>NW_025726049.1:3272313-3580546 GCF_021461395.2 Schistocerca americana
ATAGACATTTCATCGGAATTGAATACAAAAGGCACAATGGCGACATAAGTACAAGAAAAGTTAATCTTCTAAGATTTTGTGTTTTGAACGGCTCCTTGGGAGACCAGTATTAGAATCAGATGCCCCAGTGCAGGTTTACTGTATCCCTTGGACTTTCACATTGACCATGAAGCACAGAAATTGCATTGGTGTTGAATACAGAAGGCACAAATCCGGCTTAATTACAAGAAGAGTGAATCTTCTAAGAACTTTTCTTTTAGCGGCTCATTGCAGACGAGTATTAGATTCAGATGCACCAGTGCAGGTTTTCTGTATTTTTTTGTCCTTCACAATGACCATGAAACACAGAAATTGCATCGGGACTTATTACGAAAGGGACAAAGCCGACTTAAGTACAAGAAGAGTGAGTCTTCTACGAGTTTGTGCTTTGAGCGGCTCCTGGGAGACGAGTATTAGATTCCGATGCACCAGTGCAGGTTTGCTGTATCCCTTGGACCTTCACATTGAGCATAAAAGAAAGAAATTATTTCGAAATTTGAATACAAAATGCACATTGCCCACTTATTTAAGAGAAGGGTGATTCTTCTAAGAGTTTGTGCTTTGAGCGGCTCCTGGGAGATCAGTATTAGATTCCGATGCACCATTGGATGTTTACTGCATCCCATGGACCTTCACATTGACAATGAAACACAGAAATTACATCAGGATTGAATACAAATGGTATAATGACGACCTAAGTACAAGATGAGTGAATCTCCCTAGATTTTGTTCTTTGAGCGGGTCCAGGGAGACCAGTATTAGATTCCGATGCACCAGTGCAGGTTTACTGTAACCCTTGGACCATCACATTGACCATGAAACACAGAAACTGCATTCGGATTGTAAAAAAAAGGCACAATGCCGACCGATGTACAAGAAGAGTGAATCTACTAAGATGTTGTGCTTTGAGCGGCTCCTGGAGACCAGTATTTGATTCCGATGCAGCAGTGCAGGTTTATAGTATCCCTTGGACTTTTACATTGACCATGAAAGACAGATATTGCATAGGGATTGCAATAAAAAGGGACAATGCCGACTTAAGTATAAGAAGAGTCAATCTTCTTAGAATTTGTGCTTTGAGCGGCTTTTGGGATACCAGTATTAGATTCCGATGCACCAGTGCATATTTAACGTATCCCTTGGACCTTCACATCGACCATGAAACATAGAAATTGCATCGGGATTGAATACAAAAGGCACAATGGCGACATAAGTACAAGAAGAGTGAATCTTCTAAGATTTTGTATTTTGAGCGGCTCCTTGGGAGACCAGTATTAGATTCCGATGCACCAGTGCAAGTTTACTGTATCCCTTGGACTTTCACATTGACCATGAAGCACAGAAATTGCATTGGGGTTGAATACAAAAGGCACAAACCCGGCTTAATTACAAGAAGAGTGAATCCTCTAAGAGTTTGTGCTTTGAGCGGCTCCTGGGAGACCGGTATTAGATTCCGATGTACCAGTGCAGGTTTACTGTATCCCTTGGACCTTCACATTGACCATGATACAAAGAAATTGCATCGGGGTTGAATACAAAAGGCACAAGGCCAACTTAAGTACAAGAAGAGTGAATCATCTGAAAGTTTATGCTTCGAGCGGCTCCTGGGAGACCAGTATATGATTCCTATGCAGCTGTGCAGGTTTACTGCATCCCTTGAACCTTCACATTGACCATGAAAGACAGAATTTGCATCGGGATATAAATCAAATGGGACAATGCCGACTTGCGTACAAGAAGTGTGAATCTTCTGAGGGTTTGTGCTTTGAGCGGCTCCTGGGATACCAGTATTAGATTCCGATGCACCAGTGCAGGTTTCACTTATCCCCTAGACCTTTACATCGACCATGAAACATAGAAATTGCATCGGGACTGAATACAAAAGGCACAATGGCGACTTAAGTACAAGAAGAGTGAATTTTCTAAGAGTTTGTATTTTGAGCGGCTCCTGGGAAACCAGTATTAGATTCCGATGTACCAGTGCAGGTTTACTGTATCCCTTGGACCTTCACATTGACAATGAAAGGCAGAAATTGCATCGGGATTGAAACCAAAAAGGACAATGCCGACTTAAGTACAAGAAGAGTGAATCTTCTATGAGTTTCTGCTTTGAGCGGCTCCTGGGAGACCAGTATTAGATTCCGAAGCACCAGTGCAGGTTTACTGTATCCCTTGGTCCTTCACATTGACCATGAAACACAGAAACTGCATTCGGATTGTAAAAAAAAGGCACAATGCCGACTGATGTACTAGAAGAGTGAATCTACTAAGATGTTGTGCTTTGAGCGGCTCCTGGGAGACCAGTATTTGATTCCGATGCAGCAGTGCAGGTTTACTGTATCCCTTGCACCTTCACATTGACCATGCAACACAGATATTGCATCGGGATTGAATACAAAACGCACAATGCCGACTTGAGTATAAGAAGAGTGAGTCTTCTTTAAGTTTGTGCTTTGAGCGGCTCCTGAGAGACCAGTATTAGATTCCGATGCACCAGTGCAGGTTTACTGTAACCCTTGGACCATCACATTGACCATGAAACACAAAAATTGCATACGGATTGAATACAAAATGCACAATGCCGACTGAAGTACAAAAAGAGTGAATCTTCTAAGAGATTGTGCTTTGAGCGGCTCCTGGGAGACCAGTATTTGATTCCGACGCAGCAGTGCAGGTTTACAGTATCCCTTGGACTTTTACATTGACCATGAAAGACAGATATTGCATCGGGATTGAAATCAAAATGGACAATGCCGGCTTAAGTACAAGAAGAGTGAATCTTCTGAGAATTTGTGCTTTGAGCGGCTTTTGGGATACCAGTAACAGATTTCGATGCACCAGGGATATTTAACGTATCCCTTGGACCTTTACATCGACTATGAAACATAGAAATTGCATCGGGATTGAATACAAAAGGCACAATGGCGACATAAGTACAAGAAGAGTGAGTCTTCTAAGATTTTGTGTTTTGAGCGGCTCCTTGGGAGACCAGTATTTGATTACGATGTAGCAGTGCAGGTTTTCAGTATCCCTTGGACCCTCACATTGACGATGAAACACAGAAATTGCAACGGGATTGAATACAAAAGGCACAATGCCGACTTAAGTACTAGAAGAGAGAGTCTTCTACGACTTTGTGTTTAGAGCGGCTCCTGGGAGACGAGTATTTGATTCTCATGCACCAGTGCAGGTTTACTGTATCCCTTGATCCTTCACATTGACCATGAAACACAGATATTGCATCGGGATTGAATACAAAAGGCACAATGCCGACTTAAGTACTAGAAGAGAGAGTCTTCTACGACTTTGTGCTTTGAGCGGTACCTGGGAGACCAGTATTAAATTCCGATGCACGAGTGCAGTTTTTCTGTATCCTTTGGACCTTCACATTGACCATGAAACGTAGAAATTGCATCGGGATGGAATACAAAATGGACAATGCCGACTTAAGTACAAGAAAAGTGCATCTTCTAAGAGTTTGTGGTTTGAGCGGCTACAGGGAGACCAGTATTATTTCGATGCACCAATGGCAGTTTTCTGTATCCCTTGAACCGTCACATTGACGATGAAATACAGATATTGCATCGGGATTGAATACAAAATGCACAATGCCGACTGAAGTACAAGACGAGTGAATCTATTTATAATTTGTGCTTTGAGCGGGACATGGGAGACCAGTACTAGATTCAGACACACCAGTGCAGGTATTCTGCACACGTTTGACCTTCACTTTGACCATGAAACACAGAAATCGCATCGGGAATAAATATAAAAGGCACAATGCCGACTTACGTACAAGTAGAGTGAATCTTCTAAGAGTTTGTGCTTTGAGCGGCTCATGGGAGACCAGTATTATATTCCGATGCACCAGTGCAGGTTTACTGTATCCCTTGCACCTTCACATTGACCATGAAACACAGATATTGCATCGGGATTGAATACAAAACGCACAATGCCGACTTATGTATAAGAAGAGTGAGTCTTCTACGAGTTTGTGCTTTGAGCGGCTCCTGAGAGACCAGTATTAGATTCCGATGCACCAGTGCAGGTTTACTGTAACCCTTGGACCATCACATTGACCATGAAACACAAAAATTGCATACGGATTGAATACAAAATGCACAATGCCGACTGAAGTACAAAAAGAGTGAATCTTCTAGGAGATTGTGCTTTGAGCGGCTCCTGGGAGACCAGTATTTGATTCCGACGCAGCAGTGCAGGTTTACAGTATCCCTTGGACTTTTACATTGACCATGAAAGACAGATATTGCATCGGGATTGAAATCAAAATGGACAATGCCGGCTTAAGTACAAGAAGAGTGAATCTTCTGAGAATTTGTGCTTTGAGCGGCTTTTGGGATACCAGTAATAGATTTCGATGCACCAGGGATATTTAACGTATCCCTTGGACCTTTACATCGACTATGAAACATAGAAATTGCATCGGGATTGAATACAAAAGGCACAATGGCGACATAAGTACAAGAAGAGTGAGTCTTCTAAGATTTTGTGTTTTGAGCGGCTCCTTGGGAGACCAGTATTAGATTCCGATGCACCAGTGCAGGTTTACTGTATCCCTTGGACTTTCACATAGACCATGAAACAGAGAAATTGCATTGGGGTTGAATACAAAAGGCACAAATCAGGCTTAATTACTAGAAGAGTGTATCTTCTAAGGGTTTGTGCTTTGAGCGGCTCCTGGGACACCAGTATTTGATTACGATGCAGCAGTGCAGGTTTTCAGTATCCCTTGGACCCTCACATTGACGATGAAACACAGAAATTGCATCGGGATTGAATACAAAAGGCACAATGCCGACTTAAGTACTAGAAGAGAGAGTCTTCTACGACTTTGTGCTTAGAGCGGCTCCTGGGAGACGAGTATTTGATTCTGATGCACCAGTGCAGGTTTACTGTATCCCTTGATCCTTCACATTGACCATGAAACACAGATATTGCATCGGGATTGAATACAAAAGGCACAATGCCGACTTAAGTACTAGAAGAGAGAGTCTTCTACGACTTTGTGCTTTGAGCGGTACCTGGGAGACCAGTATTAAATTCCGATGCACGAGTGCAGTTTTTCTGTATCCTTTGGACCTTCACATTGACCATGAATCGTAGAAATTGCATCGGGATGGAATACAAAATGGACAATGCCGACTTAAGTACAAGAAAAGTGCATCTTCTAAGAGTTTGTGGTTTGAGCGGCTACAGGGAGACCAGTATTATTTCGATGCACCAATGGCAGTTTTCTGTATCCCTTGAACCGTCACATTGACGATGAAATACAGATATTGCATCGGGATTGAATACAAAATGCACAATGCCGACTGAAGTACAAGACGAGTGAATCTATTTATAATTTGTGCTTTGAGCGGGTCATGGGAGACCAGTACTAGATTCAGACACACCAGTGCAGGTATTCTGCATACATTTGACCTTCACTTTGACCATGAAACACAGAAATCGCATCGGGAATAAATATAAAAGGCACAATGCCGACTTACGTACAAGTAGAGTGAATCTTCTAAGAGTTTGTGCTTTGAGCGGCTCATGGGAGACCAGTATTAGATTCCGATGCACCAGTGCAGGTTTACTGTATCCCTTGCACCTTCACATTGACCATGAAACACAGATATTGCATCGGGATTGAATACAAAACGCACAATGCCGACTTATGTATAAGAAGAGTGAGTCTTCTACGAGTTTGTGCTTTGAGCGGCTCCTGAGAGACCAGTATTAGATTCCGATGCACCAGTGCAGGTTTACTGTAACCCTTGGACCATCACATTGACCATGAAACACAAAAATTGCATACGGATTGAATACAAAATGCACAATGCCGACTGAAGTACAAAAAGAGTGAATCTTCTGGGAGATTGTGCTTTGAGCGGCTCCTGGGAGACCAGTATTTGATTCCGACGCAGCAGTGCAGGTTTACAGTATCCCTTGGACTTTTACATTGACCATGAAAGACAGATATTGCATCGGGATTGAAATCAAAATGGACAATGCCGGCTTAAGTACAAGAAGAGTGAATCTTCTGAGAATTTGTGCTTTGAGCGGCTTTTGGGATACCAGTAATAGATTTCGATGCACCAGGGATATTTAACGTATCCCTTGGACCTTCACATCGACTATGAAACATAGAAATTGCATCGGGATTGAATACAAAAGGCACAATGGCGACATAAGTACAAGAAGAGTGAGTCTTCTAAGATTTTGTGTTTTGAGCGGCTCCTTGGGAGACCAGTATTAGATTCCGATGCACCAGTGCAGGTTTACTGTATCCCTTGGACTTTCACATAGACCATGAAACAGAGAAATTGCATTGGGGTTGAATACAAAAGGCACAAATCAGGCTTAATTACTAGAAGAGTGTATCTTCTAAGGGTTTGTGCTTTGAGCGGCTCCTGGGACACCAGTATTTGATTACGATGCAGCAGTGCAGGTTTTCAGTATCCCTTGGACCCTCACATTGACGATGAAACACAGAAATTGCATCGGGATTGAATACAAAAGGCACAATGCCGACTTAAGTACTAGAAGAGAGAGTCTTCTACGACTTTGTGCTTAGAGCGGCTCCTGGGAGACGAGTATTTGATTCTGATGCACCAGTGCAGGTTTACTGTATCCCTTGATCCTTCACATTGACCATGAAACACAGATATTGCATCGGGATTGAATACAAAAGGCACAATGCCGACTTAAGTACTAGAAGAGAGAGTCTTCTACGACTTTGTGCTTTGAGCGGTACCTGGGAGACCAGTATTAAATTCCGATGCACGAGTGCAGTTTTTCTGTATCCTTTGGACCTTCACATTGACCATGAAACGTAGAAATTGCATCGGGATGGAATACAAAATGGACAATGCCGACTTAAGTACAAGAAAAGTGCATCTTCTAAGAGTTTGTGGTTTGAGCGGCTACAGGGAGACCAGTATTATTTCGATGCGCCAATGGCAGTTTTCTGTATCCCTTGAACCGTCACATTGACGATGAAATACAGATATTGCATCGGGATTGAATACAAAATGCACAATGCCGACTGAAGTACAAGACGAGTGAATCTATTTATAATTTGTGCTTTGAGCGGGTCATGGGAGACCAGTACTAGATTCAGACACACCAGTGCAGGTATTCTGCATACGTTTGACCTTCACTTTGACCATGAAGTACAAAAATTGCATCGGGATTGAATACAAAATGCACAATGCCGACTTAGGTACAAGAAGAGTGAATCTACTAAGAATTTGTGCTTTGGGCGGATCATGAGAGACCAGTATTAGAATCCGGCGCACCAGTGCATGTTTACTGTATCCCTTGGACCTTCACATTGACCATGAAACACAGAAATCGCATCGGGAATAAATATAAAAGGCACAATGCCGACTTACGTACAAGTAGAGTGAATCATCTAAGAGTTTGTGCTTTGAGCGGCTCATGGGAGACCAGTATTAGATTCCGATGCACCAGTGCAGGTTTACTGTATCCCTTGCACCTTCACATTGACCATGAAACACAGATATTGCATCGGGATTGAATACAAAACGCACAATGCCGACTTATGTATAAGAAGAGTGAGTCTTCTACGAGTTTGTGCTTTGAGCGGCTCCTGAGAGATCAGTATTGGATTCCGAAGCACCAGTGCACGTTTACTGTATCCCATGGACCTTCACATTGACAATGAAACACAGAAATTGCATCAGGATTGAACACAAAAGGCACAATGACGACCTATGTACAAGATGAGTGAATCTCCCAAGATTTTGTGTTTTGAGCGGGTCCAGGGAGACCAGTATTAGATCCCGATGCACCAGTGCAGGTTTACTGTAACCCTTGGACCATCACATTGACCATGAAACACAGAAATTGCATTCGGATTGAATACAAAATGCACAATGCCGACTGAAGTACAAGAAGAGTGAATCTTCTAAGAGATTGTGCTTTGAGCGGCTCCTGGGAGACTAGTATTTCGTTCCGATGCAGCAGTGCAGGTTTACAGTATCCCTTGGACTTTCACATTGACCATGAAAGACAGATATTGCATCGGGATTGAAATCAAAAGGGACAATGCCGGCTTAAGTACAAGAAGAGTAAATCTTCTGAGAATTTGTGCTTTGAGCGGCTTTTGGGATACCAGTAATAGATTTCTATGCACCAGTGCTTATTTAACGTATCCCTTGGACCTTCACATAGACCATGAAACACAGAAATTGCATTGGGGTTGAATACAAAAGGCACAAAACCGGCTTAATTACAAGAAGAGTGAATCCTCTAAGGGTTTGTGCTTTGAGCGGCTCCTGGGACACCAGTATTTCATTACGATGCAGCAGTGCAGGTTTTCAGTATCCCTTGGACCCTCACATTGACCATGAAACACAGAAATTGCATCGGGATTGAATACAAAAGGCACAATGCCGACTTAAGTACTAGAAGAGAGAGTCTTCTACGACTTTGTGCTTAGAGCGGTACCTGGGAGACCAGTATCAAATTCAGATGCACGAGTGCAGGTTTACTGTATCTCTCACACCTTCACATTGACCATAAAACACAGATATTGCATCGGGATTAAATACAAGAGGGACAATTCAACTTAAATACAAGATGAGTGAATCTTCTAAGATTTTGTGTTTTGAGCGACTCCTGGGAGACCAGTATTAGATTCCGATGCACCAGTGCAGATTTACTGTATCCCCTGGACCTTCACATTGACCATGAAACACAGAAATTGCATCGGGATGGAATACAATATGGACAATGCCGACTTAAGTACAGGAAAAGTGAATCTTCTAAGAGTTTGTGGTTTGAGCGGCTACAGGGAGACCAGTATTAGATTCCGATGCACCAGTCCAGGTTTACTGTATCCCTTGGACCTTCACATTGACCATGAAAGACGGAAATTGCATCGGGATTGAAACCAAAAGGGACAATGACGACTTAGGTACAACAAGAGTGAATCTTCTGTTACTTTGTGTTTGAGCGGCTCCTGGGATACCAGTATTAGATTCCGATGCACCAGTGCAGGTTTCACTTATAACCTGGACCTTCACATCGACCATGAAACATAGAAATTGCATCGGGATTGAATACAAAAGGCACAATGGCGACTTAAGTACAAGAAGAGTGAATCTTCTAAGAGTTCTTGCTTTGAGCGGCTAATTGTGGGACCAGTATTATTTTCCGATGCACCAGTGCAGGTTTACTGTATCCCTTCGACTTTCACATTGACCATGAAGCACAGAAATTGCATCGGGTTTGAATACAAAAAGCACAAAGCCGACTTAATTACAAGAAGAGTGAGTTTTCTAAGAGTTTGTGGTTGAGCGCTTCCTGGGAGACCAGTATTAGATTCCGATGAACCAGTGCAGGTTTACTGTATACGTTTGTCCTTCACATTGACCATGAAACACATAAATTGCATTGGGTTTGATTACGAAAGGGACTATGCCGACTGAAGTACAAGAAGAGTGAATCTTCTAAGAGATTGTGCATTGAGCGGCTCCTGGGATACCAGTATTAGATTCCGATGCACCAGTGCAGGTTTCACTTATAACCTGGACCTTCACATCGACCATGAAACATAGAAATTGCATCGGGATTGAATACAAAAGGCACAATGGCGACTTAAGTACAAGAAGAGTGAATCTTCTAAGAGTTCTTGCTTTGAGCGGCTAATTGTGGGACCAGTATTATATTCCGATGCACCAGTGCAGGTTTACTGTATCCCTTCGACTTTCACATTGACCATGAAGCACAGAAATTGCATCGGGTTTGAATACAAAAAGCACAAAGCCGACTTAATTACAAGAAGAGTGAGTTTTCTAAGAGTTTGTGGTTTGAGCGCCTCCTGGGAGAACAGTATTAGATTCCGATGAACCAGTGCACGTTTACTGTATACGTTTGTCCTTCACATTGACCATGAAACACATAAATTGCATCGGGTTTGATTACGAAAGGGACTATGCCGACTGAAGTACAAGAAGAGTGAATCTTCTAAGAGATTGTGCATTGAGCGGCTCCTGGGAGACCAGTATTTGATTCCGATGCAGCGGTGCAGGTTTACAGTATCCCTTGGACTTTCACATTGACCATGAAAGACAGATATTGCATCGGGATTGAAATCAAAAGGGACAATGCCGGCTTAAGTACAAGAAGAGTGAATCTTCTGAGAATTTGTGCTTTGAGCGGCTTTTGGGATACCAGTAATAGATTTCCATGCAACAGTGCATATTTAACGTATCCCTTGGACCTTCACATCGACCATGAAACATAGAAATTGCATCGTGATTGAATACAAAAACCACAATGGCGACATAAGTACAAGAAGAGTGAATCTTTTAAGATTTTGTGTTTTGAGCGGCTCCTTGGGAGACCAGTATTAGATTCCGATGTACCAGTGCAGGTTTACTGTAACCCTTGGACTTCCACATTGACCATGAAGCACAGACATTGCACTGGGGTTGAATACAAAACGCACAAATCCGGCTTAATTACAAGAAGAGTGAATCTTCTAAGGGTTTGTGCTTTGAGCGGCTCCTGGGCACCAGTATTTGATTACGATGCAGCAGTGCAGGTTTTCAGTATCCCTTGGACCCTCACATTGACCATGAAACACAGAAATTGCATCGGGATTGAATAATAAGGGCACAATGGGGCCTTAAGTACAAGCAGACTTAATCTTCTAAGAGGTTGTGCTTTCAGCGGCTAATGGCAGACCTGTATTAGATTCCAATGCAGCAGTGCATTGTTTCTGCATCCCTATCACCTTCACATTGACCATGAAACACAGATATTGCATCGGGATTGAATACGAAAGGCACAATGCCGACTTAAGTACTAGAAGAGAGAGTCTTCTACGACTTTGTGCTTAGAGCGGCTCCGGGGAGACGAGTATTTGATTCTGATGCACCAGTGCAGGTTTACTGTATCCCTTGGACCTTCACATTGAGCATGAAAGAAAGATATTGTATCGGGATTGAATATTAAAGGCAAAATGTCGACTTAAGTAAAGGAAGTGTGAATCTTCTTAGAGTTTGTGCTTTGAACGGCTCCTGGGAGACCAATATTAAATTCCGATGCACGAGTGCAGGTTTACTGTATCCCTTAGACCTTCACATTGACCATAAAACACACATATTGCATCGGGATTGAATACAAGAGGGACAATTCCAACTTAAAGGCAAGATGAGTGAATCTTCTAAAATTTTGTGCTTTGAGCGACTCCTGGGAGACCAGTATTAGATTCCGATGCACCAGTGCAGATTTACTGTATCCCCTGGACCTTCACATTGACCATGAAATACAGAAATTGAATCGGGATGGAATACAAAATGGACAATGCCGACTTAAGTACAAGGAAAGTAATCCATCTAAGAGTTTGTGGTTTGAGCGGCTACAGGGAGGCCAGTATTAGAATCCGATGCACCAATGCAGGTTTTCTGTATCCCTTGAACCGTCACATTGACGATGAAATACAGAAATTGTATCGGGATTGAATACAAAATGCACAATGCCGACTGAAGTACAAGAAGAGTGAATCTATTTATAATTTGTGCTTTGAGCGGGTCAAGGGAGACCAGTATTAGATTCAGACACATCAGTGCAGGTTGTCTGCATCCGTTTGACCTTCACTTTGACCATGAAGTACAGCAATTGCATCGGGATTGAATGCAAAATGGACAATGCCGACTTAAGTACAAGAAGAGTGAATCTTCTAAGAGTTTGTGTTTGAAGCGGCTCCTGGGAGTTCAGTATTAGAATCCGATGCACCAATGCAGGTTTTCTGTATCCCTTGAAACGTCACATTGACGATGAAATACAGAAATTGTATCGGGATTGAATACAAAATGCACAATGCCGACTGAAGTACAAGAAGAGTGAATCTATTTATAAGTTGTGCTTCGAGCGGGTCGTGGGAGACCAGTATTAGATTCAGATGCACCAGTGCAGGTTTTCTGTATATGTTTGTCCTTCACATTGACCATGAAACACAGAAATTGTATCGGGATTGATTACGAAAAGGACAACGCCGACTTAAGTACAAGAAGAGTGAATCTTCCATGAGTTAGTGCATTGAGCGGCTCCTGGAAGTTCAGTATTAGATTCCGATGCACCAGTGCAGGTTTACTGTATCCCTTGGACCTTCACATTGACCATGAAACACAGAAATTGCATTTGGATGGAATAGGAAAGGGACAATGAAGCCTTATGTACTAGAAAAATGAATCTTCTGAGAGTTAGTGCTTTGAGCAGGTCCAAGGAGACCAGTATTAGATTCCGATGCACCAGTGCAGGTTTTCTGTATCCCTTGAATCGTCACATTGACGATGAAACACAGAAATTGCATCGGGATTGAATACAAAATGCACAATGCCGACAAAAGTACAAGAAGAATGAATCTTCTAAGAGTTTGTGCTTCGAGCGGCTCCTGGGAGACCAGTATTAGATTCCGATGCACCAGTGCAGGTTTACTGTATTTCTTGGACCTTCACATTGACCATGAAAGACGGAAATTGCATCGGGATTGAAACCAAAAGGGGCAAATACGACTTAAGTACAAGAAGAGTGAATCTTCTGATAGTTTGTGCTTTGAGCGGCTCCTGGGATACCAGTATTAGATTTCGATGCACCAGTGCTGGTTTAACGTATCCCTTGGACCTTCACATTGACCATGAAAAATAGAAATTGCATCGGGATGGAATAGAAAAGGCACAACGGCGACTTAAGTACAAGAAGAGTGAATCTTCTAAGAGTTCTTGCTTTGAGCGGCTAATTGTGGGACCAGTATTATTTTCCGATGCACCAGTGCAGGTTTACTGTATCCCTTCGACTTTCACATTGACCATGAAGCACCGAAATTGCATCGGGTTTGAATACAAAAAGCACAAAGCCGACTTAATTACAAGAAGAGTGAGTTTTCTAAGAGTTTGTGGTTGAGCGCCTCCTGGGAGACCAGTATTAGATTCCGATGAACCAGTGCAGGTTTACTGTATACGTTTGTCCCTCACATTAAACCATGAAACACATAAATTGCATCGGGTTTGATTACGAAAGGGACTATGCCGACTGAAGTACAAGAAGAGTGAATCTTCTAAGAGATTGTGCATTGAGCGGCTCCTGGGATACCAGTATTAGATTCCGATGCACCAGTGCAGGTTTCACTTATAACCTGGACCTTCACATCGACCATGAAACATAGAAATTGCATCGGGATTGAATACAAAAGGCACAATGGCGACTTAAGTACAAGAAGAGTGAATCTTCTAAGAGTTCTTGCTTTGAGCGGCTAATTGTGGGACCAGTATTATATTCCGATGCACCAGTGCAGGTTTACTGCATCCCTTCGACTTTCACATTGACCATGAAGCACAGAAATTGCATCGGGTTTGAATACAAAAAGCACAAAGCCGACTTAATTACAAGAAGAGTGAGTTTTCTAAGAGTTTGTGGTTTGAGCGCCTCCTGGGAGACCAGTATTAGATTCCGATGAACCAGTGCAGGTTTACTGTATACGTTTGTCCTTCACATTGACCATGAAACACATAAATTGCATCGGGTTTGATTACGAAAGGGACTATGCCGACTGAAGTACAAGAAGAGTGAATCTTCTAAGAGATTGTGCATTGAGCGGCTCCTGGGAGACCAGTATTTGATTCCGATGCAGCAGTGCAGGTTTACAGTATCCCTTGGACTTTCACATTGACCATGAAAGACAGATATTGCATCGGGATTGACATCAAAAGGGATAATGCCGGCTTAAGTACAAGAAGAGTGAATCTTCTGAGAATTTGTGCTTTGAGCGGCTTTTGGGATACCAGTAATAGATATCCATGCAACAGTGCATATTTAACGTATCCCTTGGACCTTCACATCGACCATGAAACATAGAAATTGCATCGTGATTGAATACAAAAACCACGATGGCGACATAAGTACAAGAAGAGTGAATCTTTTAAGATTTTGTGTTTTGAGCGGCTCCTTGGGAGACCAGTATTAGATTCCGATGTACCAGTGCAGGTTTACTGTAACCCTTGGACTTCCACATTGACCATGAAGCACAGACATTGCACTGGGGTTGAATACAAAACGCACAAATCCGGCTTAATTACAAGAAGAGTGAATCTTCTAAGGGTTTGTGCTTTGAGCGGCTCCTGGGCACCAGTATTTGATTACGATGCAGCAGTGCAGGTTTTCAGTATCCCTTGGACCCTCACATTGACCATGAAACACAGAAATTGCATCGGGATTGAATAATAAAGGCACAATGGGGCCTTAAGTACAAGCAGACTTAATCTTCTAAGAGGTTGTGCTTTCAGCGGCTAATGGGAGACCTGTATTAGATTCCAATGCAGGAGTGCATTGTTTCTGCATCCCTATCACCTTCACATTGACCATGAAACACAGATATTGCATCGGGATTGAATACGAAAGGCACAATGGCGACTTAAGTACTAGAAGAGAGAGTCTTCTACGACTTTGTGCTTAGAGCGGCTCCGGGGAGACGAGTATTTGATTCTGATGCACCAGTGCAGGTTTACTGTATCCCTTGGACCTTCACATTGAAAATGAAAGAAAGATATTGTATCGGGATTGAATATTAAAGGCAAAATGTCGACTTAAGTACAGGAAGTGTGAATCTTTTTAGAGTTTGTGCTTTGAACGGCTCCTGGGAGACCAATATTAAATTCCGATGCACGAGTGCAGGTTTACTGTATCCCTTAGACCTTCACATTGACCATGAAATACAGAAATTGAATCGGGATGGAATACAAAATGGACAATGCCGACTTAAGTACAAGGAAAGTAATCCATCTAAGAGTTTGTGGTTTGAGCGGCTACAGGGAGGCCAGTATTAGAATCCGATGCACCAATGCAGGTTTTCTGTATCCCTTGAACCGTCACATTGACGATGAAATACAGAAATTGTATCGGGATTGAATACAAAATGCACAATGCCGACTGAAGTACAAGAAGAGTGAATCTATTTATAATTTGTGCTTTGAGCGGGTCAAGGGAGACCAGTATTAGATTCAGACACATCAGTGCAGGTTGTCTGCATCCGTTTGACCTTCACTTTGACCATGAAGTACAGCAATTGCATCGGGATTGAATGCAAAATGGACAATGCCGACTTAAGTACAAGAAGAGTGAATCTTCTAAGAGTTTGTGTTTGAAGCGGCTCCTGGGAGTTCAGTATTAGAATCCGATGCACCAATGCAGGTTTTCTGTATCCCTTGAAACGTCACATTGACGATGAAATACAGAAATTGTATCGGGATTGAATACAAAATGCACAATGCCGACTGAAGTACAAGAAGAGTGAATCTATTTATAATTTGTGCTTCGAGCGGGTCGTGGGAGACCAGTTTTAGATTCAGATGCACCAGTGCAGGTTTTCTGTATATGTTTGTCCTTCACATTGACCATGAAACACAGAAATTGCATCGGGATTGATTACGAAAAGGACAACGCCGACTTAAGTACAAGAAGAGTGAATCTTCCATGAGTTAGTGCATTGAGCGGCTCCTGGAAGTTCAGTATTAGATTCCGATGCACCAGTGCAGGTTTACTGTATCCCTTGGACCTTCACATTGACCATGAAACACAGAAATTGCATTTGGATGGAATAGGAAAGGGACAATGAGGCCTTATGTACTAGAAAAATGAATCTTCTGAGAGTTAGTGCTTTGAGCAGGTCCAAGGAGACCAGTATTAGATTCCGATGCACCAGTGCAGGTTTTCTGTATCCCTTGAATCGTCACATTGACAATGAAACACAGAAATTGCATCGGGATTGAATACAAAATGCACAATGCCGACAAAAGTACAAGAAGAATGAATCTTCTAAGAGTTTGTGCTTCGAGCGGCTCCTGGGAGACCAGTATTAGATTTCGATGCACCAGTGCTGGTTTAACGTATCCCTTGGACCTTCACATTGACCATGAAAAATAGAAATTGCATCGGGATGGAATAGAAAAGGCACAACGGCGACTTAAGTACAAGAAGAGTGAATCTTCTAAGAGTTCGTGCTTTGAGCGGCTGCTTGGGAGACCAGAATTAGATTCCGATGCCTCAGTGCAGGTTTACCGTATCTCTTGGACCTTCACATTAACCATGAAACACAGAAATTGCATCGGGATTGAATACGTAAGGGACAATGCCGACGTAAGTACAAGAAGGGTGAATCTTCTATGAGTTTGTGCCTTGGGCGGCTCCTGGGAGACCAGTATTAGATTCCGATGCACCAGTGCAGGTTTACTGTATCCCTTGGACCTTCACATTGACCATGATACAAAGAAATTGCATCGGGATTGAATACAAAAGGATCAATGCCGACTTAAGTAAAAGAAGAGTGAATCTTCTAAGAGTTTGTGCTTCGAGCGGCTACTTGGGAGACCAGTATTAGTTTCCGATGCACCAATGCAGGTTTATTGTATCCCTTGGACTTTCACATTGACCGTGAAGCACAGAAGTTGCATCGCGGTTGAATACAAAAGGCACAAAGCCGACTTAAGTACAAGAAGAGTGAATCTTCTAAGGGTTTGTGCATTGAGAGGCTCCTGGGAGACCAGTATTAGATTCCGATGCACCAGTGCAGGTTTACTGTATCCCTTGGACCTTCACATTGACCATGATACAAAGATATTGCATCGGGATTGAATACAAAAGGCACAATGCCGACTTAAGTGCATGAAAAGTGAATCCTCTAAGAGTTTGTCCTTCGAGCGGCTCCTGGGAGACCAGTATTTGATTCCGATGCAGCTGTTCATTTTTACTGTATACCTTGGACCTTCACATTGACCATGAAAGACAGAAATTGCATCGAGATTGGAACCAAAAGGGACAATGCCGACTTAAGTACTAGAATTTGTGCTTTGAGCGGCTCCAGGGATTCTAGTATTAGATTCAGATGCACCAGTGCTGGTTTAACGTATCCCTAGGACCTTCACATTGACCATGAAACATAGAAATTGCATCAGGATTGAATAAAAAAGGCACAACGGCGACTTAAATACAAGAAGAGTGAATCTTCTAAGAGTTCGTGCTTTGACTGCTACTTGGGAGACCAGTATTAGATTCCGATGCACCAAAGCAGGTTTACTGTATCCCCTGGACCTTCACATTGACCATGATACAAAGAAATTGCATCGGGATTGAATACAAAAGGATCAATGCCGACTTAAGTAAGAGAAGAGTGAATCTTCTAAGAGTTTGTGCTTCGAGCGGCTACTTGGGAG
Organism: Schistocerca americana; assembly: GCF_021461395.2. Taxonomy (NCBI): domain Eukaryota; kingdom Metazoa; phylum Arthropoda; class Insecta; order Orthoptera; family Acrididae; genus Schistocerca; species Schistocerca americana. The sequence continues at coordinate 3,289,596 of NW_025726049.1, forward strand.
ACCAGTATTAGTTTCCGATGCACCAATGCAGGTTTATTGTATCCCTTGGACTTTCACATTGACCATGAAGCACAGAAGTTGCATCGCGGTTGAATACAAAAGGCACAAAGCCGACTTAAGTACAAGAAGAGTGAATCTTCTAAGAGTTTGTGCTTCGAGCGGCTCTTGGGAGACCAGTATTAGATTCCGATGCACCAGTGCAGGTTTACTGTATTTCTTGGACCTTCACATTGACCATGAAATCCGGCAATTGCATCGGGATTGAAACCAAAAGGGGCAAATACGACTTAAGTACAAGAAGAGTGAATCTTCTGATAGTTTGTGCTTTGAGCGGCTCCTGGGATACCAGTATTAGATTTCGATGCACCAGTGCTGGTTTAACGTATCCCTTGGACCTTCACATTGACCATGAAAAATAGAAATTGCATCGGGATGGAATAGAAAAGGCACAACGACGACTTAAGTACAAGAAGAGTGAATCTTCTAAGAGTTCGTGCTTTGAGCGGCTGCTTGGGAGACCAGAATTAGATTCCGATGCCTCAGTGCAGGTTTACCGTATCTCTTGGACCTTCACATTAACCATGAAACACAGAAATTGCATCGGGATTGAATACGTAAGGGATAATGCCGACGTAAGTACAAGAAGGGTGAATCTTCTATGAGTTTGTGCCTTGAGCGGCTCCTGGGAGACCAGTATTAGATTCCGATGCACCAGTGCAGGTTTACTGTATCCCTTGGACCTTCACATTGACCATGATACAAAGAAATTGCATCGGGATTGAATACAAAAGGATCAATGCCGACTTAAGTAAAAGAAGAGTGAATCTTCTAAGAGTTTGTGCTTCGAGCGGCTACTTGGGAGACCAGTATTAGTTTCCGATGCACCAATGCAGGTTTATTGTATCCCTTGGACTTTCACATTGACCATGAAGCACAGAAGTTGCATCGCGGTTGAATACAAAAGGCACAAAGCCGACTTAAGTACAAGAAGAGTGAATCTTCTAAGGGTTTGTGCATTGAGAGGCTCCTGGGAGACCAGTATTAGATTCCGATGCACCAGTGCAGGTTTACTGTATCCCTTGGACCTTCACATTGACCATGAAACATAGAAATTGCATCAGGATTGAATACAAAAGGCACAACGGCGACTTAAATACAAGAAGAGTGAATCTTCTAAGAGTTCGTGATTTGACTGCTACTTGGGAGACCAGTATTAGATTCCGATGCACCAAAGCAGGTTTACTGTATCCCCTGGACCTTCACATTGACCATGATACAAAGAAATTGGATCGGGATTGAATACAAAAGGATCAATGCCGACTTAAGTACAAGACGAGTGAATCTTCTAAGAATTTTTGCCTTGAGCGGCTCATGGGAGACCAGTATTAGATTCTGATGCACCAGTGCAGGTTTTCTGTATCCGTTTGACCTTCACATTGACCATGAAACACAGAAATTGCATCGGGATTGATTACAAAATGCACAATGCCGACTGACGCACAAGAAGAGTGACTCATCTAAGAGTTTGTGGTTCGAGCGGCTCCTGGGAGACCAGTATTTGATTCCGATGCAGCTGTGCAAGTTTACTGTATTTGTTGGACCTTCACATTGACCGTGAAACTCAGAAATTGCATCGGGATGGAATACAAAACGGACAATGCCGCCTTAAGTACTAGAAAAGTGAATCTACTGAGAGTTTGTGCTTTGAGCGGCTCCAGGGAGACCAGTATAGGATTTCGATGCACCAGTGCAGGTTTACTGTATACGTTTGTCCTTCACATTGACCATGAAACACATAAATTGCATCGGGTTTGATTACGAAAGGGACTATGCCGACTTAAGTACAGGAATAGTGAATCTTCTAAGAGTTTGTGTTGCGAGCGGCTCCTGGGAGACCAGTATTTGATTCCTAAGCAGCTGTGCAGGTTTACTGCATCCCCTAGACCTTCACATTGACCATGAGAGATAGAACTTCCATCGGGATATAAATCAAAAGGGGCAATGCCGACTTGAGTACAAGAAGAGTGAATCTTTTGAGAGTTTGTGCTTTGAGCGTATCCTGGGATACCAGTATTAGATTCCGATGCACCAGTGTAGGTTTCACTTATCCCCTGGTCCTTCACATCGACCATGAAACATAGAGATTGCATCGGGATTAAATACAAAAAGCACTATGCCGACTTAATTACAAGAAGAGTGAATTTTTTAAGAGTTTGTGGTTTGAGCGTTCCTGGGAGACCAGTATTACATTCCGATGTACCAGTGCAGGTTTACTGTATCCCTTGGACCATCTCATTGACCATGAAACACTGATATCGCATCGGGATTAAATACAAAATGCACAATGCCGACTTAGGTACAAGAAGAGTGAATCTTCTAAGAATTTGTGCTTTGAGCGTCTCATGGGAGACCAGTATTATATTCCGACGCACCAGTGCATGTTCTCTGTATCCGTTTGACCTTCACTTTGACCATGAAACACGGATATTGCATCGGGATTCAATACAGAAGAGAAAATGCCGACTTAAGTACAAGAAGAGTGAATTTTCAAAGAGTTTGTGGTTTGAGCGGCTCCTAGGAGACCTGTATTAGATTCCAATGCACCAGTGCAGGTTTACTGTATCCCTTGGACCTTCACATTGACCGTGAAACATAGAAATCGCATCGGGATTAAATAGAAAAGCAACAATGCCGACTTAAGTACAAGAAGAGTGAATCTTCTAAGAGTTTGTGCTTTGAGCGGCTCATGGGAGACCAGTATTAGATTCTGATGCACCAGTGCAGGTTTACTGTATCCCTTGCACCTTCACATTGACCATGAAACACAGATATTGCATCGGGATTGAATACAAAACGCACAATGTCGACTTACGTACAAGAAGAGTGAGTCTTCTACGAGTTTGTTCTTTGAGCGGCTCCTGGGAGACGAGTATTAGATTCCGATGCACCAGTGCAGGTTTGCTGTATCCCTTGGACCTTCACATTGAGCATAAAAGAAAGAAATTGCTTCGGATTTAAAATACAAAAAGCACATTGCCCACCTATTTAAGAGAAGAGTGATTCTTCTAAGAGTTTGTGCTTTGAGCGGCTCCTGGGAGATCGGTATTAGATTCCGATGCACCATCGCATGTTTACTGTATCCCATGGACCTTCACATTGACAATGAAACAAAGAAATTACATCAGGATTGAATACAAATGGCACAATGACGACCTATGTACAAGATGAGTGAATCTCCCGGCCGGCCGCGTTGGTCCAGCGGTTCTGGCGCTGCAGTCCGTAACCGCGGGACTGCTATGGTCGCAGGTTCGAATCCCGCCTCGGGATGGGTGTGTGTGATGTCCTTAGGTTAGTTAGGTTGAAGTAGTTCTAAGTTCCAGGGGACTTATGACCTAAGATGTTGAGTCCCATAGTGCTCAGAGCCATTTGAGTGAATCTCCCGAGATTTTGTATTTTGAGCGGGTCCAGGGAGACCAGTATTAGATTCCGATGCATCAGTGCAGGTTTACTGTAACCCTTGGACCATCACATTGACCATGAAACACAGAAATTGCATTCGGATTGAATACAAAATGCACAATGCCGACTGATGTACAAAAAGAGTGAATCTTCTATGAGATTGTGCTTTGAGCGGCTGCTGGGAGACCAGTATTTGATTCCGATGCACCAGTGCATATTTAACGTATCCCTTGGACCTTCACATCGACAATGAAAGACAGATATTGCATCGGGATGAAATACAAAAGGCACAATGGCGACATAAGTACAAGAAGAGTGAATCTCCTAAGATTTTGTGTTTTGAGCGGATAATTGTGAGACCAGTATTAGATTCCGATGCACCAGTGTAGGCTTACTGTGTCCCTTCGACTTTCACATTGACCATGAAACACCGAAATTGCATCGGGTTAGAATACAAAAAGCACAAAGCCGACTTAATAACAAGAAGACTGAATTTACTAAGATGTTGTGGTTTGAGCGGCTCCTGGGAGACCAGTATTAGATTCCGATGCACCAGTGCAGGTTTACTGTATCCCTTGGACCTTCACATTGACCATCAAACACAGATATCGCATCGGGATTGAATACAAAATGCACAATGCGGACTTAGGTACAAGAAGAGTGAATCTTCTAAGAATTTGTGCTTTGAGCGGCTCATGAGAGACCAGTATTAGATTCCGACGCACCAGTGCAGGTTTTCTGTATCCGTTTGACCTCCACTTTGACCGTGAAACACGGAAATTGCATCGGGATTGAATACAGAAGGGACAATGCCGACTTAGGTAAAAGAGGAGTGAATTTTCTAAGAGTTTGTGTTTTGAGCGGCTCCTAGGAGACCTGTATTAGATTCCAATGCACCAGTGCAGGTTTACTGTATCCCTTGGACCTTCACATTGACCGTGAAACACAGAAATCACATCGGGATTAAATAGAAAAGGCACAATGCCGACTTAAGTACAAGAAGAGTGAATCTTCTAAGAGTTTGTGCTTTGAGCGGCTCATGGGAGACCAGTATTAGATTCCGATGAACCAGTGCAGGTTTACTGTATCCCTTGCACCTTCACATTGACCATGAAACACAGATATTGCATCGGGATTGAATACAAAACGCACAATGTCGACTTAAGTACAAGAAGAGTGAGTCTTCTACGAGTTTGTGCTTTGAGCGGCACCTGGGAGACGAGTATTAGATTCCGATGCACCAGTGCAGGTTTACTGTATCCCTTGGACCTTCACATTGACCATGTTACAAAGAAATTGCATCGGGGTTGAATACAAAAGGCACAAGGCCGACTTAAGTACATGAAGAGTGAATCATCTGAAAGTTTGTGCTTCGAGCGGCTCCAGGGAGACCAGTATATGATTCCTATGCAGCTGTGCAGGTTTACTGCATCCCTTTAACCTTCACATTGACCATGAAAGACAGAACTTGCATCAGGATATAAATCAAAAGGGACAATGCTGACTTGAGTACAAGAAGAGTGAATCTTCTGAGGGTTTCTGCTTTGAGCGGCTCCTGGGATACCAGTATTAGATTCCGATGCACCAGTGCAGGATTCACTTATCCCCTGGACCTTCACATCGACCATGAAACATAGAAATTGCATCGGGATTGAATACAAAAGGCACAATGGCGACTTAAGTACAAGAAGAGTGAATCTTCTAAGAGTTTTTGCTTTGAGCGGATAATTGTGAGACCAGTATTAGATTCCGATGCACCAGTGCAGGCTTACTGTGTCCCTTCAACTTTCACATTGACCATGAAACACAGAAATTGCATCGGGTTAGAATACAAAAAGCACAAAGCCGACTTAATAACAAGAAGACTGAATTTACTAAGATGTTGTGGTTTGAGCGGCTCCTGGGAGACCAGTATTAGATTCCGATGCACCAGTGCAGGATTACTGTATCCCTTGGACCTTCACATTGACCATCAAACACAGATATCGCATCGGGATTGAATACAAAATGCACAATGCGGACTTAGGTACAAGAAGAGTGAATCTTCTAAGAATTTGTGCTTTGAGCGGCTCATGAGAGACCAGTATTAGATTCCGACGCACCAGTGCAGCTTTTCTGTATCCATTTGACCTTCACTTTGACCGTGAAACACGGAAATTGCATCGGGATTGAATACAGAAGGGACAATGCCGACTTAGGTAAAAGAAGAGTGAATTTTCTAAGAGTTTGTGTTTTGAGCGGCTCCTATGAGACCTGTATTAGATTCCAATGCACCAGTGCAGGTTTACTGTATCCCTTGGACCTTCACATTGACCGTGAAACACAGAAATCACATCGGGATTAAATAGAAAAGGCACAATACCGACTTAAGTACAAGAAGAGTGAATCTTCTAAGAGTTTGTGCTTTGAGCGGCTCATGGGAGACCAGTATTAGATTCCGATGCACCAGTGCAGGTTTACTGTATCCCTTGCACCTTCACATTGACCATGAAACACAGATATTGCATCGGGATTGAATACAAAACGCACAATGTCGACTTAAGTACAAGAAGAGTGAGTCTTCTACGAGTTTGTGCTTTGAGCGGCTCCTGGGAGACGAGTATTAGATTCCGATGCACCAGTGCAGGTTTGCTGTATCCCTTGGACCTTCACATTGAGCATAAAAGAAAGAAATTGCTTCGGAATTTAAATACAAAAAGCAAATTGCCCACTTATTTAAGAGAAGAGTGATTCTTCTAAGAGTTTATGCTTTGAGCGGCTCCTGGGAGATCGGTATTAGATTCCGATGCACCATTGCATGTTTACTGTATCCCATGGACCTTCAAGTTGACAATGAAACACAGAAATTACATCAGGATTGAATACAAATGGCACAATGACGACCTAAGTACAAGATGAGTGAATCTCCCGGCCGGCCGCGTTGGTCTAGCGGTTCTGGCGCTGCAGTCCGGAACCGCGGGACTGCTACGGTCGCAGGTTCGAATCCCGCCTCGGGCATGGGTGTGTGTGATGTCCTTAGGTTAGTTAGGTTTAAGTAGTTCTAAGTTCCAGGGGACTTATGACCTAAGATGTTGAGTCCCATAGTGCTCGGAGCCATTTGAGTGAATCTCGCAAGATTTTGTATTTTGAGCGGGTCCAGGGAGACCAGTATTAGATTCCGATGCATCAGTGCAGGTTTACTGTAACCCTTGGACCATCACATTGACCTTGAAACACAGAAATTGCATTCGGATTGAATACAAAATGCACAATGCCGACTGACGTACAAGAAGAGTGAATCTTCTAAGAGATTGTGCTTTGAGCGGCTCCTGGGAGACCAGTATTTGATTCCGATGCAGCAGTGCAGGTTTACAGTATCCCTTGGACTTTCACATTGACCATGAAAGACAGATATTGCATCGGGATTGAAATCAAAAGGGACAATGCCGACTAAAGTACAAGAAGAGTGAATCTTCTGAGAATTTGTGCTTTTAATGGCTTTTGGGATACCAGTATTAGATTCCGATGCACCAGTGCATATTTAACGTATCCCTTGGACCTTCACATCGACCATGAAAGACAGATATTGCATCGGGATGAAATACAAAAGGCACAATGGCGACATAAGTACAAGAAGAGTGAATCTCCTAAGATTTTGTGTTTTGAGCGGCTCCTTGGGAGACCAGTATTAGATTCCGATGCACCAGTGCAAGTTTGCTGTATCCCTTGGACTTTCACATTGACCATGAAGAACAGAAATCGCATTGGGGTTGAATACAAAAGGCACAAATCCGGCTTAATTACAAGAAGAGTGAATCTTCTAAGAGTTTGTGCTTTGAGCGGCTCCTGGGAGACCAGTATTAGATTCCGAGGCACCAGTGCAGGTTTACTGTATCCCTTGGACGTTACATTGACCATGTTACAAAGAAATTGCATCGGGGTTGAATACAAAAGGCACAAGGCCGACTTAAGTACAAGAAGAGTGAATCATCTGAAAGTTTGTGATTCGAGCGGCTCCTAGGAGACCAGTATATGATTCCTATGCAGCTGTGCAGGTTTACTGCATCCCTTGAACCTTCACATTGACCATGAAAGACAGAACTTGCATCGGGATATAAATCAAAAGGGACAATGCCGACTTGAGTACAAGAAGAGTGGATCTTCTGAGGGTTTCTGCTTTGAGCGGCTCCTGGGATACCAGTATTAGATTCCGATGCACCAGTGCAGGATTCACTTATCCCCTGGACCTTCACATGGACCATGAAACATAGAAATTGCATCTGGATTGAATACAAAAGGCACAATGGCGACTAAAGTACAAGAAGAGTGAATCTTCTAAGAGTTTTTGCTTTGAGCGGATAATTGTGAGACCAGTATTAGATTCCGATGCACCAGTGCAGGCTTACTGCGTCCCTTCGACTTTCACATTGACCATGAAACACAGAAATTGCATCGGGTTAGAATACAAAAAGCACAAAGCCGACTTAATAACAAGAAGACTGAATTTACTAAGATGTTGTGGTTTGAGCGGCTCCTGGGATTCCAGTATTAGATTCCGATGCACCAGTGCAGGTTTACTGTATCCCTTGGACCTTCACATTGACAATGAAACACAGATATCGCATCGGGATTGAATACAAAATGCACAATGCGGACTTAGGTACAAGAAGAGTGAATCTTCTAAGAATTTGTGCTGTGAGCGGCTCATGAGAGACCAGTATTAGATTCCGACGCACCAGTGCAGGTTTTCTGTATCCGTTTGTCCTTCACTTTGACCGTTAAACACGGAAATTGCATCGGGATTGAATACAGAAGGGACAATGCCGACTTAGGTAAAAGAAGAGTGAATTTTCTAAGAGTTTGTGTTTTGAGCGGCTCCTAGGAGACCTGTATTAGATTCCAATGCACCAGTGCAAGTTTGCTGTATCCCTTGGACCTTCACATTGACCATGAAGCACAGAGATTGCATTGGGGTTGAATACAAAAGGCACAAATCCGGCTTACTTACAAGTAGAGTGAATCTTCTAAGTGTTTGTGCTTTGAGCGGCTCCTGGGAGACCAGAATTTGATTCCTATGCAGCTGTGCAGGTTTACTGCATCCCTTGGACCTTCACATTGACCATGAAACACAGAAATCGCATCGGGATTAAATAGAAAAGGCACAATGCCTACTTAAGTACAAGAAGAGTGAATATTCTAAGAGTTTGTGCTTTGAGCGGCTCATGGGAGACGAATATTAGATTCCGATGCACCAGCGCACGTTTACTGTATCCCTTGCACCCTCACATTGACCATGAAACACAGAAATTACATCGGGATTGAATAACAAAGGCACAATGCCGACTTAAGTACTAGAAGAGAAAGTCTTCTACGACCTTGTGCTTAGAGCGGCTCCTGGGAGACGAGTATTTGATTCTGATGCACCAGTGCAGGTTTACTGTATCCATTGATCCTTCACATTGACCATGAAACACAGATATTGCATCGGGATTGAATACAAAAGGCACAGTGCCGACTTAAGTACTAGAAGAGAGAGTCTTCTACGACTTTGTGCTTTGAGCGGTACCTGGGAGACCAGTATTAAATTCCGATGCACGAGTGCAGGTTTACTGTATTCCTTGGACCTTCACATTGGCCATAAAACACAGATATTGCATCGGGATTGAATACAAGAGGGACAATTCCGACTTAAAGACAAGATGAGTGAATCTTCTAAGATTTTGTGCTTTGAGCGACTCCTGGGAGACCAGTATTAGATTCCGATGCACCAGTGCAAATTTACTGTATCCCTTGGACCTTCACATTGACCATGACACACAGAAATTGCATCGGGATGGAATACAAAATGGACAATGCCGACTTAAGTACAAAAAAAGTGAATCTTCTAAGAGTTTGTGGTTTGAGCGGCTACAGGGAGACCAGTATTATTTCGATGCACCAATGGCAGTTTTCTGTATCCCTTGAACCGTCAAATTGACGATGAAATACAGATATTGCATCGGGATTGAATACAAAATGCACAATGCCGACTGAAGTACAAGAAGAGTGAATCTATTTATAATTTGTGCTTTGAGCGGGTCATGGGAGACCAGTACTAGATTCAGACACACCAGTGCAGGTTTTCTGCATACGTTTGACCTTCACTTTGACCATGAAGTACAAAAATTGCATCGGGATTTTATACAAAATGCACAATGCCGACTTAGGTACAAGAAGAGTGAATCTACTAAGAATTTGTGCTTTGAGCGGATCATGAGAGACCAGTATTAGAATCCGGCGCACTAGTGCAGGTTTTCTGTATACGTTTGACCTTCACTTTGACCATGAAACACGGAAATTGCATCGGGATTGAATACAGAAGGGACAATGCCGACTTAAGTACAAGAAGAGTGAATTTTCTAAGAGTTTGTGGTTTGAGCGGCTCCTAGGAGACCTGTATTAGATTCCAATGCACCAGTGCAGGTTTACTGTATCCCTTGGACCTTCCTATTGACCATGAAACACAGAAATCGCATCGGGATTAAATATAAAAGGCACAATGCCGACTTACATACAAGAAGAGTGAGTCTTCTAAGAGTTTGCGCTTTGAGATTCCGATGCACCAGTGCAGGTTTACTGTATCCCTTGCACCTCCACATTGACCATGAAACACAGATATTGCATCGGGATTGAATACAAAACGCACAATGCCGACTTAAATATAAGAAGAGTGAGTCTCCTACGAGTTTGTGCTTTGAGCGGCTCCTGAGAGATCAGTATTAGATCCCGAAGCACCAGTGCACGTTTACTGTACCCCATGGACCTTCACATTGACAATGAAACACAGAAATTGCATCAGGATTAAACACAAAAGGCACAATGACGACCTAAGTACAAGATGAGTGAATCTCAGAAGATTTTGTGCTTTGAGCGGGTCCAGGGTGACCAGTATTAGATCCCGATGCACCAGTGCAGGTTTACTGTAACCCTTGGACCATCACATTGACCATGAAACACAGAAATTGCATTCGGATTGAATACAAAATGCACAATGCCGACTGAAGTACAAGAAGGGTGAATCTTCTAAGAGATTGTGCTTTGAGTGGCTCCTGGGTGACTAGTATTTCATTCCGATGCAGCAGTGCAGGTTTACAGTATCCCTTGGACTTTCACATTGACCATGAAAGACAGATATTGCATCGGGATTGAAATCAAAAGGGACAATGCCGGCTTAAGTACAAGAAGAGTGAATCTTCTGAGAATTTGTGCTTTGAGCGGCTTTTGGGTTACCAGTAATAGATTTCGATGCACCAGTGCATATTTAACGTATCCCTTGGACCTTCACATCGACCATGAAACATAGAAATTGCATCGTAATTGAATACAAAAGGCACAATGGCGACATAAGTTCAAGAAGAGTGAATCTTCTAAGATTTTGTGTTTTGAGCGGCTCCTTGGGAGACCAGTATTAGATTCCGATGCACCAGTGCAGGTTTATTGTATCCCTTGGACTTGCACATTGACCATGAAGCACAGAAATTGCATTGGGGTTGAATACAAAAGGCACAAAACCGGCTTAATTACAAGAAGAGTGAATCCTCTAAGGGTTTGTGCTTTGAGCGGCTCCTGGGACACCAGTATTTGATTACGATGCAGCAGTGCAGGTTTTCAGTATCCCTTGGACCCTCACATTGACCATGAAACACAGAAATTGCATCGGGATTGAATAATAAAGGCACAATGCCGACTTAAGTACAAGAAGACTGAACCTTCTAAGAGGTTATGCTTTCAGCAGCTCATGGGAGACCAGAATTAGATTTCGATGGAGCAGTGTATTGTTTCTGTATCCCTATCACCTTCACATTGACCATGAAACACAGATATTGCATCGGGATTGAATACAAAGGGCACAATGCCGACTTAAGTACTAGAAGAGAGAGTCTTCTACGACTTTGAGCTTAGAGCGGCTCCTGGGAGACGAGTATTTGATTCTGATGCACCAGTGCAGGTTTACTGTATCCCTTGGACCTTCACATTGAGCATGAAAAAAAGATATTGCATCGGGATTGAATATTAAAGGCAAAATGTCGACTTAAGTACAAGAAGTGTGAATCTTCTTAGAGTTTGTGCTTTGCGCGGCTCCAGGGAGACCAGTATAAAATTCAGATGCACGAGTGCATGTTTACTGTATCTCTTAGACCTTCACATTGACCATAAAACACAGATACTGCATCGGGATTAAATACAAGAGGGACAATTCCAACTTAAATACAAGATGAGTCAATCTTCTAAGATTTTGTGATATGAGCGACTCCTGGGAGACCAGTATTAGATTCCGATGCACCAGTGCAGGTTTACTGTATCCCCTGGACCTTCACATTGACCATGAAACACTGAAATTGCATCGGGATGGAATACAAAATGGACAATGCCGACTTAAGTACAGGAAAAGTGAATCTTCTAAGAGTTTGTGGTTTGAGCGGCTACAGGGAGACCAGTATTAGATTCCGATGCACCATTGCAGGTTTTCTGTATCCCTTGAACCGTCACATTGACGATGAAATACAGAAATTGCATCGGGATTGAATACAAAATGCACAATGCCGACTGAGGTACAAGAACAGTGAATCTGTTTATAATTTGTGCTTTGAGCGGGTCATGGGAGACCAGTATTAGATTCAGACACACCAGTGCAGGTTTTCTGCATCCCTTTGACCTTCACTTTGACCATGTAGTATAGTAATTGCATCGGGATTGAATACTAAAGGCACAATGACGACTTAACTACAAGAAGAGTGAATCTTCTAAGAGTTTTTACTTTGAGCGGGCCATGGGAGACCAGTATTAGATTCAGATGCACCAGTGCAGGTTTTCTGTATGTGTTTGTCCTTCACATTGACCATGAAACACAGAAATTGCATCGGGATTGATTACGAAAAGGACAACGCCGACTTAAGTACAAGAAGAGTGAATCTTCCAAGAGTTTGTGTATTGAGCGGCTCCTGGGAGTTCAGTATTAGACTCCGATGCACGAGTGCAGGTTTACTGTATCCCTTGGACCATCACATTGACCATTAAACACAGAAATTGGATCGGGATGGAATAAGAAAGGGACAATGCCGCCTTATGTACTAGAAAAATGAATCTTCTAAGAGATTGTGCTTTGAGTTGGTCCAGGGAGACCAGTATCAGATCCCGATGCACCAGTGCAGGTTTTCTGTATCCCTTGAACAGTCACATTGACGATGAAACACAGAAATTGCATCGGGATTGAATACAAAATGCACAATGCCGACAGAAGTATAAGAAGAGTTAATCTTCTAAGAGTTTGTACTTCGAGCAGCTCCTGGGAGACCAGTATTAGATTCTGATGCACCAGTCCAGGTTTACTGTATCCCTTGGACCTTCACATTGACCACGAAAGACGGAAATTGCATCGGGATTGAAACCAAAAGGGACAATGCCGACTTAAGTACAAGAAGAGTGAATCTTCTGTTAGTTTGTGCTTTGAGCGGCTCCTGGGATACCAGTATTAGATTCCGATGCACCAGTGCAGGTTCCACTTATCCGCTGGACCTTCATATCGACCATGAAACGAAGAAATTGCATCGGGATTGAATACGAAAGGCACAATGGCGACTTAAGTACAAGAAGAGTGAATCTTCTAAGAGTTCTTGCTTTGAGCGGCTAATTGTGGGACCAGTATTATATTCCGATGCACCAGTGCAGGTTTACTGTATCCCTTCGACTTTCACATTGACCATGAAGCACAGAAATAGCATCGGGTTTGAATACAAAAAGCACAAAGCAGACTTAATTACAAGAAGAGTGAGTTTTCTAAGAGTTTGTGGTTTGAGCGGCTCCTGGGAGACCAGTATTAAATTCCGATGAACCAGTGCAGGCTTACTGTATCCCTTGGACCTTCAAATTGACCATGAAACACAGATATCGCATCGGGATTGAATACACAATGCACAATGCGGACTTAGGTACAAGAAGAGTTAATCTTCTAAGAATTTGTGCTGTGAGCGGCTCATGAGAGACCAGTATTAGATTCCGACGCACCAGTGCAGGTTTTCTGTATCCGTTTGACCTTCACTTTGACCGTGAAACACGGAAATTGCATCGGGATTGAATACAGAAGGGACAATGCCGACTTAGGTAAAAGAAGAGTGAATTTTCTAAGAGTTTGTGTTTTGAGCGGCTCCTAGGAGACCTGTATTAGATTCCAATGCACCAGTGCAGGTTTACTGTATCCCTTGCACCTTCACATTGACCATGAAACACAGATATTGCATCGGGATTGAATACAAAACGCACAATGCCGACTTAAGTACAAGAAGAGTGAGTCTTCTACGAGTTTGTGCTTTGAGCGGCTTTTGGAATACCAGTATTAGATTCCGATGCACCAGTGCATATTTAATGTATCCCTTGGACCTTCACATCGACCATGAAACATAGAAATTGCATCGGGATTGAATACAAAAGGCACAATAGCGACTCAAGTACAAGAAGAGTGAATCTTCTAAGAGTTTTTGCTTTGAGCGGCTCCTTCTGAGACCAGTATTAGATTCCGATGCACCAGTGCAGGTTTACTGTAACCCTTGGACTTTCACATTGACCATGAAGCAAAGAGATTGCATTGGGGTTGAATACAAAAGGCACAAATCCGGCTTACTTACAAGTAGAGTGAATCTTCTAAGTGTTTGTGCTTTGAGCGGCTCCTGGGAGACCAGAATTTGATTCCTATGCAGCTGTGCAGGTTTACTGCATCCCTTGGACCTTCACATTGACCATGAAACACAGAAATCGCATCGGGATTAAATAGAAAAGGCACAATGCCTACTTAAGTACAAGAAGAGTGAATATTCTAAGAGTTTGTTGTTTGAGCGGCTCATGGGAGACGAATATTAGATTCCGATGCACCAGTGCAGGTTTACTGTATCCCTTGCACCTTCACATTGACCATGCAACACAGATATTGCATCGGGATTGAATACAAAACGCACAATGCTGACTTGAGTATAAGAAGAGTGAGTCTTCTTTGAGTTTGTGCTTTGAGGGGCTCCTGAGAGACCAGTATTAGATTCCGATGCACCAGTGCAGGTTTACTGTAACCCTTGGACCATCACATTGACCATGAAACACAGAAATTGCATTCGGATTAAATACAAAATGCACAATGCCGACTGAAGTACAAGAAGAGTGAATCTTCTAAGAGATTGTGCTTTGAGCGGCTCCTGGGAGACCAGTATTTCATTCCGACGCAGCAGTGCAGGTGTACAGTATCCCTTGGACTTTTACATTGACCATGAAAGACAGATATTGCATCGGAATTGAAATCAAAATGGACAATGCCGGCTTAAGTACAAGAAAAGTGAATCTTCTGAGAATTTGTGCTTTGAGCGGCTTTTGGGATACCAGTAATAGATTACGATGCACCAGGGTTATTTAACGTATCCCTTCGACCTTCACATCGAGTATGAAACATAGAAATTGCATCGGGATTGAATACAAAAGGCACAATGGCGACATAAGTACAAGGAGAGTGAATCTTCTAAGATTTTGTGTTTTGAGCGGCTCCTTGGGAGACCAGTATTAGATTCCGATGCACCAGTGCAGGTTTACTGTATCCCTTTGACTTTCACATTGACCATGAAACACAGAAATTGCATTGGGGTTGAATACAAAAGGCACAAATCCGGCTTAATTACAAGAAGAGTGTATCTTCTAAGAGTTTGTGCTTTGAGCGGCTCCTGGGACACCAGTATTTGATTACGATGCAGCAGTGCAGGTTTTCAGTATCCCTTGGACCCTCACATTGACCATGAAACACAGAAATTACATCGGGATTGAATAACAAAGGCACAATGCCGACTTAAGTACAAGAAACCTGAATCTTCTAAGGGGTTATGCTTTCAGCGGCTCATGGGAGACCAGTATTAGATTCCGATGCAGCAGTGCATTGTTTCTGTATCCCTATCACCTTCACATTGACCATGAAATACAGATATTGCATCGGGATTGAATACAAAAGGCACAATGCCGACTTAAGTACTAGAAGAGAGAATCTTCTACGATCTTGTGCTTAGAGCGGCTCCTGGGAGACGAGTATTTGATTCTGATGCACCAGTGCAGGTTTACTGTATCCATTGATCCTTCACATTGACCATGAAACACAGATATTGCATCGGAATTGAATACAAAAGGCACAATGCCGACTTAAGTACTAGAAGAGAGAGTCTTCTACGACTTTGTGCTTTGAGCGGTACCTGGGAGACCAGTATTAAACTCCGATGCACGAGTGCAGGTTTACTGTATTCCTTGGACCTTCACATTGGCCATAAAACACAGATATTGCATCGGGATTGAATACAAGAGGGACAATTCCGACTTAAAGACAAGATAAGTGAATCTTCTAAGATTTTGTGCTTTGAGCGACTCCTGGGAGACCAGTATTAGATTCCAATGCACCAGTGCAAATTTACTGTATCCCTTGGACCTTCACATTGACCATGACACACAGAAATTGCATCGGGATGGAATACAAAATGGACAACGCCGACTTAAGTAGAAAAAAAGTGAATCTTCTAAGAGTTTGTGGTTTGAGCGGCTACAGGGAGACCAGTATTATTTCGATGCACCAGTGCAGGTTTTCTGTATCCCTTGAACAGTCACATTGACGATGAAACACAGAAATTGCATCGGGATTGAATACAAAATGCACAATGCCGACAGAAGTACAAGAAGAGTTAATCTTCTAAGAGTTTATGCTTCGAGCGGCTCCTGGGAGACCAGTATTAGATTCCGATGCACCAGTCCAGGTTTACTGTATCCCTTGGAACTTCACATTGACCACGAAAGACGGAAATTGCATCGGGATTGAAACCAAAAGGGACAATGCCGACTTAAGTACAAGAAGAGTGAATCTTCTGTTAGTTTGTGCTTTGAGCGGCTCCTGGGATACCAGTATTAGATTCCGATGCACCAGTGCAGGTTTCACTTATCCGCTGGACCTTCACATCGACCATGAAACAAAGAAATTGCATCGGGATTGAATACAAAAGGCACAATGGCGACTTAAGTACAAGAAGAGTGAATCTTCTAAGAGTTCTTGCTTTGAGCGGCTAATTGTGGGACCAGTATTATATTCCGATGCACCAGTGCAGGTTTACTGTATCCCTTCGACTTTCACATTGACCATGAAGCACAGAAATAGCATCGGGTTTGAGTACAAAAACCACAAAGCCGACTTAATTACAAGAAGAGTGAGTTTTCTAAGAGTTTGTGGTTTGAGCGGCTCCTGGGAGACCAGTATTAGATTCCGATGAACCAGTGCAGGCTTACTGTATCCCTTGGACCTTCAAATTGACCATGAAACGCAGATATCGCATCGGGATTGAATACAAAATGCACAATGCCGACTTAGGTACAATAAGAGTGAAACTTCGAAGAATTTGTGCTTTGAGCGGCTCATGAGAGACCAGTATTAGAATCCGACGCACCAGTGCAGGTTTTCTGTATACGTTTGACCTTCATTTTGACCATGAAACACGGAAATTGCATCGGGATTGAATACAGAGGGGACAATGCCGACTTAAGTACAAGAAGAGAGAATTTTCTAAGAGTTTGTGTTTTGAGCGGCTCCTAGGAGACCAGTATTAGATTC
Source organism: Schistocerca americana (assembly GCF_021461395.2). Taxonomy (NCBI): domain Eukaryota; kingdom Metazoa; phylum Arthropoda; class Insecta; order Orthoptera; family Acrididae; genus Schistocerca; species Schistocerca americana. The sequence goes on from NW_025726049.1 coordinate 3,306,682, forward strand.
CGATGCACCAGTGCAGGTTTACTGTATCCCTTGCACTTTCCCATTGACCATGAAACGCAGATATTGCATCGGGATTAAATACAAAACGCACAATGCCGACTTAAGTATAAGAAGAGTGAGTCTTCTACGAGTTTGTGCTTTGAGCGGATCCTGAGAGATCTGTATTAGATTCTGATGCACCAGTGCACGTTTACTGTATCCCATGGACCTTCACATTGACATTGAAACACAGAAATTGCATCAGGATTGAACACATAAGGCACAATGACGACCTATGTTCAAGATGAGTGATTCTCCCAAGATTTTGTGTTTTGAGCGGGTCCAGGGAGACCAGTATTAGATTCCGATGCACCAGTGCAGGTTTACTGTAACTCTTGGACCATCACATTGACCATGAAACACAGAAATTGCATTCAGATTGAATACAAAATGCACAATGCCGACTGAAGTACAAGAAGAGTGAATCTATTTATAATTTGTTCTTTGAGCGGGTCATGGGAGATTAGTATTAGATTCAGACACACCAGTGCAGGTTTTCTGCATCCGTTTGACCTTCACTTTGTCCATGATGTACAGAAATTGCATCGGGATTGAATACAAAATGGACAATGCCGACTTAAGTACAAGAAGAGTGAATCTTCTAAGAGTTTGTGCTTCGAGCGGCTCCTGGAAGTTCAGTATTAGAATCCGATGCACCAATGCAGGTTTTCTGTATCCCTTGCAACGTCCCATTGACGATGAACTACAGAAATTGTATCGGGATGCACAATGCCGACTGAAGTACAAGAAGAGTGAATCTATTTATAATTTGTGCTTCGAGCGGGTCATGGGAGACCAGTATTAGATTCAGATGCACCAGTGCAGGTTTTCTGTATATGTTTGTCCTTCACATTGACCATGAAACACACAAATTGCTTCGGGATTGATTACGAAAAGGACAACGCCGACTTAAGTACAAGAAGAGTGAATATACCAAGATTTTGTGCATTGAACGGCTCCTAGGAGTTCAGTATTAGATTCCGATGCACCAGTGCAGGTTTACTGTATCCCTTGGACCTTCACATTGACCATGAAACACAGAAATTGCATCGGGATGGAAGAGGAAAGGGACAATGCCGCCTTATGTACTAGAAAAATGAATCTTCTGAGAGTTAGTGCTTTGAGCAGGTCCAGGGAGACCAGTATTAGATTCCGATGCACCAGTGCAGGTTTTCTGTATCCCTTGAACCGTCACATTGACGATGAAACACAGAAATTGCATCGGGATTGAATACAAAATGCACAATGCCAACAAAAGTACAAGAAGAGTGAATCTTCTAAGAGTTTGTGCTTCGAGCGGCTCCTGGGAGACCAGTATTAGATTCCGATGCACCAGTGCAGGTTTACTGTATCCCTTGGACCTTCACATTGACCATGAAAGACAGAAATTGCATCGAGATTGAAACCAAAAGGGACAATGCCGACATAGGTACTACAATTGTGAATCTTCTGAGAGTTTGTGCTTTGAGCGGCTCCAGGGATTCTAGTATTAGATTCAGATGCACCAGTGCTGGTTTAACGTATTCCTAGGACATTCACATTGACCATGAAACATAGATATTGCATCAGGATTGAATACAAAAGGCACAACGGCGACTTAAATACAAGAAGAGTGAATCTTCTAAGAGTTCGTGCTTTGAGCTGCTACTTGGGAGACCAGTATTAGATTCCGATGCACCAAGGCAGGTTTACTGTATCCCTTGGACTTTCTCATTGACCATGAAGCACAGAAATTGCATCGGGGATGAATACAAAAGGCACAAAGCCGACTTAAGTACAAGAAGAGTGAATCTAATAAGAATTTGTGCTTTGAGCAGCACATGGGAGACCAGTATTAGATTCAGATGCACCAGTGCAGGTTTTCTGTAGCCGTTTGACCTTCACTTTGACCATGAAACACGGAAATTGCATCGAGATTGAAAATAAAAGGGACAATGCCGACTGAAGTACAAGAAGAGTGAATTTTCTAAGAGTTTGTGGTATGAGCGGCTCCTGTGTGACCTGTATTAGATTCCGATGCACCAGTAGTGGTTTACTGTATCCCTTGGACTTTCATATTGACCATGAAACACAGATATTGCATCTGGATTGCATACAAAAGGCACAATTCCGACTTAAGTTCAAGAAGAGGGAGTCTTCTAAGAGTTTGTGATTTGAGCGGCTCCTGGGAGTCCAGTATTAGTTTTCCGATGCACCAGTGCAGGTTTACAGTATTCCTTGCTCCTTCACATTGACCATGATACAAAGAATTTGCTTCGGGATTGAATACAGAAGGCAGAATGCCGACTTAAGTACAAGAAGAGTGAATCTTCTAAGAGTTTGTGCTTTGAGCGTCTCATGGGAGACCAGTATTAGATTCCGATTCACCAGTGCAGGTTTACTGTATCCCTTGGACCTTCACATTGACCATGAAACACAGATATTGCATCGGGATCGTATAGAAAAGCACAATGCCGACCTAAGTCCAAGAAGAGTGAGCCTTCTATGAGTTTGTGCTTTGAGCGGCTTCTGGGAGACCAGTATTAGATTCCGAGGCACCAGTGCAGGTTTACTTTATCCCTTGGACCCTCATATTGACCATGAAACACAGAAATCGCATCGGGATTGATTGCAAAGTGCACAATGCCGAATGACGTACAAGAAGAGTGAATCTTCTAAGAGTTTGTGCATTGAGAGGCTCCTGGGAGACCAGTATTAGATTCCGATGCACTAGTGCAGGTTTACTGTAACCCTTGGACTTTCACATTGACCATGAAACACACAAATTGCATCGGGATGGAATACAAAAGGGACAATGCCGTCTTAAGTACTAGAAAAGTGAATCTTCTGAGATTATGTGCTTTGAGCGGCTCCAGGGAGACCAGTATTAGCTTCCGATGCACCACTGCAGGTTTACTGTATCCCTTGGACCGTCACATTGACGATGAAACACAGACATTGCATCGGAATTGAATACAAAATGCACAATGCTGACTGAAGTACAAGAAGAGTGATTCTTCTAAGAATTTGTGCTTCGAGAGGCTCCTGGGAGACCAGTATTTGATTGCGATGCATCTGTGCAGGTTTACTGTATACCTTGGACCCTCACATTGATTATGAAAGATAGAAATAGCATCGGGATTGAAACCAAAAGGGACAATGCCGACTTAAGTACTAGAAGAGTGAATCTTCTGAGAGTTTGTGTTTTGAGCGGTTCGTGGGATACTAGTATTAAATTCCGATGCACCAGTGCTGGTTTAACATATCCCTTGGACCTTCACATTGACAATGAAACATAGAAATTGCATCGGGATTGAATACAAAAGGCACAACGGCGACATAAATACAAGAAGAGTGAATCTTCTAAGAGTTCGTGCTTTGAGCGGCTACTTGGGAGACCAGTATTAGATTCCGATGCACCAGTACAGATTTGCTGCATCCCTTGGATCTTCACATTGACCATGAAACACAGAAATTGAATCGGGATGGAATACAAAAGGGACAATGCGACCTTAAGTACTAGATAAGTGAATCTTCTGAGAGTTTGTGGTTTGAGCGGCTCCAGGAAGACCAGAATTAGATTCCGATGCACCAGTGCAAGTTTACTGTATCCCTTGGACTGTCACATTGACGATGAAACACAGTAATTGCATCGGGATTGAAAACAAAATGCACAATTCCGACTTAAGTTCAAGAGGAGGGAGTCTTCTAAGAGTTTGTGATTTGAGCGGCTCCTGGCAGACGAGTATTAGATTCCGATGCACCAGTTCATTTTTACTGTATCCCTTGGACTTTCACATTGACCATGAAACAAAGAAATTGCATCAGGATTAAATACGAAAGGGACAATGCCGACTGAAGTACAAGAAGAGTGAATCTTCTAAGAGTTTGTGCTTCGAGCAGCTCCTGGGAGCCCTGTATTTGATTCCGATGCAGCTGTGCAGGTTTACTTCATCCCGTGGACTTTCACATTGGCCATGAAAGACAGAACTTGCATCGAGATATAAATCAAAAGAGACAATGCAGACTTTAGTACTAGAAGAGTGAATCTTCTGAGAGTTTGTGCTTTGAGCGGCTCCTGGGATACTAGTATTAGATTCCGATGCACCAGTGCTGGTTTACTTCATCCCGTGGACTTTCACATTGGCCATGAAAGACAGAACTTGCATCGAGATATAAATCAAAAGGGACAATGCAGACTTTAGTACTAGAAGAGTGAATCTTCTGAGAGTTTGTGCTTTGAGCGGCTCCTGGGATACTAGTATTAGATTCCGATGCACCAGTGCTGGTTTAACGTGTCCTTTGGACCTTGACATTGACCATGAAACATAGAAATTGCATCGGGATTGAATACAAAAGGCACAAAGGAGACTTAAACACAAGAAGAGTGAATCTTCTAAGAGTTCGTGATTTGAGCTGCTACTTGTGAGACCAGTAGTAGATTCCGATGCACCAATGCAGGTTTACTGTATTCCTTGGACATTCTCATTGACCATGAAGCACAGAAATTGCATCGGGGTTGAATACATAAGGCACAAAGCCAACTTAATTACAAGAAGAGTGAATTTTCTAAGAGTTTGTGGATTGAGCGGCTCCTGGGAGACCAGTATGAGACTCCGATGCACCACCGTACGTTTACTATATCCCTTGGACCTTCAAATTGACCATGAAACACAGATATCGCATAGGGATTGAATACGATAGGCACAATGACGACTTAAGTACAAGAAGAGTGAATCTTCTAAGAATTTAAGCTTTGAGCGGTTCATGGGAGAACAGTATCAGGCTCAGATGCACCAGTGCAGGTTTTCTGTATGCGTTTGACCTTCACTTTGACCATGAAACACGGAAATTGCATTGGGATTGAATACGAAAGGGACAATGCCGACTTCAATACAAGAAGAGTGAATCTTCTATGAGTTTGTGCTTTGAGCGGGTCCTGGCAGACGAGTATTAGATTCCGATGCACCAGTGCATTTTTACTGTACCCCTTGGACTTTCACATTGGCCATAAAACAAAGAAATTGCATCGGGATTGAATACTAAGAGCACAATGACGACTTAAGTTCAAGATGAGTGATTCTCCCAAGAGTTTGTGCTTTCAGCGGCTCCTGGGTTACCAGTATCGGATTCCGATGCACCAGTGCAGGTTTACCGTTTCCCTTGGACCTTCACATTGACCATGAAACACAGAAAATGCATCGGGATGGAATACGAAGGGACAATGCCGACTTAAGTACAAGAAGAGTGAATCTTCTATGCGTTTGTGCTTTGAGCATCTCCTGGGGAACCAGTATTAGTTTCCGATGCACCACTGCAGGTTTACTGTATCCCTTGGACCTTCACATTGACCATAATACAAAGAAATTGCTTCGGGATTGAATACAGAAGGCACAATGCCGACTTAAGTACAAGAAGAGTGAATCTTCTAAGAGTTTGTGCTTTGAGCGGCTCATGGGAGACCAGTATTAGTTTCCGATGCACCAGTGCTGGTTTACTGTATCGCTTGGTCCTTCACATTGACCATGAAACACAGATATTGCATCGGGATTGTATAGAAAAGCACAATGCCGACTTAAATACAAGAAGAGTGAGTCTTCTATGAGTTTGTGCTTTGAGCGGCTCCTGGGAGACCAGTATTAGATTCCGAGGCACCAGTGCAGGTTTACTGTATCCCTTGGACCCTCATATTGACCATGAAAAACAGAAATCGCATCGGGATTGAATACAAAAGGCACAATGCCGACTTAAGTACAAGAAGAGTGAATCTTTCAAGAATTTTGGCCTTGAGCGGCTCTTGGGAGATCAGTATTAGATTCAGATGCACCTGTGCAGGTTTTCTGTATCCCTTTGACCTTCACATTGACCATAAAACACAGATATTGCATCGGGATTGATTACAAAATGCACAATGCCGACTGACGTACAAGAAGAGTGAGTCATCTAAGAGTTAGTGCTTCGAGCGGCTCCTGAGCGACCAGTATTTGAATGCGATGCAGCTGTGCAGGTTTACTGTATCCCTTGGACCTACACATCGACCATGAAACATAGAAATTGCATCGGGATTGAATACAAAGAAACAACGGCGACTTAAATACAAAAAGAGTGAATCTTCTAAGTGTTCGTGCTTTGAGCGGTTACTTGTGAGACCAGTATTAGATTCCGATGGACCAATGGAGGTTTACTGTATTTCTTGGACTTTCTCATTGACCATGAAGCACAGAAATCGCATCGGGGTTGAATACATAAGGCACAAAGCCGACATAATTACAAGAAGAGTGTATTTTCTCTGAGTTTGTGGATTGAGCGGCTCCTGGGAGACCAGTATTAGACTCCGATGCACCAGTGCACGCTGACTGTATCCCTTGGACCTTCAAATTGACCATGAAACACAGATATCGCATCGGGATTGAATACGATAGGCACAATGACGACTTAAGTACAAGCAGAGTGAATCTTCTAAGAATTTGAGCTTTGAGCGGCACATGGGAGAACAGTATCAGACTCAGATGCACCAGTGCAGGTTTTCTGTATGCGTTTGACCTTCACTTTGACCATGAAACATGGAAATTGCATCGGGATCGAATACGAAAGGGACTATGCCGACTTAAGTACAAGAAGAGTGAATTTTCTAAGAGTTTGTGGTTTGAGCGGCTCCTGGGAGTACCGTCTTAGATTCTGATGCACCAGCGCAGGTTTACCGTATCCCTTGGACCTTCACATTGACCATGAAACTCAGAAATTGCACCGGGATTGAATACGAAACGGACAATGCCGACTTAAGTACAAGAGGAGTGAATTTTCTATGAGTTTGTGCTATGAGCGGCTCCTGGGAGACCAGTATAAAATACCGATGCACCAGTGCAGGTTTACTGTATCCCTTAAACCTTCACATTGACCATGAAACTCAGAAATTGCACCGGGATTGAATACGAAACGGACAATGCCGACTTAAGTACAAGAGGAGTGAATTTTCTATGAGTTTGTGCTATGAGCGGCTCCTGGGAGACCAGTATAAAATACCAATGCACCAGTGCAGGTTTACTGTATCCCTTAAACCTTCACATTGACCATGATACAAAGAAATTGCATCGGGATTGAATACAAAAGGCACAATGCCGACTAAATTACAAGAAGAGTGAATTTTCTAAGAGTTTGTGGTTTGAGCGGCTCCTGGGAGTACCGTCTTAGATTCTGATGCACCAGCGCAGGTTTACCGTATCCCTTGGACCTTCACATTGACCATGAAACACAGAAATTTCATCGGGATTGAATACAAAAGGCACAATAGACCTTAAGTACAAGAAGAGTGAATCTTCTAAGAGTTTGTGCTTTGAGCGCCTGCTTGGGAGACCAGTATTAGATGCCGATGCACCAATGCAGGTTTACTGTATCCCTTGGACTTTCACATTGACCATGAAGCGCAGAAATTGAATCGGGGTTGAATACAAAAGGCACAAAGCCGACTTAATTACAAGAAGAGTGAACCTTCTAAGAATTTGTGATTTGTGCGGCTCATGGGAGACCAGTATTAGATTCCGATGCACCAGTGCAGGTTTACTGTATCCCTTGGTCCTTCACATTGACCATGGAGCTCAGAAATTGCATCGGGATTGAATCCAAATGTCACAATCGCGACTGAACTACAAGTAGAGTCAATCTTCTAAGAGTTTCTACTTTGAGCGGTTCCTTGGGGACCAGTGTTAGATTCCGGTGCACCAGTGCAGGTTTACTGTATCTTTTGGACCTTCACGTTCACCATGAAACACAGAAATTGCATCGGCATTGATTACAAAAGGGACAATGCAAACTTAAGTACTAGAAGAGTGAATCTTCTACGAGTTTGTGGTTTGAGCGGCTCCTGATAGACCTGTTCTAGATTCCGATACACGAGTGCAAGTTTACCGTATCCCTTTGACCTTCACATTGACCATGAACACAGAAATTGCATCTGGATTGGATACAAAAGGGACCATGCCCACTTAAGTACAAGAGGAGTGAATTTTCTAAGAGTTTGTGGTTTGAGCGACTCCTGGGAGACCAGTGTTAGATTCCGATGCACCAGTGAAGCTTTACCGTATCCCTTGGACCTTCTAATTGACCATGAAAAACAGAATTCGCATCGTGATTGAATACAAAAGGCACAATGCCGAATTAAAACAAGAAGAGTGAATCTTCCAAGAGCTTGTGGTTTGAGCATCGCATGGGAGACTAGTATCAGAATGCGATGCACCAGTGCAGGATTACTGTATCCCTTGGGCCTTCACATTGACCATGAGTCACAGAAATTGCATCGGGATGGAATACAAATGGCACAATTCCCTCTTAAGTACAAGAAGAGTGAATCTTCTAAGAGTTAATGCTTTGAGCGGCTCCTGGGAGACCAGTATGAGATTCCGATTCACCAGTGCTGGCTCACTGTATCCCTTGGGCCTTAACATTGACCATGCAACATAGAAATTGCTTCGGGACTGAATGCAAAAGGCACAATGCCGACTTAGGTACAAGAAGAGTGAATCATCTATGAATTTGTGTTTGAGGGGCTCCTGGGAGACCAGTCTTAGATTCCGATGCACCAGTGCAGGTTTACTGTATTCCTTGGACCTTCACATTGACAATTAAACACAGAAATTGCATCGGGATTGAATACAAAGGGACAATGCCGACATTAGTACAAGAAGACTGAATCTTCTAAGAGTTTGTGTTTAAGCGGCTCCTGGGCGACCAGTATTAGATTCCGTATCACCAGTGCAGGTTTACTGTATCCCTTGGACCTTCACATTGACCACGAAACACAGAAATTGCATCGTGATTGAATGTAAAAGGCACAATTTTGAATGAAGTACAAGAAGTGCGATTCGTCTAAGAGTTTGTGATATGAGCGCCTCCTGCGAGACCAGTATTAGATTCCGATGCACCAGTGCAGGTTCACTGTATCCCTTGGACCTTCAGATTGACAATGAAACACAGATATTGAATCGGGATATAATACAAAAACCACAATGCCGACTTAAGTACAAGAAGAGTGAGTTTTCTAAGAGTTTGTGGTATGAGCGGCTCCTGGGAGACCAGTATTAGATTCCGATGCAACAGGGCAGGGTTACTGTATCCCTTGGACCTTCACATTGACCATGAAACACCGAAATTGCATCGGGATTGAATACAAGATGGACAAAGCCAACTTAAGTACAAGAAGGGTGAATCCACTAAGAATTTGTGGTTTGAGCGGCTGGTGGGAGACCAGTATTAGATTCCGATGCACCAGTGCAGAATTACTGTATCCCTTGGACCTTCACAATGACCATGAAACACAGAAATTGCATCGGGATTGAACACAAAAGGTACAATGCCAACTTAAGTACTAGAAGAGTGAATCTTCTACGAGTTTGTAGTTTGAGCTGTTCCTGGGAGACCTGCATTAGATTCCGATACACCAGTGCACGTTTACTGTATTCCTTGGACCTTCACATTGACCATGAAAAACAGAATTCGCATCGTGATTGAATACAAAAGGCACAATGCCGAATTAAAAACAAGAAGATTGAATCTTCTAAGAGTTTGTGGTTTGCGCATCGCATGGGAGACCAGTATCACATTCCTATGCACCAGTGCAGAATTACTGTATCCCTTGGGCCTTCACATTGACCATGAATCACAGAAATTGCATCGGAATGGAATACAAATGGCACAATTCCGTCTTAAGTACAAGAAGAGTGAATCTTCTAAGAATTTATGCTTTGAGCGGCTCCTCGGCGACCAGTATTAGATTTTGATGCACCAGTGCAGGTTTACTGTATCCCTTGGAGCTTCACATTGACCATGAAACACAGAAATTGCATCGGGATTGAATACAAAGTTCACAATGCCGACTTAAGTACAAGATGAGTGAATCTTCTGAGAGTTTGTTCGTTGTGCGGCTCCTGGGACACCAGTAGTAGATTCCGATGCACCAGTCCGGTTACTGTATCCCTTGGACCTTCACATTGACCATGAAACTCAGATATCGCATTGGGATTGAATACAAACGCACAACGCCGACTTAAGTACAAGAAGAGTGAACCTTCTAATAATTTGTGATTTGAGCGGCTGCTGAGAGACCAGTATTAGATTCCGATGCACCAGTGCAGGTTTACTGTATACCTTGGTCCTTCACATTGACCACGGAGCTCAGAAATTGCATCGGGATTGAATCCAAATGTCACAATGGCGACTGAAGTACAAGAAGAGTTAATCTTCTAAGAGTTTCTACTTTGAGCGGCTCCTTGGGGACCAGTATTAGATTCCGGTGCACCAGTGCAGGTTTACTGTATCTTTTGGACCTTAACGTTCACCATGAAACACAGAAATTGCATCGGCATTGATTACAAAAGGGACAATGCAAACTTAAGTACTAGAGAGTGAATCTTCTACGAGTTTGCGTTTTGAGCGGCTCCTGGGAGACCTGTTCTAGATTCCGATACACGAGTGCAAGTTTACCGTATCCCTTTGACCTTCACATTGACCATGAACACAGATATTGCACCGGGATTGGATACAAAAGGGACCATGCCCACTTAAGTACAAGAGGAGTGAATTTTCTACGAGTTTGTGGTTTGAGCGGCTCCTGGGAGCCCAGTGTTAGTTTCCGATGCACCAGCGAAGCTTTACCGTATCCCTTGGACCTTCAAATTGACCATGAAAAACAGAATTCGCATCGTGATTGAATACAAAAGGCACAATGCCGAATTAAAAACTGGAAGAGTGAATCTTCTAAGAGCTTGTGGTTTGAGCATCGCATGGGAGACCAGTATCAGATTCCGATGCACCAGTGCACGTTTACTGTATCCCTTGGGCCTTCACATTGACCATGAGTCACAGAAATTGCATCGGGATGGAATACAAAAGGCACAATTCCGTCTTAAGTACAAGAAGAGTGAATCTTCTAAGAGTTAATGCTTTGAGCGGCTCCTGGGAGACCAGTATGAGATTCCGATGCACCAGTGCTGGCTCACTGTATCCCTTGGGCCTTAACATTGACCATGCAACATAGAAATTGCTTCGGGACTGAATGCAAAAGGGACAATGCCGACTTAGGCACAAGAAGAGTGAATCATCTATGAATTTGTGTTTGAGGGGCTCCTAGGAGACCAGTATTAGATTCCGATGCACTAGTGCAGGTTTACTGTATTCCTTGGACCTTCACATTGACAATTAAACACAGAAATTGCATCAGGATTGAATACAAAAGGGAAAATGCCGACATTAGTACAAGAAGACTGAATCTTCTAAGAGTTTGTGTTTAAGCCGCTCTCGGGCGACCAGTATTAGATTCCGTTTCACCAGTGCAGGTTTACTGTATCCCTTGGACCTTCACATTGGCAATGATACACAGATATTGAATCGGGATCTAATACAAAAAGCACAATGCCGACTTAAGTACAAGAAGAGTGAGTTTTCTAAGAGCTTGTGCTATGAGCGGCTCCTGGGAGACCAGTACTAGATTCCGATGCAACAGGGCAGGGTTACTGTATCCCTTGGACCTTCACATTGACCATGAAACACAGAAATTGCATCGGGATTGAATGCAACAGGGACAATGCCGTCTTAAGTACAAGAAGAGTGAATCCTTTAAGAGGTTGTGGTTTGAGCGGCTCCTGGGAGACCAGTTTCAGATTACGATGCACCATTGCAGGTTTACTGTACCCCTTGGACGTTCACATTGACCATGAAACACAGAAATTGCATTGGGATTGAATACAAAAGGCACAATGCCGAATAAGTACAAGTTGAGTGTATCTTTTAAGAGTTTGTGATTTGAGCGGCTCCTGGGAGAAAAGTATTTGATTCCGGGCGCCAGTGCACGTTTACTGTATCCCTTTGACATTCACATTGACCATGAATGACAGAAATTGCATCGGGATTGAAATCAAAAGGGACAATGCCGACTTAAGTACAAGAAGGGTGAATTTTCTAGGAGTTTTTGGTTTGAGCGGCTCCTGGGAGACCAGTATTAGATTCCGATGCGCCAGTGAAAGCTTACCGTATCCCTTGGACCTTCACATTGACCATGTATCACAGAAACTGCATCGGGATTGAATCCAAAAGCACAATGCTGACTTAAGTACAAGAAGAGTGAATCTTCTAAGAGTTTGTGCTTTGAGTGGCTCGATGGGAGACCGGTATTAGATTCCGATGCACCAGTGCAGGTTTACTGTATCCCTCGGACGTGCACATTGACCATGAAACACACACACTGCATCGGAATTGAATACAGAAGGCACAATGCCGACTTAAGTACAAGAAGAGTGAATCTTCTAGCAGTTTGTATATTGAGCGGCTCCTGCGAGACCTGTATTAGATTCCGATGTACCAATGCCGGTTTATCGTATCCCTTGGACCTTTACATTGACCTTGAAACACAGAAATTGCCTCGGGATTAAATACAATAGGCACAATGCCGACATAAGTACAAGAAGAGTGAATCTTCTAAGAGTTAGTGCTTTGTGCGGCTTCTGGGAGACCAGTTTCAGATTCCGATGCACCAGTACAGGTTTACTGTATCCCTTGGACCTTCTCATTGACCATGAAACACAGTAATTGCATCGGGTTTGAATACAAAGGAGACAATGCCGATTTAGGTACAACAATACTGAATCTTCTAAGAATTTGTGTTTGAGCGGCTCCTGGGAGACCAGTATTAGAATCCGATGCACCAGTGCAGGTTTACTCTATCCCTCGGACATTCACATTGACCATCAAACACAGAAATTGCATTGGGATTGAATACGAAAGACACAATGCCGACTTAAGTACAAGAAGAGTGAATCTTCTAAGAGTTTGTCTTTTGAGCGGCCCCTGGGAGAGCAGTATTAGATTCCGATGCACTGGTGCAGGTTAACTGTATCCCTTGGACTTTCACATTGACCATGAAGAACAGAAATTGCATTGGGATTGAATACGAAAGGCACAATGCCGACTTAAGTACAGGATGAGTGAATCTTCTCAGAGTTTGTGGTTTGGGCGGCTCCTAGGAGACCAGTATTAGATTACGATGCATCAGTGCACGTTTACTGTATCCCTTGGACATTCAATATGACCATGAATTACAGAAATTGCGTCGGGATCGAATACTAAAGCACAATGCCGACTTAAGTACATGAAGAGTGAATCTTTAAGAGTCTATGCTTTGAGCGGCTCCTTGGAGACCAGTATTAGATTCCGATGCACCAGCGCAGGTAAACTGTATCCCTTGGACCCTCACATTGACCATGAAACATCGAAATTGCATCGGCATTGAATACAAAAGGGACAGTGCCGACTTAGGTACAAGAAGAGTGACTCTTCTAAAAGTTTGTGCTTTGAGTGGCTTCTCGGACATCAGTATTGGATTCCGATGCACCAGTGCCGGTTTACTGTATCCCTTGGAACTTCACATTGACCTCGAAACACAGAATTAGCATCGGGATTGAATACAAAATGGACAGTCCCGACTTAAGTACAAGAAGAGTGAATTTTCTATGAGTTTGTGGTTTGAGCTGCGTCTGGGAGACAAGTACTAGATTCCGATGCACCAGGGAAAGTTTACTGTATCCCTTGGGCCATCACATTGACCATGAAACACAGAAATCAGATCGTGATTGAATACAAAAGGCACAATACCGAATCCAGTAAAGAAGAGTGAATCTTCTAAGAGCTTGTGCTTTGAACGCCTCCTTGGAGACCAGTATCAGATTCCGATGCACCAGTGCAGGTTTACTGTATACCTTGGACCTTCACATTGACCAAGAAACACTGAAATTGCATCGGGATTGAATACAAAAGGGACAATGCCAACTTAAGTACAAGGAGAGTGAATCTTCTAAGAGTTTGTGCTTTGAGTGGCTCGATGGGAGACCAGTATTAGATTCCGATGCACCAGTGCAGGTTTACTGTATCCCTCGGACGTTCACATTGACCATGAAACACACACACTGCATCGGGATTGAATACAAAATGCACAATTCCGACTCAAGTACAAGAAGAGTGAGTCTTCTAAGAGTTTGTGTTTGAGTGGCTCCTGGGAGACCAGTATTAGATTCCGATGCACCAGTGCTGTCTTACTGTATCCCTTGGACCTTTACATTCACCGTGGAACACAGAATTTGCATCGGGATTGAATACAAAAGGCACAATGCCGACTTAAGTACAAGAAGAGTGAATCTTCTAAGAGTTTGTCCTTTGAGCGGCCCCTGGGAGACCAGTATTAGATTCCGATACACGTGTGCAGGTTTACTGTATCCCTTGGTTCTTTAACATGACCATGAAACACAGAAGTTGCATCGGTATTGAATACATAAGGCACAATGCCTACTTAAGTACAAGATGAGTGAATCTTCTAAGAGTTTGTGCTTTGAGCGGCTCCTTGGAAGACCAGTATTAGTCTCCGATGCACCAGTGCAGAATTACTGTATCCGTTGGACGTTCGCATTGACCATGAAGCACAGAATTTGCATCGAAATTGAATTCAAAATGTACAGTGCCGACGTAGGTACAAGAAAAGTGATTCTCCTAAGAGTTTGTACTTTTAGCGGCTCCTTGCAGACCAGTATTAGATTGCGAAGCACCAGTGCAGGTTTACTGTATCCCTTGGACTTTCGCATTGACCATGAAACACAGAAATTGCAACGGAATTGAATACAAAAGGCACAATGCCAACTTAAGTACAAGTAGAGTGTGTCATCTACGAATTTGAGGTATGAGCGGCTCCTGGGAGACCTGTATTAGATTCCGGTGCACCATTGCACTTTTACTGTATCCCTTTGACCTTCAAATTGACCATGAACCACAGATATTGCATCGGGATTGAATTCTAAAGGGACAATGCTGACTTAACTACAAAAAGAATGAATTTTCTAAGAAATTGTGTTTTGAGCGGCTCCTGGGAGACCAGTATTAGATTCCGATGCAACAGTGCAGGTTTACTGTATCCCTTGGACCTTCATATTGACCATGAAACACACAAATTGCATCGGGATTGATTACACGATAGACAATGAGGACTTATGTACAAGAACAGTGAATCTTCTAAGAGTTTGTGGTTTGAGCGGCGCCTGAGAGACCAGTATTAGATTCCGATGCACCAGTGCAGGTTTACTGTTTCCCTTGGAGCTTCATATTAACCAAGAAAGACAGAAATTGCACCGGGATTGAAATCAAAAAGGACAATGCCGACTAAAGTACAAGCACAGTAAATCTTCTAAGAGTTTGTGCTTTGAGCGGCTCCTGGGACACCAGTACTAGATTCCAACGCACCAGTGCAGGTTTAATGTATCCCTTGGACCTTCACTTTGACCATGAAACACAGAAATTGCATCGGGATTGAATACAAAAGGGACAATGCCAACTTAAGTACAAGAAGAGTGAATCTTCTAAGAGTTTGTGCTTTGAGAGGCTCCCGGCAGACCAGTATTAGATTCCGATGCATCAGTGCTGTCCTACTGTATCCCTTGGACCTTTGCATTCACCGTGGAACCCAGAAATTGCATCGGGATTGAATACAAAAGGAACAATGCCGACTTAAGTACAAGAAGAGTGTATCTTCTAAGAGTTTGACCTTTGAGCGGCCCCTGGGAGACCAGTATTAGATTCCGATGCACCAGTGCAGGTTAACTGTATCCCTTGGACTTTCACATTGACCCTGAAACACAGAAATTGCATCGGGATTGAATACGAAAGGAACAATGCCGACTTAAGTACAAGAAGAATGAATCTTCTAAGTGTTTTTGCTTTGAGCAGCTCCTTGGGAGACCAGTATTAGATTCCGATGCACCAGTGCAGGTTTACAGCATCCCTTGGACTTTCACATTAACCATGAAGCACAGAAATTTCATCGGGATTGAATACAAAAGGAACGATGCCGACCTAAGTACAAGAAGAGTGAATTTTCTAAGAGTTAGTGTTTTGAACGGCTCCTGGGAGACCAGTATTAGATTCCGATGCACCAGTGCAGGTTAACTGTTTCCCTTGGACTTCACATTGACCATGAAACATCGAAATTGCATCGGCATTGAATACAAAAGGGACAGTGCCGACTTAGGTACAAGAAGAGTAAATCTTCTAAGAGATTGTGCTCTGAATAGCTTCTCGGACACCAGTATTGGATTCCGATGCACCAGTTCCGGTTTACTGTATCCCTTGGACCTTCACATTGACCTTGAAACACAGAATTAGCATCGGGATTGAATACAAAAGGGACAGTCCCGACTTAAGTACAAGAAGAGTGAATTTTCTAAGAGTTTGTGGTTTGAGCTGCTCCTGGGAGACAAGTATTAGATTCCAATGCACCAGTGCAGGTTTACTGTATCCCTTGGACCTTCACATTGAGCATGAATCACAGAAATTGCATCGGGAATGTATACAAAATTCACAATGCTGAATTAAGTACAAGAAAAGTGAATCTTCAAAGAGTTTGTGCTTTGAGCGGCCCCTGGGAGACCAGTATTAGATTCCGATGCATCAGGGCAGGTTTACTGTATTCTTTGGACCTTCACGTTGACCATGAAACACAGATATTGCATCGGGATTGAATACGAAAGGCACAATGCCGTCTTGAGTACAAGAAGAGTGAATCTTCTAAGAGTTTGTGCTTTGAGCGGCTCCTGGGAGACCAGTATTAAATTCCTATGCACCAGTGCAGGTTTACTGTATCCCTCGGACCTTCACGTGGACCATGAAACACAGAAATTGCATCGGAATTGAATACAAAATGCACAATGCCAACTTAAGTACAAGAAGAGTGAATCACCTAAGAGTTTGTGGTTTGAGCGGCTCCTGGGAGACCTGTAATAGATTCCGATGCACCAGTTCACGTTCTCTGTATTCCTTGGACCTTCACATTGACCATGAAGCACAGTAATTGCATCGGGATGGAATGCAAAAGGCACAATGTCGACTTAAGTACAAGAAGAGTGAATCTTCTAAGGGTTTATGATTTGTGCGTCTCGTGGGTGACTAGTATTAGAATCCGATGCACCAGTGCACGTTTACTGTATCCCTCTTACCTTCACATTGACAATCAAACACAGAAATTGCATCGGGGTTATATACAAAAAGGACAATGCCGACTTAAGTACAAGTAGAGTAAATTTTCTAAGAGTTTGTGGTTTGAGCGGCTCTTGGGAGACCAGCATTCGATTCCGATGCACCAGTGAAGGTTTACTGCATAACTTGTACCTTCAAATTGACCATGAAACATAGAAATCGCATCGTGATTGAATACAAAAGGCACAATGCCGGATAAAGTACAATAAGAGCGAATCTTCTAAGAGCTTGTGGTTTCAGCGGCTCATGGGAGACCAGTATTAGATTCCGATGCACCGCTGCAGGTTTACCGTATCCTTTGGACCTTCACATTGTCCATGTAACACAGAAATTGCATCGAGATTAATACAAAAGGTACAATGCCGACTTAAGTAAAAGAAGAGTGAATCTTCTAAAAATTTGTGCTTTGAGCGGGTCCTGGGAGAGCAGTATTAGATTCCGATGCACCAGTGCAGGTTTACCATATCCATTGGACCATTACATTGACCATGAAACACAGAAATTGCATCGGGATTGAATACACAAGGCACAATGCCGACTAAAGTACAAGAAGAGAGAATCTTCTAAGAGTTTTTGCTTTGAGCATCTCCTGGGAGACCAGTATTATATTACGTTGCACCAGGGCAGGTTTACTTTATCACTTGGACCTGCACATTGACCATGAAACACAGAAATTGCATCGGGACTGAATACAAAATGCACAATGCCGACTAAAGTACAAGAAGAGAGAATCTTCTAAGAGTTTTTGCTTTGAGCATCTCCTGGGAGACCAGTATTAGATTCCGATGCACCAGTGCAGGTTTACTGTATCCCTTGGACCTTCACATTGACCATGAAACACAGAAATTGCATCGGGATTGAATACAAGTGTGACAATGCGGACTTATGTACAAGAAGAGTGTATCTTCTAAGAGTTTGTGGTTTGAGCGGCTCCTGGGAGACCAGTATTAGATTCCGATGCACCAGTGCAGGTTTACTGTCTACATCTACATCTACATCTATATTGATACTCCACAAGCCACCCAACGGTGTGTGGCGGAGGGCACTTTACGTGCCACTGTCGTTACCTCCCTTTCCTGTTCCAGTCGCGTATGGTTCGCGGGAAGAACGACTGTCTGAAAGCCTCCGTGCGCGCTCTTATCTCTCTAATTTTACATTCGTGATCTCCTCGGGAGGTATAAGTAGGGGGAAGCAATATACTCGATACCTCATCCAGAAACGCACCCTCTCGAAACCTGGCGAGCAAGCTACACCGCGATGCAGAGCGCCTCTCTTGCAGAGTCTGCCACTTGAGTTTATTAAACATCTCCGTAACGCTATCACGGTTACCAAATAACCCTGTGACGAAACGCGCCGCTCTTCTTTGGATCTTCTCTATCTCCTCCGTCAGACCGATCTGGTACGGATCCCACACTGATGAGCAATACTCAAGTATAGGTCGAACGAGTGTTTTGTAAGCCACCTCCTTTGTTGATGGACTACATTTTCTAAGCACTCTCCCAATGAATCTCAACCTGGTACCCGCCTTACCAACAATTAATTTTATATGATCATTCCACTTCAAATCGTTCTGCACGCATACTCCCAGATATTTTACAGAAGTAACTGCTACCAGTGTTTGTTCCGCTATCATATAATCATACAATAAAGGATCCTTCTTTCTATGTTTTCGCAATACACTACATTTGTCTATGTTAAGGGTCAGTTCCCACTCCCTGCACCAAGTGCCTATCTGCTGCAGATCTTCTTGCATTTCGCTACAATTTTCTAATGCTGCAACTTCTCTGTATACTACAGCATCATCCGCTAAAAGCCGCATGGAACTTCCGACAATATCTACTAGGTCATTTATATATATTGTGAAAAGCAATGGTCCCATAACACTCCCCTGTGGCACGCCAGAGGTTACTTTAACGTCTGTAGACGTCTCTCCATTGATAACAACATGCTGTGTTCTGTTTGCTAAAAACTCTTCAATCCAGCCACACAGCTGGTCTGATATTCCGTAGGCTCTTACTTTGTTTATCAGGCGACAGTGCGGAACTGTATCGAACGCCTTCCGGAAGTCAAGAAAAATAGCATCTACCTGGGAGCCTGTATCTAATATTTTCTGGGTCTCATGAACAAATAAAGCGAGTTGGGTCTCACACGATCACTGTTTCCGGAGCCGGCCGAAGTGGCCGTGCGGTTAAAGGCGCTGCAGTCTGGAACCGCAAGACCGCTACGGTCGCAGGTTCGAATCCTGCCTCGGGCATGGATGTTTGTGATGTCCTTAGGTTAGTTAGGTTTAACTAGTTCTAAGTTCTAGGGGACTAATGACCTCAGCAGTTGAGTCCCATAGTGCTCAGAGCCATTTTTGAACTGTTTCCGGAATCCATGTTGATTCCTACATAGTAGATTCTGGGTTTCCAGAAATGACATGATACGCGAGCAAAAAACATGTTCTAAAATTCTACAAGAGATCGACGTCAGTGATATAGGTCTATAGTTTTGCGTATCTGCTCGACGACCCTTCTTGAAGACTGGGACTACCTGTGCTCTTTTCCAATCATTTGGAACGCTCCGTTCCTCTAGAGACTTGCGGTACACGGCTGTTAGAAGGGGGGCAAGTTCTTTCGCGTACTCTGTGTAGAATCGAATTGGTATCCCATCAGGTCCAGTGGGCTTTCCTCTATTGAGTGATTCCAGTTGCTTTTCTATTCCTTGGACACTTATTTCGATGTCAGCCATTTTTTCGTTTGTGCGAGGATTTAGAGTAGGAACTGCAGTGCGGTCTTCCTCTGTGAAACAGCTTTGGAAAAAGGTGTATAGTATTTCAGCTTTACGCGTGTCATCCTCTGTTTCAATGCCATCATGACCCCGTAGTGTCTGGATATGCTGTTTCGAGCCACTTACTGATTTAACGTAAGACCAGAACTTCCTAGGATTTTCTGTCAAGTCGGTACATAGAATTTTACTTTCGAATTCAATGAACGCTTCACGCATAGCCCTCCTTACGCTAACTTTGACATCGTTTAGCTTCTGTTTGTCTGAGAGGTTTTGGCTGCGTTTAAACTTGGAGTGGAGCTCTCTTTGCTTTCACAGTAGTTTCCTAACTTTGATGTTGTACCACGGTGGGTTTTTCCCGTCCCTCACAGTTTTACTCGGCACGTACCCGTCTAAAACACATTTTACGATTGCCTTGAACTTTTTCCATAAACACTCAACATTGTCAGTTTCGGAACAGAAATTTTCGTTTTGATCTGTTAGGTAGTCTGAAATCTGCCTTCTATTACTCCTGCTAAACAGATAAACCTTCCTCCCTTTTTTTATATTCCTATTAACTTCCATATTCAGGGATCCTGCAACGGCCTTATGATCACTGATTCCCTGTTCTGTACATACAGAGTCGAAAAGTTCGGGTGTGTTTGTTATCAGTAGGTCCAAGATGTTATCTCCACGAGTCGGTTCTCTGTTTAATTGCTCGAGGTAATTTTCGGATAGTGCACTCAGTATAATGTCACTCGATGCTCTGTCCCTACCACCCGTCCTAAACATCTGAGTGTCCCAGTCTATATCTGGTAAATTGAAATCTCCACCTAAGACTATAACATGCTGAGAAAATTTATGTAAAATGTATTCCAAATTTTCTCTCAGGTGTTCTGCCACAAATGCTGCTGAGTCGGGAGGTCGGTAAAAGGAGCCAATTATTAACCTAGTTCGGTTGTTGAGTGTAACCTCCACCCATAAAAATTCACAGGAACTATCCACTTCTACTTCACTACAGGATAAAGAACTACTAACAGCGACGAACACTCCATCACCGGTTGCATGCAATCTATCCTTTCTAAACACCGTCTGTACCTTTGTAAAAATTTCGGCGGTATTTATCTCTGGCTTAAGCCAGCTTTCTGTACCTATAACGATTTCAGCTTGGACCTTCACATTGACCATGAGACACAGAAATATCATCGGGATTGAATACAAAAGGCACAATGCTGATTTAAGTACCAGAAGAGTGAATCTTCTAAGAGTTTGTGCTTTGAGCGGTTCCTGGGAGACCAGTATTAGATTCTGATGCACCAGTGCAGGTTTACCGTATCCCTTGGAGCTTCACATTGACCATGAAACACAGAAATTGTATCGGGATTGAATCCAAAAGGCACAATGAAAACTTAAATACAAGATGAGAGAATCTTCTAAGAGTTTGTGGTTTGAGCGGCTCCTGGGAGACCAGTATTAGATTCCGATGCACCAGTGCAGGTTTACTGTATCCCTTGGACCTTCATATTGACCATGAGACACAGAAATATCATCGGGATTGAATACAAAATGCACAATGCTGATTTAAGTACAAGAAGAGTGAATCTTCTAAGAGTTTGTGCTTTGAGCGGCTCCTGGGAGACCAGTATTAGATTCTGATGCACCAGTGCAGGTTAACTGTATCCCTTGGAGCTTCACATTGACCATGAAACACAGAAATTGTATCGGGATTGAATCCAAAAGGTACAATGCCGACTTAAATACAAGATGAGAGAATCTTCTAAGAGTTTGTGATTTGAGCGGCTGATGAGAGACCAGTACTAGTTTCCGACGCACCAGTGCAGGTTTACCGTATCCCATGGACCTTACCTTTGACCATGAAACACAGAAATTGCATCGGGATTGAATACAAAAGGCACAATGCCAACTTAAGTACAAGAAGTGTGGATCTTCTAAGAGTTTGTGCTTTGAGAGGCTCCTGGCAGACCAGTATTAGATACCGATGCATCAGTGCTGGTTTACTGTATCCCTTGGACCTTTACATTCAGCATGGAACACAGAAATTGCATCGGGATTGAATACAAAAGGCACAATGCCGACTTAAGTACAAAAAGAATGAATCTTCTAAGAGTTTAAGATTTAAGCGGCTCCTGGCAGACCATTATTAGATTCCGATGCACCAGTGCAGGTTTACCGTATCACTTGCACCTTCACATTGTCCATTTAACACAGAAATTGCATCGGGATTGAATACAAGATGCACAATGCCGACTTAAGTACAAGAAGAGTGAATCTTCTAAGAGTTTGTGCTTTGAGCGGCTCCTGGGAGACAAGTACTAGATTCCGATGCACAAGTGCAGGTTTACTGTATCCCTTGGACCTTCACATTCTCCATGAAACACAAAAATCGCTTCGGGATTGAATACAAAAGGGACAATGCCGACTTAAGTACAACAAGAATGAATGTTCTAAGAGTTTGTGCTTTGAGCGGCTCATGGGAGACCAGTATTAGTTTGCGATGCCCCAGTGCAGGTTTACTGTATCCCTTGGACCTTCACATGGAGCATGAATCACAGAAATTGCATCGGGAATGTATACAAAATTCACAATGCTGAATTAAGTACAAGAAAAGTAAATCTTCAAAGAGTTTGTGCTTTGAGCGGCTCCTGGGAGACCAGTATTAAATTCCTATGCACCAGTGCAGGTTTACTGTATCCCTCGGACCTTCACGTGGACTATGAAACACAGAAATTGCATCGGGATTGAATACAAAATGCACAATGCCAACTTAAGTACAAGAAGAGTGAATCACCTAAGAGTTTGTGGTTTGGGCGGCTCCTGGGAGACCTGTAATAGATTCCGATGCACCAGTTCACGTTCACTGTATTCCTTGGACCTTCACATTGACCATGAAGCACAGTTATTGCATCGGGATGGAATGCAAAATGCACAATGTCGACTTAAGTACAAGAAGAGTGAATCTTCTAAGAGTTTGTGATTTGTGCGTCTCCTGGGTGACCAGTATTAGAATCCGATGCACCAGTGCACGTTTACAGTATCCCTCTTACCTTCACATTGACCATCAAACACAGAAATT
This sequence comes from Schistocerca americana, assembly GCF_021461395.2. Lineage (NCBI taxonomy): Eukaryota > Metazoa > Arthropoda > Insecta > Orthoptera > Acrididae > Schistocerca > Schistocerca americana. The sequence continues at coordinate 3,329,597 of NW_025726049.1, forward strand.
GCATCGGGGTTGGATACAAAAAGGACAATGCCGACTTAAGTACAAGTAGATTAAATTTTCTAAGAGTTTGTGGTTTGAGCGGCTCTTGGGAGACCAGCATTCGATTCCGATGCACCAGTGAAGGTTTACTGCATAACTCGTACCTTCAAATTGACCATGAAACATAGAAATCGCATCGTGATTGAATACAAAAGGCACAATGCCGGATAAAGTACAATAAGAGCGAATCTTCTAAGAGCTTGTGGTTTCAGCGGCTCATGGGAGACCAGTATTAGATTCCGATGCACCGCTGCAGGTTTACCGTATCCTTTGGACCTTCACATTGACCATGAAACACAGAAATCGCATCGTGACTGAATACAAAATTCACAATGCCGAATTAAGTACAAGAAAAGTGAATCTTATAAGGGTTTGTGGTTTGAGCGGCTCACGGGAGACCAGTATTAGATTCCAATGCACCAGTGCAGGTTTACTCTATCCCTTGGACTTTCACATTGATAATGAAACACAGATATTGCAACGGGATTGAACACAAAAATCACAATGCCGACTTAAGTACAAGATGAGTGAATCTTCTAAGAGTTTGTGCTTCCAGCGGCTACTGGGAGACCAGTATTAAATTCCGATGCACCGCTGCAGGTTTACCGTATCCCTTGGATCTTCGCATTGACCACGAAACACAGATATTAGATCGGGATTGAATAGAAAAGTATAATGCCGACTTAAGTACAAGAAAGGTGAATCTTCTAAGAGTTTGTGCTTTGGGCGGCTCCTGGGAGACCAGTATTAGATTGCGATGCACCAGTGCAGGTTTACCGTATCCATTGGACATTCACATTGACCATGATACACAGAAAATGCATTAGGATTGAATACAAAATGGACAATGCCGAATTATGTACAAGAAGAGTGAATCTTCTAAGAGTTTGTGTTTTGAGCGGCTCCTGGGAGACCAGTATTAGATTCCGATGCACCAGTGCCGGTTTACCATATCCCTTGGACCTTCACATTGACCATGAAACACAGAAATTGCATCGGGATTGAATACAGAAGGGACCATGCCGACATAAGTAGAAGAAGAGTGAATCTTCTAAGAGTTCGTGCTGTGAGCAACTGCTGGGAGACCAGTACTAGATTCCGATGCACCAGTGGAGGATTACTTTATCCCTTCGACTTTCAAATTGACCATGAAACACAGAAATTGCATCGGGATTGAATACAAAAGGCACAATGCCGACTAAAGTACAAGAAGAGTGTATCTTCTAAGAGTTTATGCTTTGAGCGTCTCCTGGGAGACCAGTATTATATTCCGATGGACCAGTGCAGGTTCAGTTTATCACTTGGACCTGCACATTGGCAAGAAACACAGAAATTGCATCGGGATTGAATACAAAAGGGACAATGCCATCTTAAGAACAGGAAGAGTGAAACTTCTAAGAGTTTGTGCTTTGAGCATCTCTTCGGAGGCCAGTAGTAGATTCCGATGCACCAGAGCAGGTTACTGTATCCCTTGCCCCTTAACATTGACCATGAAACACAGAAATCGCATCGTGATTGAATACAAAAGGCACAATGCCGAATTTAGTATAAGAAGAGTGAATCTTCTAAGGGTTTGTGGTTTGAGCGGCTCATGGGAGACCAGTATTTGATTCCGATGCACCAGTGCACGTTTACTGTATCCCCCTGACCTTCACTTTGACCATCAAGTACAGAAATTGCATCAGGATTGGATACAAAAAGGACAATACCGACTTAAAAACAAGAAGAGTGAATTTTCTAAGAGTTTGTGGTTTGAGCGGCTCTTGGGAGACCAGCATTCGATTCCGATGCACCAGTGAAGGTCTACCGTATAACTTGGACCTTCAAATTTACCATGAAACACAGAAATCGCATCGTGATTGAATACAAAAGGCACAATGCCGGATTAAGTACAATAAGAGCGAATCTTCTAAGAGTTTGTGGTTTGAGCGGCTCATGGGAGACCAGTATTAGATTCCGCTGCAGCAGTGCAGGTTTACTGATTCCCTTTGACCTTCACCTTGACCATGAAACACAGATATTGCATCGGGATTGAATACAAAATAGAAAATGCCGACTTAAGTACAAGAAGAGTGAGTTTTCTAAGAGTTTGTGGTTTGAGCGGCTCCTGGGAGACTAGTAATAGATTACGATGCACCAGTGAAGGTTTACTGTATCCCTTGGACCTTCACATTGACCATGATAAAAAGTAATCGCATCGTGATTAAGTAAAAAACACAATGACGAATTATGTACAAGAAGAGTGAATCTTCTAAGGGTTTGTGGTTTGAGAGGCTCATGGGAGACCAGTATTAGATTCCGATGCACCAGTGCAGGTTTACCTTATCCTTTGGACCTTCACATTGACCATGACACACAGAAATTTCACCGGGATTGAATACAAATGGCACAATGACGACTTAAGTACAAGAAGAGTTAATCCTTTAAAAGTATGTGCTTTGAGCGTCTCCTGGGAGACCAGTATTGTATTCCGATGCACCAGTGCATGTTTTTTTTATCACTTGGACCTGCACATTGACCATGAAACACAGAAATTGCATCGGGATTGAATACAAAACGGACAATGGCGACTTAAGGTCAAGAAGAGTGAATTTTCTAAGAGTTTGCGCCTTGAGCGGCTCCTCGAAGACCAGTATTAGATTCCGATGCACCAGAGCAGGTTTACTGTATACCTTGGACCTTTGCATTGACAGTGAAACACAAAGGTTGCATCGGCATTGAATACGAAAAGGACAATGCCGACTTAAGTACATAAAGAGTGAATCTTCTAAGAGTTTGTGTTTTTAGTGGCTAGTGGGAGACCAGTTTTAGACTCCGATGCACCAGTGCAGGTTTACTGTATCCCTTGGACCTTCACATTGACCATGAAGCACAGAAATTGCATCGGGACTGAATACAAAATGTACAATGCCGACATAAATACAAGAAGAGTTAATCTCCTACGTGTTTGTACGTTGAGCGCCTCCTTGGAGACCAGTATTAGATTACAATGCACCAGTGCAGATTTACTGTATCCTTTGGACCTTCACATTGACCATGAAACACAGATGTTGCATTGGCATTGAGTACAAAAGGGACAATGCCGACATAAGAACAAGGAGAGTGAATCTTCTAAGCGTTTGTGCTTTGAGCGGCTCCTGGGAGACCTATATTAGAATCCGATGCACCAGTGCACGTTTACTGTATCCCTTTGACCTTCACCTTGACCATGAAACACACATATTGCATCGGGATTGAATACAAAATGGGAAATGCCGACTTAAGTACAAGAAGAGTGAGCTTTCTAAGAGTTTGTGGTTTGAGCGGCTCCTGGTAGTCTAGTAATAGATTACGATGCACCAGTGAAGGTCTACTGTAACCCTTGGACCTTCACATTGACCATGAAACAAAGAAATCGCATCGTGATTAAGTAAAGAAGCGCAATGACGAATTAAGTACAAGCAGAGTGAATCTTCTAAGGGTTTGTGATTTCTGCGGCTCATGGGAGACCAGTATAAGATTCCGATGCAGCAGTGCAGTTTTACTGTATCCCTTGGACATTCACATTTACCATGAAACACAGATGTTGCATTGGCATTGAGTACAAAAGGGACAATGCCGACTTAAGAACAAGGAGAGTGAATCTTCTAAGAGTTTGTGCTTTGAGCGGCTCCTGGGAGACCTATATTAGAATCCGATGCACAAGTGCACGTTTACCGTATCCCTTGGACCTTCACATTGACCTTGACACACAGAAATTGCACCGGGATTAATACAAATGGCACAATGACGACTTAAGTACAAGAAGAGTGAATCCTCTAAGAGTATGTGCTTTGAGCGGCTCTTCGGAGACCACTATTAGATTCCGATGCACCAGTTCACGTTGACTGTAACACTTGGACCTTCACATTGACCGTGAAACACAGAAATCCCATCGTGATTGAATACAAAGGGCACAATGCCGAATTAAGTACAAGAAGAGTGAATCTTCTAAGGGTTTGTGGTTTGTGCGGCTCATGGGAGACCAGTATTTGATTCCAATGCACCAGTGCAGATTTACTGTATCCCTTTGACCTTCTCATTGACTATGAAACACAGAAATTGCATCGGGATTGAATACAAAAGGCACAATGCTGACTTAAGTACAAGAAGAGTGAATCTTCTAAGAGTTCATGTTTTGAGCGGCTGCTGGGAGACCTGTATTACATTCCGATGCACCAGTAGAGATTTACTGTATCCCTTGGACCTTCGCATTGACCATGAAACACTGAAATTGCATCGGGATTGAATACAAAAGGCACAATGCCGACTAAAGTACAAGAAGAGTGAATCTTCTAAGAGGTTTTGCTTTGAGCGTCTCCTGGGAGACCAGTATTGTATTCCGATGCACCAGTGCAGGTTTACTTTATCACTTGGACCTGCACTTTGACCACGAAACACAGAATTTGCATCGGGATTGAATACAAAAGGGACAATGCCGACTTAAAGACAAGAAGAGTGAAACTTCTAAGAGTATGTGCTTTGAACGACTCCTCGGAGACCAGTATTAGATTCCGATGCACCAGAGCAGGTTAACTGTATACCTTGGACCTTTACATTGACAGTGAGACACAGAAGTTGTATCGGCATTGGTTACGAAAAGGACAATGCCGACTTAAGTACATAAAGAGTGAATCTTCTAAGAGTTTGTGATTTTAGTGGCTAGTGGGAGACCAGTTTTAGACTCCGATGCACCAGTGCAGGTTTACTGTATCCCTTGGACCTTCACATTGACCATGAAGCACAGAAATTGCATCGGGACTGAATACAAAATGTACAATGCCGACATAAATACAAGAAGAGTGAATCTTCTAAGTGTTTGTACGTTGAGCGCCTCCTTGGAGACCAGTATTAGATTACAATGCACCATTGGAGATATACTGTATACCTTGGACATTAACATTAACCATGAAACACAGAAATTGCAACGGTATTGAATACAAAAGGGACAATGCCGACTTTGGTACAAGGAGAGTGAATCTTCTAAGAGTCTGTGCTTTGAGCGGCTCATGAGAGACTAGTATTAGATTCCGATGCACCAATGCTGGTTTACTGTATACCTTGGACCTATACTTTGACCATGAAACACAGAAATTGCATCGGGATTGAATACAAATAGCACAATGACAACTTAAGTACAAGAAGATAGAATCTTCTAAGAGTTTGTGATTTCTGCGGCTCCTGGGAGACCAGTATTCGACTCCGATGCAGCAGTGCAGTTTTACTGTTTCCCTTGGACCTTCACATTGACCATGAAACACAGATGTGGCATTGGCATTGAGTACAAAAGGGACAATGCCGACTTAAGTACAAGGAGAGTGAATCTTCTGAAAGTTTGTGCTTTGAGCGGCTCCTGGGAGCCCAGTATTACATTCCGATGCACCAGTGCAAGTTTACTGTATCCCTTGGACCTTCACATTGACCATGAAGCACAGAAATTGCATCGAATTGAATACAAAATGCACAATGCCAACTTATGTACAAGAAGAGTGAATCTTCTACGAGTTTGTGGTTTGAGCGGCTCCTGGGAGACCTATATTAGAATCCGATGCACCAGTGCACGTTTACTGTATCCCTTTGACCTTCACCTTGACCATGAAACACACATATTGCATCGGGATTGAATACAAATTGGGAAATGCCGACTTAAGTACAAGAAGAATGAGCTTTCTAAGAGTTTGTGGTTTGAGCGGCTCCTGGTAGACTAGTAATAGATTACGATGCACCAGTGAAGGTCTACTGTAATCCTTGGACCTTCACATTGACCATGAAACAAAGAAATCGCATCGTGATCAAGTAAAGAAGCGCAATGACGAATTAAGTACAAGCAAAGTGAATCTTCTAAGGGTTTGTGGTTTTAGCGGCTCATGGGAGACCAGTATTAGATTCCGATGCACCAGTGCAGGTTTACTGTATCCCTTGGACCTTCACATTGACCATGACGCACAGAAATTGCACCGGGATTAATACAAATGGCACAATGACGACTTAAGTACAAGAGGAGTGAAGCCCCTAAGAGTATGTGTATTGAGCGGCTCCTGGGAGACCACTATTACATTCCGATGCACCAGTTCAGGTTGACTGTATCATTTGGACCTTCACATTGACCGTGAAACACAGAAATCCCATCGTGATTGAATACAAAAGGCACAATGCCGAATTAAGTACAAGATGAGTGAATCGCCTAAGAGTTTGTGGTTTGAGCGGCTTATGGGAGACCAGTATTAGATTCAGATACACCAGTGCAGGTTTACTATATCCCTCAGACCTTAACATTTACCATGAAACACAGAAATTGCATCGGGATTGAATAGAAAAAGCACAATGCCGACTAAAGTACAAGAAGAGTGAACCTTCTAAGAATTTTTGCTTTGAGCGTCTCCTGGGAGACCACTATTATATTCCGATGGACCAGTGCAGCTTTACTCTATCACTTGGACCTGCACATTGACCATGAAACACAGAAATTGCATCGGGATTAAATTCAGAAGGGACAATGGCGACTTATGAACAAGAAGAGTGAAACTTCTAAGAGTTTGTGCTTTGAGCGGCTCCTCGGCGACCAGTTTTAGACTCCGATGCACCAGTGCAGGTTTACTGTATCCCTTGGACCTTCACATTGACCATGAAGAACAGAAATTGCATCGGGACTGAATACAAAATGTACAATGCTGACATAAATACAAGAAGAGTGAATCTTCTAAGTGTTTGTACGTTGAGCGCCTCCTTGGAGACCAGTATTAGATTACAATGCACCATTGCAGATTTACTGTATCCCTTGGACCTTCACATTGACCATGAAACACAGAATTTGCATCGGGATTGAATACAAAAGGGACAAGGCCGACTTAAGTACAAGAAGAGTGAATCTTCTAAGAGTCTGTGCTTTGAGCGGCTCCTGAGAGACTAGTATTAGATTCCGATGCACCAGTGCAGGTTTACTGTATTCTTTGGACCTTCACGGTGACCATGAAACACAGATATTGCATCGAGGTTGAATACAAAATGCACAATGAAAACTTAAGTACAAGAAGAGTGAATCACCTAAGAGTTTGTGGTTTGAGCGGCTCCTGGGAGACCTGTAATAGATTCCGATGCACCAGTTCACGTTCACTGTATTCCTTGGACCTTCGCATTGACCATGAAGCACAGTAATTGCATCGGGATGGAATGCAAAAGGCACAATGTCGACTTAAGTACAAGACGAGTGAATCTTCTAAGAGTTTGTGATTTGTGCGTCTCCTGGGAGACCAGTATTAGAATCCGATGCACCAGTGCACGTTTACTGCATCCCACTTACCTTCACATTGACCATCAAACACAGAAATTGCATCGGGGTTGAATTCAAAAAGGACAATGCCGACTTAAGTACAAGTAGAGTAAATTTTCTAAGAATTTGTGGTTTGAGCGGCTCTTGGGAGACCAGCATTCCATTCCGATGCACCAGTGAAGGTTTACTGCATAACTTGTACCTTCAAATTGACCATGAAACATAGAAATCGCATCGTGATTGAATACAAAAGGCACAATGCCGGATAAAGTACAATAAGAGCGAATCTTCTAAGAGCTTGTGGTTTCAGCGGCTCATGGGAGACCAGTATTAGATTCCGATGCACCGCTGCAGGTTTGCCGTATCCTTTGGACCTTCACATTGTCCATGTAACACAGAAATTGCATCGAGATTAATACAAAAGGTACAATGCCGACTTAAGTAAAAGAAGAGTGAATCTTCTAAAAATTTGTGCTTTGAGCGGCTCCTGGGAGACCAGTATTAGATTCCGATGCACCAGTGCAGGTTTACCATATACATTGGACCATTACATTGACCATGAAACACAGAAATTGCATCGGGATTGAATACACAAGGCACAATGCCGACTAAAGTACAAGAAGAGAGAATCTTCTAAGCGTTTTTGCTTTGAGCATCTCCTAGGAGACCAGTATTATATTCTGTTGCACCAGGGCAGGTTTACTTTATCACTTGGACCTGCACATTGACCATGAAACACAGATATTGCATCGGGACTGAATACAAAATGCACAATGCCGACTAAAGTACAAGAAGAGATAATCTTCTAAAAGATTTTGCTTTGAGCATCTCCTGGGAGATTATATTCCGATGCACTAGTGCAGGATTACTTTATCACTTGGACCCGCACATTGACCATGAAACACAGAAATAGCATCGGGACAATGCCGTCTAAAGTACGAGGAGAGTGAGTTTTCTAAGAGTTTGTGGTTTTAGCGGCTCCTGGGAGACCAGTATTAAATTCCGATGCACCAATGAAGGTTTACTGTATCCCTTCGACCTTCACATTGACCATGAAACACAGAATTCGCATCGTGACTGAATACAAAATTCACAGTGCCGAATTAAGTACAAGAAAAGTGAATCTTATAAGGGTTTGTGGTTTGAGCGGCTCACGGGAGACCAGTATTAGATTCTGATGCACCAGTGCAGGTTTACTCTATCCCTTGAACATTTACATTGAGAATGAAACACAGATATTGCAACGGGATTGAACACAAAAACCACAATGCCGACTTAAGTACAAGATGAGTGAATCTTCTAAGAGTTTGAACTTCCAGCGGCTACTGGGAGACTAGTATTAAATTCCGATGCACCAGTGCAGGTTTACCGTATCTATTGGACATTCACATTGACCATGAAACACAGAAAATGCATTAGGATTGAATACAAAAGGGACAATGCCGAATTATGTACAAGAAGAGTGAATCTTCTAAGAGTTTGTGTTTTGAGCGGCTCCTGGGAAACCAGTATTAGATTCCGATGCAGCAGTGCAGTTTTACTGTATCCCTTGGACCTTCACAATGACCATGAAACACAGATGTTGCACTGGCATTGAGTACAAAAGGGACAATGCCGACTTAAGAACAAGGAGAGTGAATCTTCTAAGCGTTTGTGCTTTGAGCGGCTCCTGGGAGACCTATATTAGAATCCGATGCACCAGTGCACGTTTACCGTATCCCTTGGACCTTCACATTGACCATGACACACAGAAATTGCACTGGGATTAATACAAATGGCACAATGACGACTTAAGTACAAGAAGAGTGAATCTTCTAAGAGTTTGTGCTTTGAGCGGCTCCTGAGAGACCTATATTAGAATCCGATGCACCAGTGCACGTTTACCGTATCCCTTGGACCTTCACATTGACCATGACACACAGAAATTGCACCGGGATTAATACAAATGGCTCAATGGCGACTTAAGTACAAGAAGAGTTAATCTTCCAAGTGTTTGTGGTTTGAGCGGCTCATGGGAGACCAGTATTTGATTCCAATGCACCAGTGCAGATTTACTGTATCCCTTTGATCTTCTCATTGACCATGAAACACAGAAATTGCATCGGGATTAAATACAAAAGGCACAATGCTGACTTAAGTACAAGTAGAGTGAATCTTCTAAGAGTTCATGTTTTGAGCGGCTGCTGGGAGACCTGTATTACATTCCGATGCACCAGTAGAGATTTACTGTATCCCTTGGACCTTCGCATTGACCATGAAACACTGAAATTGCATCGGGATTGAATACAAAAGGCACAATGCCGACTAAAGTACAAGAAGAGTTAATCTTCTAAGAGTTTTTCCTTTGAGCGTCTCCTGGGAGACCAGTATTGTATTCCGATGCACCAGTGCAGGTTTACTTTATCACTTGGACCTGCACTTTGACCATGAAACACAGAATTTGCATCGGGATTGAATACAAAAGGGACAATGCCGACTTAAGGACAAGAAGAGTGAAACTTCTAAGAGTATGTGCTTTGAACGACTCCTCGGAGACCAGTATTAGATTCCGATGCACCAGAGCAGGTTTACTGTATACCTTGGACCTTTACATTGACAGTGAGACACAGAAGTTGCATCGGCATTGGTTACGAAAAGGACAATGCCGACATAAGTACATAAAGAGTGAATCTTCTAAGAGTTTGTGATTTTAGTGGCTAGTGGGAGGCCAGTTTTAGACTCCGATGCACCAGTGCAGGTTTACTGTATCCCTTGGACCTTCACATTGACCATGAAGCACAGAAATTGCATCGGGACTGAATACGAAATGTACAATGCCGACATAAATACAAGAAGAGTGAATCTTCTAAGTGTTTGTACGTTGAGCGCCTCCTTGGAGACCAGTATTAGATTACAATGCACCATTGGAGATATACTGTATCCCTTGGACCTTCACATTGACCATGAAACACAGATTTTGCATCGGCATTGAATATGAAAGGGACATTGACGACTTAAGTACCTTAAGAGTGAATCTTCTAAGAGTTTGTGTTTTTGGTGGCTGCTGGGAAACCAGTATTAGAATCCGATGCACCAGTGCAGGTTTACTGTATACCTTGGACATTCACATTGACCATGAAACACAGAAATTGCAACGGCATTGAATACAAAAGGGACAATGCCGACTTTGGTACAAGGAGAGTGAATCTTCTAAGACTCTGTGCTTTGAGCGGCTCATGAGAGACTAGTATTAGATTCCGATGCATAAATGCTGGTTTACTGTATACCTTGGACCTATACATTGACCATGAAACACAGAAATTGCATCGGGATTGAATACAAATAGCACAATGACGACTTAAGCACAAGAAGATAGAATCTTCTAAGAGTTTGTGATTTCTGCGGCTCCTGGGAGACCAGTATTCGACTTCGATGCAGCAGTGCAGTTTTACTGTATCCCTTGGACCTTCACATTGACCATGAAACACAGATGTGGCATTGGCATTGAGTACAAAAGAGACAATGCCGACTTAAGTACAAGGAGAGTGAATCTTCTGAGAGTTTGTGCTTTGAGCGGCTCCTGGGAGCCCACTATTACATTCCGATGCACCAGTGCAAGTTTACTGTATCCCTTGGACCTTTACATTGACCATGAAGCACAGAAATTGCATCGAATTGAATACAAAATGCACAATGCCAACTTATGTACAAGAAGAGTGAATCTTCTACGAGTTTGTGGTTTGAGCGGCTCCTGGGAGACCTATATTAGAATCCGATGCACCAGTGCACGTTTACTGTGTCCCTTTGACCTTCACCTTGACCATGAAACACACATATTGCATCGGGATTGAATAGAAATTGGGAAATGCCGACTTAAGTACAAGAAGAGTGAGCTTTCTAAGAATTTGTGGTTTGAGCGGCTCCTGGTAGACTAGTAATAGATTACGATGCACCAGTGAAGGTCTACTGTAATCCTTGGACCTTCACATTGACCATGAAACAAAGAAATCGCATCGTGATCAAGTAAAGAAGCGCAATGACGAATTAAGTACAAGCAGAGTGAATCTTCTAAGGGTTTGTGGTTTTAGCGGCTCATGGGAGACCAGTATTAGATTCCGATGCACCAGTGCAGGTTTACTGTATCCCTTGGACCTTCACATTGACCATGACGCACAGAAATTGCACCGGGATTAATACAAATGGCACAATGACGACTTAAGTACAAGAGGAGTGAAGCCCCTAAGAGTATGTGTTTTGAGCGGCTCCTGGGAGACCACTATTAGATTCCGATGCACCAGTTCAGGTTGACTGTATCATTTGGACCTTCACATTGACCGTGAAACACAGAAATCCCATCGTGATTGAATACAAAAGGCACAATGCCGAATTAAGTACAAGATGAGTGAATCGCCTAAGAGTTTGTGGTTTGAGCGGCTTATGGGAGACCAGTATTAGATTCAGATACACCAGTGCAGGTTTACTATATCCCTTAGACCTTAACATTGACCATGAAACACAGAAATTGCATTGGGATTGAATAGAAAAAGCACAATGCCGACTAAAGTACAAGAAGAGTTAATCTTCTAAGAGTTTTTCCTTTGAGCGTCTCCTGGGAGACCAGTATTGTATTCCGATGGACCAGTGCAGCTTCACTTTATCACTTGGACCTGCACATTGACCATGAAACACAGAAATTGCATCGGGATTCAATTCAGAAGGGACAATGCCGACTTATGAACAAGAAGAGTGAAACTTCTAAGAGTTTGTGCTTTGAGCGGCTCCTCGGCGACCAGTTTTAGACTCCGATGCACCAGTGCAGGTTTACTGTATCCCTTGGACCTTCATATTGACCATGAAGCACAGAAATTGCATCGGGACTGAATACAAATGTACAATGCCGACATAAATACAAGAAGAGTGAATCTTCTAAGTGTTTGTACGTTGAGCGCCTCCTTGGAGACCAGTATTAGATTACAATGCACCATTGCAGATTTACTGTATCCCTTGGACCTTCACATTGACCATGAAACACAGATTTTGCATCGGGATTGAATACAAAAGGGACAATGCCGACTTAAGTACAAGAAGAGTGAATCTTCTAAGAGTCTGTGCTTTGAGCGGCTCTTGAGAGACTAGTATTAGATTCCGATGCACCAGTGCAGGTTTACTGTGTTCTTTGGACCTTCACGTTGACCATGAAACACAGATATTGCATCGGGATTGAATACGAAAGGCACAATGCCGTCTTGAGTACAAGAAGAGTGACTCTTCTAAGAGTTTGTGCTTTGAGCGGCTCCTGGGAGGCCAGTATTAAATTCCAATGCACCAGTGCAGGTTTACTGTATCCCTCGGACCTTCACGTGGACCATGAAACACAGAAATTGCATCGGGATTGAATACAAAATGCACAATGCCAACTGAAGTACAAGAAGAGTGAATCACCTAAGAGTTTGTGGTTTGAGCGGCTTCTGGGAGACCTGTAACAGATTCCGATGCACCAGTTCACGTTCACTGTATTCCTTGGACCTTCGCATTGACCATGAAGCACAGTAATTGCATCGGGATGGAATGCAAAAGGCACAATGTCGACTTAAGTACAAGAAGAGTGAATCTTCTAAGAGTTTGTGATTTGTGCGTCTCCTGGGTGACCAGTATTAGAATCCGATGCACCAGTGCACGTTTACTGCATCCCACTTACCTTCACATTGACCATCAAACACAGAAATTGCATCGGGGTTGAATGCAAAAAGGACAATGCCGACTTAAGTACAAGTAGAGTAAATTTTCTAAGAGTTTGTGGTTTGAGCGGCTCTTGGGAGACCAGCATTCGATTCCGATGCACCAGTGAAGGTTTACTGCATAACTTGTACCATCAAATTGACCATGAATCGTAGAAATCGCATCGTGATTGAATACAAAAGGCACAATGCCGGATAAAGTACAATAAGAGCGAATCTTCTAAGAGCTTGTGGTTTCAGCGGCTCATGGGAGACCAGTATTAGATTCCGATGCACCGCTGCAGGTTTACCGTATCCTTTGGACCTTCACATTGTCCATGTAACACAGAAATTGCATCAAGATTAATACAAAAGGTACAATGCCGACTTAAGTAAAAGAAGAAAGAATCTTCTAAAAATTTGTGCTTTGAGCGGCTCCTGGGAGACCAGTATTAGATTCCGATGCACCAGTGCAGGTTTACCATATCCATTGGACCATTACATTGACCATGAAACACAGAAATTGCATCGGGATTGAATACACAAGGCACAATGCCGACTAAAGTACAAGAAAAGAGAATCTACTAAGAGTTTTTGCTTTGAGCATCTAATAGGAGACCAGTATTATATTCCGTTGCACCAGGGCAGGTTTACTTTATCACTTGGACCTGCACATTGACCATGAAACACAGAAATTGCATCGGGACTGAATACAAAATGCACAATGCCGACTAAAGTACAAGAAGAGATAATCTTCTAAGAGATTTTGCTTTGAGCATCTCCTGGGAGATTATATTCCGATGCACTAGTGCAGGATTACTTTATCACTTGGACCCAGACATTGGCCATGAAACACAGAAATAGCATCGGGACAATGCCGACTAAAGTACAAGGAGAGTGAGTTTTCTAAGAGTTTGTGGTTTTAGCGGCTCCTGGGAGACCAGTATTAAATTCCGATGCACCAATGAAAGTTTACTGCATCCCTTCGACCTTCACATTGAGCATGAAACACAGAATTCGCATCGTGACTGAATACAAAATTCACAGAGCCGAATTAAGTACAAGAAAAGTGAATCTTATAAGGGTTTGTGGTTTGAGCGGCTCACGGGAGACCAGTATTAGATTCCGATGCACCAGTGCAGGTTTACTCTATCCCTTGGACATTCACATTGATAATGAAACACAGATATTGCAACGGGATTGAACACAAAAACCACAATGCCGACTTAAGTATAAGAAGAGTGAATCTTCTACGAGTTTGTTCTTTGGGCGGCTCCTGGGAGACCAGTATTAGATTGCGATGCACCAGTGCAGGTTTACCGTATCTATTGGTCATTCACATTGACCATGAAACACAGAAAATGCATTAGGATTGAATACAAAAGGGACAATGCCGAATTATGTACAAGAAGAGTGAATCTTCTAAGAGTTTGTGTTTTGAGCGGCTCCTGGGAAACCAGTATTAGATTCCGATGCACCAGTGCCGGTTTACCATATCCCTTGGACCTTCACATTGACCATGAAACACAGAAATTGCATCGGGATTGAATACAGAAGGGACCATGCCGACATAAGTAGAAGAAGAGTGAATCTTCTAGGAGTTCGTGCTGTGAGCAGCTGCTGGGAGACCAGTACTAGATTCCGATGCACCAGAGCAGGTTACTGTATCCCTTGGCCCTTCACATTGACCATGAAACACAGAAATCGCATCGTGATTGAATACAAAAGGCACAATGCCGAATTTAGTACAAGAAGAGTGAATCTTCTAAGGGTTTGTGGTTTTAGCGGCTCATGGGAAACCAGTATTTGATTCCGATGCACCAGTGCAGATTTACTGTATCCCTTAGACCTTCTCATTGACCATGAAACACAGATATTGCATCGGGATTCAATACAAAAGGCACAATGCCGACTTAAGTACAAGAAGAGTGAATCTTCTAAGAGTTCGTGATTTGAGCGGCTGCTGGGGGACCTGTATTACATTCCGATGCACCAGTGGAGATTTACTGTCTCCCTTTGACCTTCACAATGACCATGAAACACAGAAATATCATCGTGATTGTGTAAAAAGGCACAATGACGAATTAAGTTTAAGAAGAGTGGATCTTCTAAGAGTTTGTGATTTGTGCGGCTCCTGGGAGACCTGTAACAGATTCCGATGCACCAGTGCAGGTTTACTGTATCCCTTGGACCTTCACATTGGCCATGAAACACATAATTTGCATCGGTGTTGATTACAAAAGGCACAATGACGACTTAAGTACAAGAAGAGTGAATCTTCTAAGAATTTGTGCTTTACGCGGCTCCTGGGAGACCAGTATTGGAATCCGATGCACCAGTGCACGTTTACTGTATCCCCCTGACCTTCACATAGACCATCAAGTACAGAAATTGCATCAGGATTGGATACAAAAAGGACAATGCCGACTTAAAAACAAGAAGAGTGAATTTTCTAAGAGTTTGTGGTTTGAGCGGCTCTTGGGAGACCAGCATTCGATTCCGATGCACCAGTGAAGGTTTACCGTATAACTTGGACCTTCAAATTTACCATGAAACACAGAAATTTCACCGGGATTGAATACAAATGGCACAATGGCGACTTAAGTACAAGAAGAGTGAATCCTTTAAGAGTATGTGCTTTGAGCGTCTCCTGGGAGACCAGTATTATATTCCGATGCACCAGTGCATGTTTACATTATCACTTGGACCTGCACATTGACCATGAAACACAGAAATTGCATCGGGATTGAATAAAAAAGGGACAATGGCGACTTAAGGTCAAGAAGAGTGAATTTTCTAAGAGTTTGTGCTTTGAGCGGCTCCTCGAAGACCAGTATTAGATTCCGATGTACTAGAGCAGGTTTACTGTATACCTTGCACCTTTGCATTGACAGTGAAACACAAAAGTTGCATCGGCATTGAATACGAAAAGGACAATGCCGACTTATGTACATAAAGAGTGAATCTTCTAAGAGTTTGTGTTTTTAGTGGCTAGTGGGAGACCAGTTTTAGACTCAGATGCACCAGTGCAGGTTTACTGTATCCCTTGGACCTTCACATTGACCATGAAGCACAGAAATTGCATCGGGACTGAATACTAAATGTACAATGCCGACATTAATACAAGAAGAGTTAATCTCCTAAGTGTTTGTACGTTGAGCGCCTCCTTGGAGACCAGTATTAGATTACAATGCACCAGTGCAGATTTACTGTATCCCTTGGACCTTCACATTGACCATGAAACACAGAATATGCATCGGCATTGAATACGAAAGGGACAATGACGACTTAAGTACCTTAAGAGTGAATCTTCTAAGAGTATGTGTTTTTGGTGGCTCCTGGGAAACCAGTATTGGAATCCGATGCACCAGTGTAGGGTTACTGTATACCTTGGACATTCACATTGACCATGAAACACAGAAATTGCAATGGCATTGATTACAAAAGGGACAATGCCGACTTAGGTACAAGGAGACTGAATCTTCTAAGAGTCTGTGCTTTGAGCGGCTCCTGATAGCCTAGTATTAGATTCCGATGCACCAGTGCTAGTTTACTGTATACCTTGAACCTTCACATTGACCATGAAACACAGAAATTGCATCGGGATTGAATACAAAAAGCACAATGACGACTTAAGTACAAGAAGATAGAATCTTCTAACAATTTGGGATTTCTGCGGCTCCTGGGAGACCAGTATTCGATTCCGATGCAGCAGTGCAGTTTTACTGTATCCCTTGGACCTTCATATTGACCATGAAACACAGATGTTGCATTGGCATTGAGTACAAAAGGGACAATGCCGACTTAAGAACAAGGAGAGTGAATCTTCTAAGAGTTTCTGCTTTGAGCGGCTCCTGGGAGACCTATATTAGAATCCGATGCACCAGTGCACGTTTACTGTATCCCTTTGACCTTCACCTTGACCATGAAACACACATATTGCATCGGGATTGAATACAAAATGGGAAATGCCGACTTAAGTACAAGAAGAGTGAGCTTTCTAAGAGTTTGTGGTTTGAGCGGCTCCTGGTAGACTAGTAATAGATTACGATGCACCAGTGAAGGTCTACTGTAACCCTTCGACCTTCACATTGACCATGAAACAAAGATATCGCATCGTGATTAAGTAAGGAAGCGCAATGACGAATTAAGTACAAGCAGAGTGAATCTTCTAAGGGTTTGTGATTTCTGCGGCTCATGGGAGACCAGTATAGGATTCCGCTGCACCAGTGCAGGTTTACTGTATCCCTTGGACCTTCACATTGACCATGACACACAGAAATTGCACCGGGATTAATACAAATGGCACAATGACGACTTAAGTACAAGAAGAGTGAATCCTCTAAGAGTATGTACTTTGAGCGGCTCCTGGGTGACCACTATTAGATTCCGATGCACCAGTTCAGGTTGACTGTATCATTTGGACCTTCACATTGACCGTGAAACACAGAAATCCCATCGTGATTGAATACAAAAGGCACAATGCCGAATTAAGTACAAGAAGAGTGAATCTTCTAAGGGTTTGTGGTTTGAGCTGCTCATGGGAGACCAGTATTTGATTCCAATGCACCAGTGCAGATTTACTGTATCCCTTAGACCTTCTCATTGACCATGAAACACAGAAATTGCATCGGGATTGAATACAAAAGGCACAATGCTGACTTAAGTACAAGAAGAGTGAATCTTCTAAGAGTTCATGTTTTGAGCGGCTGCTGGGAGACCTGTATTACATTCCGATGCACCAGTAGAGATTTACTGTATCCATTGGACCTTCGCATTGCCCATGAAACACTGAAATTGCATCGGGATTGAATACTAAAGGCACAATGCCGACTAAAGTCCAAGAAGAGTAAATCTTCTAAGAGTTTTTGCTTTTAGCGTCTCCTGGGAGACCAGTATTGTATTCCGATGCACCAGTGCAGGTTTACTGTATACCTTGGACCTATACATTGACCATGAAACACAGAAATTGCATCGGGATTGAATACAAAAAGCACAATGACGACTTAAGTACAAGAAGATAGAATCTTCTAAGAGTTTGTGATTTCTGCGGCTCCTGGGAGACCAGTATTCGATTCCGATGCAGCAGTGCAGTTTTACTGTATCCCCTGGACCTTCACATTGACCATGAAACACAGATGTGGCATTGGCATTGAGTACAAAAGGGACAATGCCGACTTAAGTACAAGGAGAGTGAATCTTCTAAGAGTTTGTGCTTTGAGCGGCTCCTGGGAGACCAGTATTAGATTCCGATGCACCAGTGCAAGTTTACTGTATCCCTTGGACCTTAACATTGACCATGAAGCACAGAATTTGCATCGAATTGAATACAATATGCACAATGCCAACTTATGTACAAGAAGAATGAATCTTCTACGAGTTTGTGGTTTGAGCGGCTCCTGGGAGACCTATATAAGAATCCGATGCACCAGTGCACGTTTACTGTATCCCTTTGACCTTCACCTTGACCATGAAACACAGATATTGCATCGGGATTGAATACAAAATGGGAAATGCCGACTTAAGTACAAGAAGAGTGAGCTTTCTAAGAGTTTGTGGTTTGAGCGGCTCCTGGTAGACTAGTAATAGATTACGATGCACCAGTGAAGGTCTACTGTAACCCTTGGACCTTCACATTGACCATGAAACAAAGAAATCGCATCGTGATCAAGTAAAGAAGCGCAATGACGAATTAAGTACAAGCAGAGTGAATCTTCTAAGGGTTTGTGGTTTGAGCGGCTCATGGGAGACCAGTATTAGATTCCGATGCACCAGTGCAGCTTTACTTTATCACTTGGACCTGCACATTGACCATGAAACACAGAAATTGCATCGGGATTCAATTCAGAAGGGACAATGCCGACTTATGAACAAGAAGAGTGGAACTTCTAAGAGTTTGTGCTTTGAGCGGCTCCTCGGCGACCAGTTTTAGACTCCGATGCACCAGTGCAGGTTTACTGTATCCCTTGGACCTTCAGATTGACCATGAAGCACAGAAATTGCATCGGGACTGAATACAAAATGTACAATGCCGACATAAATACAAGAAGAGTGAATCTTCTAACTGTTTGTACGTTGAGCGCCTCCTTGGAGACCAGTATTAGATTACAATGCACCATTGCAGATTTACTGTATCCCTTGGACCTTCACATTGACCATGAAACACAGAATTTGCATCGGCATTGAATACGAAAGGGACAAGGACGACTTAAGTACCTTAAGAGTGAATCTTCTGAGAGTTAGTAATTTTGGTGGCTCCTGGGAAACCAGTATTAGAATCCGATGCACCAGTGCAGGTTTACTGTATACCTTGGACATTCACATTGACCATGAAACACAGAAATTGCAACGGCATTGAATACAAAAGGGACAATGCCGACTTTGGTACAAGGAGAGTGAATCTTCTAAGAGTCTGTGCTTTAAGCGGCTCCTGAGAGACTAGTATTAGATTCCGATGCACCAGTGCAGGTTTACTGTGTTCTTTGGACCTTCACGTTGACCATGAAACACAGATATTGCATCGGGATTGAATACGAAAGGCACAATGCCGTCTTGAGTACAAGAAGAGTGAATCTTCTAATAGTTTGTGCTTTGAGCGGCTCCTGGGAGACCAGTATTAAATTCCTATGCACCAGTGCAGGTTTACTGTATCCCGCGGACATTCACGTGGACCATGAAACACAGATATTGCATCGGTATTGAATACAAAATGCACAATGCCAACTTAAGTACAAGAAGAGTGAATCACCTAAGAGTTTGTGGTTTGAGCGGCTCCTGGGAGACCTGTAATAGATTCCGATGCACCAGTTCACGTTCACTGTATTCCTTGGACCTTCACATTGACCATGAAGCACAGTAATTGCATCGGGATGGAATGCAAAAGGCACAATGTCGACTTAAGTACAAGAAGAGTGAATCTTCTAAGAGTTTGTGATTTGTGCGTCTCCTGGGTGACCAGCATTAGAATCCGATGCAACAGTGCACGTTTACTGTATCCCTCTTACCTTCACATTGACCATCAAACACAGAAATTGCATCGGGGTTGGATACAAAAAGGACAATGCCGACTTAAGTACAAGTAGAGTAAATTTTCCAAGAGTTAGTGGTTTGAGCGGCTCTTGGGAGACCAGCATTCGATTCCGATGCACCAGTGAAGGTTTACTGCATAACTTGTACCTTCAAATTGACCATGAAACATAGAAATCGCATCGTGATTGAATACAAAAGGCACAATGCCGGATAAAGTACAATAAGAGCGAATCTTCTAAGAGCTTGCGGTTTCAGCGGCTCATGGGAGACCAGTATTAGATTCCGATGCACCGCTGCAGGTTTACCGTATCCTTTGGACCTTCACATTGTCCATGTAACACAGAAATTGCATCGAGATTAATACAAAAGGTACAATGCCGACTTAAGTAAAAGAAGAGTGAAACTTCTAAAAATTTGTGCTTTGAGCGGCTCCTGGGAGACCAGTATTAGATTCCGATGCACCAGTGCAGGTTCACCATATCCATTCGACCATTACATTGACCATGAAACACAGAAATTGCATCGGGATTGAATGCACAAGGCACAATGCCGACAAAAGTACTAGAAGAGAGAATCTTCTAAGAGTTTTTGTTTTGAGCATCTCCTCGGAGACCAGTATTATATTCCGTTGCACAAGGGCAGGTTTACTTTATCACTTGGACCTGCACATTGACCATGAAACACAGAAATTGCATCGGGATTGAATACAAAAGGCACAATGCCGACTAAAGTGCAAGAAGAGAGAATCTTCTAAGAGATTTTGCTTTGAGCATCTCCTGGGAGATTATATTCCGATGCACCAGTGCAGGATTACTTTATAACTTGGACCTGCACATTGGCCATGAAACACAGAAATAGCATCGGGAATGAATACAAAAGGACAATGCCGACTAAAGTACAAGGAGAGTGAGTTTTCTAAGGGTTTGTGGTTTTAGCGGCTCCTGGGAGACCAGTATAAAATTCCGATGCACCAATGAAGGTTTACTGTATCCCTTGGACCTTCACATTGACCATGAAACACAGAAATCGCATCGTGACTGAATACAAAATTCACAATCCCGAATTAAGTACAAGAAAAGTGAATCTTATAAGGGTTTGTGGTTTGAGCGGCTCACGGGAGACCAGTATTAGATTCCGATGCACCAGTGCAGGTTTACTCTATCCCTTGGACATTCACATGGACCATGAAACACAGAAATTGCATCGGGATTCAATTCAGAAGGGACAATTCCGACTTATGAACAAGAAGAGTGAAACTTCTAAGAGTTTGTGCTTTGAGCGGCTCCTCGGCGACCAGTTTTAGACTCCGATGCACCAGTGCAGGTTTACTGTATCCCTTGGACCTTCACATTGACCATGAAGCACAGAAATTGCATCGGGACTGAATACAAAATGTACAATGCCGACATAAATTCAAGAAGAGTGAATCTTCTAAGTGTTTGTACGTAGAGCGCCTCCTTGGAGACCAGTATTAGATTACAATGCACCATTGCAGATTTACTGTATCCCTTGGACCTTCACATTGACCATGAAACACAGAATTTGCATCGGCATTGAATACGAAAGGGACAAGGACGACTTAAGTACCTTAAGAGTGAATCTTCTGAGAGTTAGTAATTTTGGTGGCTCCTGGGAAACCAGTATTAGAATCCGATGCACCAGTGCAGGTTTACTGTATACCTTGGACATTCACATTGACCATGAAACACAGAAATTGCAACGGCATTGAATACAAAAGGGACAATGCCGACTTTGGTACAAGGAGAGTGAATCTTCTAAGAGTCTGTGCTTTGAGCGGCTCCTGAGAGACTAGTATTAGATTCCGATGCACCAGTGCAGGTTTACTGTGTTCTTTGGACCTTCACGTTGGCCATGAAACACAGATATTGCATCGGGATTGAATACGAAAGGCACAATGCCGTCTTGAGTACAAGAAGAGTGAATCTTCTAATAGTTTGTGCTTTGAGCGGCTCCTGGGAGACCAGTATTAAATTCCTATGCACCAGTGCAGGTTTACTGTATCCCGCGGACATTCACGTGGACCATGAAACACAGATATTGCATCGGTATTGAATACAAAATGCACAATGCCAACTTAAGTACAAGAAGAGTGAATCACCTAAGAGTTTGTGGTTTGAGCGGCTCCTGGGAGACCTGTAATAGATTCCGATGCACCAGTTCACGTTCACTGTATTCCTTGGACCTTCACATTGACCATGAAGCAAAGTAATTGCATCGGGATGGAATGCAAAAGGCACAATGTCGACTTAAGTACAAGAAGAGTGAATCTTCTAAGAGTTTGTGATTTGTGCGTCTCCTGGGTGACCAGTATTAGAATCCGATGCAACAGTGCACGTTTACTGTATCCCTCTTACCTTCACATTGACCATCAAACACAGAAATTGCATCGGGGTTGGATACAAAAAGGACAATGCCGACTTAAGTACAAGTAGAGTAAATTTTCTAAGAGTTTGTGGTTTGAGCGGCTCTTGGGAGACCAGCATTCGATTCCGATGCACCAGTGAAGGTTTACTGCATAACTTGTACCTTCAAATTGACCATGAAACATAGAAATCGCATCGTGATTGAATACAAAAGGCACAATGCCGGATAAAGTACAATAAGAGCGAATCTTCTAAGAGCTTGTGGTTTCAGCGGCTCATGGGAGACCAGTATTAGATTCTGATGCACTGCTGCAGGTTTACCGTATCCTTTGGACCTTCACATTGTCCATGTAACACAGAAATTGCATCGAGATTAATACAAAAGGTACAATGATGACTTAAGTAAAAGAAGAGTGAAACTTCCAAAAATTTGTGCTTTGAGCGGCTATTGGGAGACCAGTATTAGATTCCGATGCACCAGTGCAGGTTTACCATATCCATTCGACCATTACATTGACCATGAAACACAGAAATTGCATCGGGATTGAATGCACAAGGCACAATGCCGACAAAAGTACTAGAAGAGAGAATCTTCTAAGAGTTTTTGCTTTGAGCATGTCCTCGGAGACCAGTATTATATTCCGTTGCACCAGGGCAGGTTTACTTTATCACTTGGACCTGCACATTGACCATGAAACACAGAAATTGCATCGGGATTGAATACAAAAGGCACAATGCCGACTAAAGTGCAAGAAGAGAGAATCTTCTAAGAGATTTTGCTTTGAGCATCTCCTGGGAGATTATATTCCGATGCACCAGTGCAGGATTACTTTATCACTTGGACCTGCACATTTGCCATGAAACACAGAAATAGCATCGGGAATGAATACAAAAGGACAATGCCGACTAAAGTGCAAGGAGATTGAGTTTTCTAAGAGTTTGTGGTTTTAGCGGCTCCTGGGAGACCAGTATAAAATTCCGATGCACCAATGAAGGTTTACTGTATCCCTTGGACCTTCACATTGACCATGAAACACAGAAATCGCATCGTGACTGAATACAAAATTCACAATCCCGAATTAAGTACAAGAAAAGTGAATCTTATAAGGGTTTGTGGTTTGAGCGGCTCACGGGAGACCAGTATTAGATTCCGATGCACCAGTGCAGGTTTACTCTATCCCTTGGACATTCACATTGATAATGAAACACAGATATTGCAACGGGATTGAACACAAAATCCACAATGCCGACCTAAATACAAGATGAGTGAATCTTCTAAGTGTTTCTGCTTCCAGCGGCTACTGGGAGACCAGTATTAAATTCCGATGCACCGCTGCAGGTTTACCGTATCCCTTGGATCTTCGCATTGACCACGAAACGCAGATATTCCATCGGGATTGAATACAAAAGTACAATGCCGACTTAAGTACAAGAAGAATGGATCTTCTAATTGTTTGTGGTTTGAGCGGCTCATGGGAGACCAGTATTTGATTCCGATGCACCAGTGCAGATTTACTGTATCCCTTTGACCTTCACCTTGACCATGAAACACAGATATTGCATCGGGATTCAATACAAAAGGCACAATGCCGACTTAAGTACAAGAAGAGTGAATCTTCTAAGAGTTCGTGATTTGAGCGGCTGCTGGGAGACCTGTATTACATTCCGATGCACCAGTGGAGATTTACTGTCTCCCTTGGACCTTCACAATGACCATGAAACACAGAAATATCATCGTGATTGAGTAAAAAGGCACAATGACGAATTAAGTTTAAGAAGAGTGGATCTTCTAAGAGTTTGTGATTTGTGCGGCTCCTGGGTGACCAGTATTAGATTCCGATGCACCAGTGCAGGTTTACTGTATCCCTTGGACCTTCACATTGACCATGAAACAAAGAAATCGCATCGTGATTAAGTAAAGACGCGCAATGACGAATTAAGTGTTGATTACAAAAGGCACAATGACGACTTAAGTACAAGAAGAGTGAATCTTCTAAGAATTTGTGCTTTACGCGGCTCCTGGGAGACCAGTAATAGAATCCGATGCACCAGTGCACGTTTACTGTATCCCCCTGACATTCACATTGACCATCAAGTACAGAAATTGCATCAGGATTGGATACAAAAAGGACAATGCGACTTAAAAACAAGAAGTGTGAATTTTCTAAGAGTTTGTGGTTTGAGTGGCTCTTGGGAGACCAGCATTCGATTAAGATGCACCAGTGAAGGTTTACCGTTTAACTTGGACCTTCAAATTTACCATGAAACACAGAAATCGCATCGTGATTGAATACAAAAAGCACAATGCCGGATTAAGTACAATAAGAGCGAATCTTCTAAGAGTTTGTGTTTTGAGCGGCTCATGGGAGATCAGTATTAGATTCCGATGCAGCAGTGCAGGTTTACTGAATCCCTTTGACCTTCACCTTGACCATGAAACACAGATATTGCATCGGGATTGAATACAAATGGCACAATGACGACTTAAGTACAAGAAGAGTGAATCCTTTAAGAGTATGTGCTTTGAGCGTCTCCTGGGAGACCAGTATTATATTCCGATGCACCAGAGCAGGTTTACTGTATACCTTGGACCTTTGCATTGACAGTGAAACACAAAAGTTGCATCGGCATTGAATACGAAAAGGACAATGCCGACTTAAGTACATAAAGAGTGCATCTTCTAAGAGTTTGTGTTTTTAGTGGCTAGTGGGAGACCAGTTTTAGACTCCGATGCACCAGTGCAGGTTTACTGTATCCCTAGGACCTTCACATTGACCATGAAGCAGAGAAATTGCATCGGGACTGAATACAAAATGTACAATGCCGACATAAATACAAGAAGAGTTAATCTCCTAAGTGTTTGTACGTTGAACGCCTCCTTGGAGACCAGTATTAGATTACAATGCACCAGTGCAGATTTAATGTATCCCTTGGACCTTCACATTGACCATGAAACACAGAATATGCATCGGCATTGAATACGAAATGGACAATGACGACTTAAGTACCTTAAGAGTGAATATTCTAAGAGTTTGTGTTTTTGGTGGCTCCTGGGAAACCAGTATTAGAATCCGACGCACCAGTGCAGGTTTACTGTATACCTTGGACATTCACATTGACCATGAAACACAGAAATTGCAATGGCATTGAATACAAAAGGGACAATGCCGACTTAGGTACAAGGAGAGTGAATCTTCTAAGAGTCTGTGCTTTGAGCGGCTCCTGATAGACTAGTATTAGATTCCGATGCACCAGTGCTGGTTTACTGCATACCTTGGACCTTCACATTGACCATGAAACACAGAAATTGCATCGGGATTGAATACAAAAAGCACAATGACGACTTAAGTACAAGAAGAAAGAATCTTCTAAGAGTTTGGGATTTCTGCGGCTCCTGGGAGACCAGTATTCGATTCCGATGCAGCAGTGCAGATTTACTGTATCCCTTTGACCTTCACCTTGACCATGAAACACACATATTGCATCGGGATTGAATACAAAATGGAAAATGCCGACTTAAGTACCAGAAGAGTGAGCTTTCTAAGAGTTTGTGGTTTGAGCGGCTCCTGGTAGACTAGTAATAGATTACGATGCACCAGTGAAGGTCTACTGTAACCCTTGGACCTTCACATTGACCATGAAACAAAGAAATCGCATCGTGATTGAGTAAAGACCCGCAATGACGAATTAAGTACAAGCAGAGTGAATCTTCTAAGGGTTTGTGATTTCTGCGGCTCATGGGAGACCAGTATAAGATTCCGATGCACCAGTGCAGGTTTACTGTATCCCTTGGACCTTCACATTGACCATGACACACAGAAATTGCACGGGGATTAATACAAATGGCACAATGACGACTTAAGTACAAGAAGAGTGATTCCTCTAAGAGTATGTGCTTTGAGCGGCTCCTGGGAGACCACTATTACATTCCGATGCACCAGTTCAGGTTGACTGTATCATTTGGACCTTCACATTGACAGTGAAACACAGAAATTCCATCGTGATTGAATACAAAAGGCACAATGCCGAATTAAGTACAAGAAGACTGAATCTTCTAAGGGTTTGTGGTTTGAGCGGCTCATGGGAGACCAGTATTTGATTCCAATGCACCAGTGCAGATTTACTGTATCCCTTAGACCTTCTCATTGACCATGAAACTTAGAAATTGCATCGGGAAGGAATACAAAAGGCACAATGCTGACTTAAGTACAAGAAGAGTGAATCTTCTAAGAGTTCATGTTTTGAGCGGCTGCTGGGAGACCTGTATTACATTCCGATGCACCAGTACAGATTTACTGTATCCCTTGGACCTTCGCATTGACCATGAAACACTGAATCTGCATCGGGATTGAATACAAAAGCACAATGCCGACTAAAGTACAAGAAGAGTGAATCTTCTAAGAGTTTTTGCTTTGAGCGTCTCCTGGGAGACCAGTATTGTTTTCCGATGCACCAGTGCAGGTTTACTTTATCACTTGGACCTGCACTTTGACCATGAAACACAGAATTTGCATCGGGATTGAATACAAAAGGGACAATGCCGTTTTAAGGACAAGAAGAGTGAAGCTTCTAAGAGTATGTGCTTTGAACGACTCCTCGGAGACCAGTATTAGATTCCGATGCACCAGAGCAGGTTTACTGTATACCTTGGACCTTTACATTGACAGTGAAACACAGAAGTTGCATCGGCATTGGTTACGAAAAGAACAATGCCGACTTAAGTACATAAAGAGTGAATCTTCTAAGAGTTTGTGATTTTAGTGGCTAGTGGGAGAGCAGTTTTAGACTCCGATGCACCAGTGCAGGTTTACTGTATCCCTTGGACCTTCACATTGACCATGAAACACAGATGTGGCATTGGCATTGAGTACAAAAGGGACAATGCCGAATTAAGTACAAGGAGAGTGAATCTTCTAAAGTTTGTGCTTTGAGCGGCTCCTGGGAGACCAGTATTAGATTCCGATGCACCAGTGCAAGTTTACTGTATCCCTTGGACCTTCACATTGACCATGAAGCACAGAAATTGCATCGAATTGAATACAAAATGCACAATGCCAACTTATGTACAACAAGAGTGAATCTTCTACGAGTTTGTGGTTTGAGCGGCTCCTGGGAGACCTATATTAGAATCCGATGCACCAGTGCACGTTTACTGTATCCCTTTGACCTTCAACTTCACCATGAAACACAGATACTGCATCGGGATTGAATACAAAATCGGAAATGCCGACTTAAGTACAAGAAGTGTGAGCTTTCTAAGAGTTTGTGGTTTCAGCGGCTCCTGGTAGACTAGTAATAGATTACGATGGACCAGTGAAGGTCTACTGTAACCTTGGACCTTCACATTGACCATGAAACAAAGAAATCGCATCGTGATCAAGTAAAGAAGCGCAATGACGAATTAAGTACCAGCAGAGTGAATCTTCTAAGGATTTGTGGTTTGAGCGGTTCATGGGAGACCAGTATTAGGTTCCGATGCACCAGTGAAGGTTTACTGTATCCCTTGGACCTTCACATTGACCATGACGCACAGAAATTGCACCGGGATTAATACAAATGGCACAATGACGACTTAAGTACAAGTAGAGTGAAGCCTCTAAGAGTATGTGCTTTGAGCGGCTCCTGGGAGACCACTTTTAGATTCCGATGCACCAGTTCATGTTGACTGTATCATTTGGACCTTCACATTGACCGTGAAACACAGAAATCCCATCGTGATTGAATACAAAAGGCACAATGCCGAATTAAGTACAAGAAGAGTGAATCGCCTAAGAGTTTGTGGTTTGAGCGGCTTATGGGAGACCAGTATTAGATTCAGATACACCAGTGCAGGTTTACTATATCCCTTAGACCTTAACATTGACCATGAATCACAGAAATTGCATCGGGATGAATAGAAAAGGCACAATGCCGACTAAAGTACAAGAAGAGTGAATCTTCTAAGAATTTTTGCTTTGAGCGTCTCCTGGGAGACCACTATTATATTCCGATGGACCAGTGCAGCTTTACTTTATCACTTGGACCTGAACATTGACCATGAAACACAGAAATTGCATCGGGATTCAATTCAGAAGGGACAATGCCGAGCTATGAACAAGAAGAGTGAAACTTCTAAGAGTTTGTGCTTTGAGCGGCTCCTCGACGACCAGTATTAGATTTTGATGCACCAGAGCAGGTTTACTGTATCCCTTGGACCTTCACATTGACCATGAAACACAGAAATTGCATCGGGAATGAAAACAAAAGGACAATGATGACTTAAATACAAGAAGAGTGAGTTTTCTAAGAGTTTGTGGTTTTAGCGGCTCCTGGGAGACCAGTATTAAATTCCGATGCACCAGTTAAGGTTTACTGTATCCCTTGGCCCTTCACATTGACCATGAAACACAGAAATCGCATCGTGATTGAATACAAAAGGCACAATGCCGAATTAAGCACAAGAAGAGTGAATCGTCTAAGGGTTTGTGGTTTGAGCGGCTCATGGGAGACCAGTATTTGATTCCGATGCACCAGTGCAGATTTACTGTATCCCTTAGACCTTCTCATTGACCATGAAACACATAAATTGCATCGGGATTGAATACAAAAGGCACAATGCTGACTTAAGTACAAGAAGAGTGAATCTTCTAAGAGTTCATGTTTTGAGCGGCTGCTGATAGACCTGTATTACATTCCGATGCACCAGTGGAGATTTACTGTATCCCTTGGACCTTCGCATTGACCATGAAACACTGAAATTGCATCGGGATTGAATACAAAAGGCACAATGCCGACTAAAGTACAAGAAGAGTGAATCTTCTAAGAGATTTTGCTTTGAGCATCTCCTGGGAGATTATATTCCGATGCACCAGTGCAGGATTACTTTATCACTTGGACCTGCACATTGGCCATGAAACACAGAAATAGCATCGGGAATGAATACAAAAGGACAATGCCGACTAAAGTACAAGGAGAGTGAGTTTTCTAAGGGTTTGTGGTTTTAGCGGCTCCTGGGAGACCAGTATAAAATTCCGATGCACCAATGAAGGTTTACTGTATCCCTTGGACCTTCACATTGACCATGAAACACAGAAATCGCATCGTGACTGAATACAAAATTCACAATCCCGAATTAAGTACAAGAAAAGTGAATCTTATAAGGGTTTGTGGTTTGAGCGGCTCACGGGAGACCAGTATTAGATTCCGATGCACCAGTGCAGGTTTACTCTATCCCTTGGACATTCACATGGACCATGAAACACAGAAATTGCATCGGGATTCAATTCAGAAGGGACAATTCCGACTTATGAACAAGAAGAGTGAAACTTCTAAGAGTTTGTGCTTTGAGCGGCTCCTCGGCGACCAGTTTTAGACTCCGATGCACCAGTGCAGGTTTACTGTATCCCTTGGACCTTCACATTGACCATGAAGCACAGAAATTGCATCGGGACTGAATACAAAATGTACAATGCCGACATAAATTCAAGAAGAGTGAATCTTCTAAGTGTTTGTACGTAGAGCGCCTCCTTGGAGACCAGTATTAGATTACAATGCACCATTGCAGATTTACTGTATCCCTTGGACCTTCACATTGACCATGAAACACAGAATTTGCATCGGCATTGAATACGAAAGGGACAAGGACGACTTAAGTACCTTAAGAGTGAATCTTCTGAGAGTTAGTAATTTTGGTGGCTCCTGGGAAACCAGTATTAGAATCCGATGCACCAGTGCAGGTTTACTGTATACCTTGGACATTCACATTGACCATGAAACACAGAAATTGCAACGGCATTGAATACAAAAGGGACAATGCCGACTTTGGTACAAGGAGAGTGAATCTTCTAAGAGTCTGTGCTTTGAGCGGCTCCTGAGAGACTAGTATTAGATTCCGATGCACCAGTGCAGGTTTACTGTGTTCTTTGGACCTTCACGTTGGCCATGAAACACAGATATTGCATCGGGATTGAATACGAAAGGCACAATGCCGTCTTGAGTACAAGAAGAGTGAATCTTCTAATAGTTTGTGCTTTGAGCGGCTCCTGGGAGACCAGTATTAAATTCCTATGCACCAGTGCAGGTTTACTGTATCCCGCGGACATTCACGTGGACCATGAAACACAGATATTGCATCGGTATTGAATACAAAATGCACAATGCCAACTTAAGTACAAGAAGAGTGAATCACCTAAGAGTTTGTGGTTTGAGCGGCTCCTGGGAGACCTGTAATAGATTCCGATGCACCAGTTCACGTTCACTGTATTCCTTGGACCTTCACATTGACCATGAAGCAAAGTAATTGCATCGGGATGGAATGCAAAAGGCACAATGTCGACTTAAGTACAAGAAGAGTGAATCTTCTAAGAGTTTGTGATTTGTGCGTCTCCTGGGTGACCAGTATTAGAATCCGATGCAACAGTGCACGTTTACTGTATCCCTCTTACCTTCACATTGACCATCAAACACAGAAATTGCATCGGGGTTGGATACAAAAAGGACAATGCCGACTTAAGTACAAGTAGAGTAAATTTTCTAAGAGTTTGTGGTTTGAGCGGCTCTTGGGAGACCAGCATTCGATTCCGATGCACCAGTGAAGGTTTACTGCATAACTTGTACCTTCAAATTGACCATGAAACATAGAAATCGCATCGTGATTGAATACAAAAGGCACAATGCCGGATAAAGTACAATAAGAGCGAATCTTCTAAGAGCTTGTGGTTTCAGCGGCTCATGGGAGACCAGTATTAGATTCTGATGCACTGCTGCAGGTTTACCGTATCCTTTGGACCTTCACATTGTCCATGTAACACAGAAATTGCATCGAGATTAATACAAAAGGTACAATGATGACTTAAGTAAAAGAAGAGTGAAACTTCCAAAAATTTGTGCTTTGAGCGGCTATTGGGAGACCAGTATTAGATTCCGATGCACCAGTGCAGGTTTACCATATCCATTCGACCATTACATTGACCATGAAACACAGAAATTGCATCGGGATTGAATGCACAAGGCACAATGCCGACAAAAGTACTAGAAGAGAGAATCTTCTAAGAGTTTTTGCTTTGAGCATGTCCTCGGAGACCAGTATTATATTCCGTTGCACCAGGGCAGGTTTACTTTATCACTTGGACCTGCACATTGACCATGAAACACAGAAATTGCATCGGGATTGAATACAAAAGGCACAATGCCGACTAAAGTGCAAGAAGAGAGAATCTTCTAAGAGATTTTGCTTTGAGCATCTCCTGGGAGATTATATTCCGATGCACCAGTGCAGGATTACTTTATCACTTGGACCTGCACATTTGCCATGAAACACAGAAATAGCATCGGGAATGAATACAAAAGGACAATGCCGACTAAAGTGCAAGGAGATTGAGTTTTCTAAGAGTTTGTGGTTTTAGCGGCTCCTGGGAGACCAGTATAAAATTCCGATGCACCAATGAAGGTTTACTGTATCCCTTGGACCTTCACATTGACCATGAAACACAGAAATCGCATCGTGACTGAATACAAAATTCACAATCCCGAATTAAGTACAAGAAAAGTGAATCTTATAAGGGTTTGTGGTTTGAGCGGCTCACGGGAGACCAGTATTAGATTCCGATGCACCAGTGCAGGTTTACTCTATCCCTTGGACATTCACATTGATAATGAAACACAGATATTGCAACGGGATTGAACACAAAATCCACAATGCCGACCTAAATACAAGATGAGTGAATCTTCTAAGTGTTTCTGCTTCCAGCGGCTACTGGGAGACCAGTATTAAATTCCGATGCACCGCTGCAGGTTTACCGTATCCCTTGGATCTTCGCATTGACCACGAAACGCAGATATTCCATCGGGATTGAATACAAAAGTACAATGCCGACTTAAGTACAAGAAGAATGGATCTTCTAATTGTTTGTGGTTTGAGCGGCTCATGGGAGACCAGTATTTGATTCCGATGCACCAGTGCAGATTTACTGTATCCCTTTGACCTTCACCTTGACCATGAAACACAGATATTGCATCGGGATTCAATACAAAAGGCACAATGCCGACTTAAGTACAAGAAGAGTGAATCTTCTAAGAGTTCGTGATTTGAGCGGCTGCTGGGAGACCTGTATTACATTCCGATGCACCAGTGGAGATTTACTGTCTCCCTTGGACCTTCACAATGACCATGAAACACAGAAATATCATCGTGATTGAGTAAAAAGGCACAATGACGAATTAAGTTTAAGAAGAGTGGATCTTCTAAGAGTTTGTGATTTGTGCGGCTCCTGGGTGACCAGTATTAGATTCCGATGCACCAGTGCAGGTTTACTGTATCCCTTGGACCTTCACATTGACCATGAAACAAAGAAATCGCATCGTGATTAAGTAAAGACGCGCAATGACGAATTAAGTGTTGATTACAAAAGGCACAATGACGACTTAAGTACAAGAAGAGTGAATCTTCTAAGAATTTGTGCTTTACGCGGCTCCTGGGAGACCAGTAATAGAATCCGATGCACCAGTGCACGTTTACTGTATCCCCCTGACATTCACATTGACCATCAAGTACAGAAATTGCATCAGGATTGGATACAAAAAGGACAATGCGACTTAAAAACAAGAAGTGTGAATTTTCTAAGAGTTTGTGGTTTGAGTGGCTCTTGGGAGACCAGCATTCGATTAAGACGCACCAGTGAAGGTTTACCGTTTAACTTGGACCTTCAAATTTACCATGAAACACAGAAATCGCATCGTGATTGAATACAAAAAGCACAATGCCGGATTAAGTACAATAAGAGCGAATCTTCTAAGAGTTTGTGTTTTGAGCGGCTCATGGGAGATCAGTATTAGATTCCGATGCAGCAGTGCAGGTTTACTGAATCCCTTTGACCTTCACCTTGACCATGAAACACAGATATTGCATCGGGATTGAATACAAATGGCACAATGACGACTTAAGTACAAGAAGAGTGAATCCTTTAAGAGTATGTGCTTTGAGCGTCTCCTGGGAGACCAGTATTATATTCCGATGCACCAGAGCAGGTTTACTGTATACCTTGGACCTTTGCATTGACAGTGAAACACAAAAGTTGCATCGGCATTGAATACGAAAAGGACAATGCCGACTTAAGTACATAAAGAGTGCATCTTCTAAGAGTTTGTGTTTTTAGTGGCTAGTGGGAGACCAGTTTTAGACTCCGATGCACCAGTGCAGGTTTACTGTATCCCTTGGACCTTCACATTGACCATGAAGCAGAGAAATTGCATCGGGACTGAATACAAAATGTACAATGCCGACATAAATACAAGAAGAGTTAATCTCCTAAGTGTTTGTACGTTGAACGCCTCCTTGGAGACCAGTATTAGATTACAATGCACCAGTGCAGATTAACTGTATCCCTTGGACCTTCACATTGACCATGAAACACAGAATATGCATCGGCATTGAATACGAAATGGACAATGACGACTTAAGTACCTTAAGAGTGAATATTCTAAGAGTTTGTGTTTTTGGTGGCTCCTGGGAAACCAGTATTAGAATCCGACGCACCAGTGCAGGTTTACTGTATACCTTGGACATTCACATTGACCATGAAACACAGAAATTGCAATGGCATTGAATACAAAAGGGACAATGCCGACTTAGGTACAAGGAGAGTGAATCTTCTAAGAGTCTGTGCTTTGAGCGGCTCCTGATAGACTAGTATTAGATTCCGATGCACCAGTGCTGGTTTACTGCATACCTTGGACCTTCACATTGACCATGAAACACAGAAATTGCATCGGGATTGAATACAAAAAGCACAATGACGACTTAAGTACAAGAAGAAAGAATCTTCTAAGAGTTTGGGATTTCTGCGGCTCCTGGGAGACCAGTATTCGATTCCGATGCAGCAGTGCAGATTTACTGTATCCCTTTGACCTTCACCTTGACCATGAAACACACATATTGCATCGGGATTGAATACAAAATGGAAAATGCCGACTTAAGTACCAGAAGAGTGAGCTTTCTAAGAGTTTGTGGTTTGAGCGGCTCCTGGTAGACTAGTAATAGATTACGATGCACCAGTGAAGGTCTACTGTAACCCTTGGACCTTCACATTGACCATGAAACAAAGAAATCGCATCGTGATTGAGTAAAGACCCGCAATGGCGAATTAAGTACAAGCAGAGTGAATCTTCTAAGGGTTTGTGATTTCTGCGGCTCATGGGAGACCAGTATAAGATTCCGATGCACCAGTGCAGGTTTACTGTATCCCTTGGACCTTCACATTGACCATGACACACAGAAATTGCACCGGGATTAATACAAATGGCACAATGACGACTTAAGTACAAGAAGAGTGATTCCTCTAAGAGTATGTGCTTTGAGCGGCTCCTGGGAGACCACTATTACATTCCGATGCACCAGTTCAGGTTGACTGTATCATTTGGACCTTCACATTGACAGTGAAACACAGAAATTCCATCGTGATTGAATACAAAAGGCACAATGCCGAATTGAGTACAAGAAGACTGAATCTTCTAAGGGTTTGTGGTTTGAGCGGCTCATGGGAGACCAGTATTTGATTCCAATGCACCAGTGCAGATTTACTGTATCCCTTAGACCTTCTCATTGACCATGAAACTTAGAAATTGCATCGGGATTGAATACAAAAGGCACAATGCTGACTTAAGTACAAGAAGAGTGAATCTTCTAAGAGTTCATGTTTTGAGCGGCTGCTGGGAGACCTGTATTACATTCCGATGCACCAGTACAGATTTACTGTATCCCTTGGACCTTCGCATTGACCATGAAACACTGAATCTGCATCGGGATTGAATACAAAAGCACAATGCCGACTAAAGTACAAGAAGAGTGAATCTTCTAAGAGTTTTTGCTTTGAGCGTCTCCTGGGTGACCAGTATTGTTTTCCGATGCACCAGTGCAGGTTTACTTTATCACTTGGACCTGCACTTTGACCATGAAACACAGAATTTGCATCGGGATTGAATACAAAAGGGACAATGCCGTTTTAAGGACAAGAAGAGTGAAGCTTCTAAGAGTATGTGCTTTGAACGACTCCTCGGAGACCAGTATTAGATTCCGATGCACCAGAGCAGGTTTACTGTATACCTTGGACCTTTACATTGACAGTGAAACACAGAAGTTGCATCGGCATTGGTTACGAAAAGAACAATGCCGACTTAAGTACATAAAGAGTGAATCTTCTAAGAGTTTGTGATTTTAGTGGCTAGTGGGAGAGCAGTTTTAGACTCCGATGCACCAGTGCAGGTTTACTGTATCCCTTGGACCTTCACATTGACCATGAAACACAGATGTGGCATTGGCATTGAGTACAAAAGGGACAATGCCGAATTAAGTACAAGGAGAGTGAATCTTCTAAAGTTTGTGCTTTGAGCGGCTCCTGGGAGACCAGTATTAGATTCCGATGCACCAGTGCAAGTTTACTGTATCCCTTGGACCTTCACATTGACCATGAAGCACAGAAATTGCATCGAATTGAATACAAAATGCACAATGCCAACTTATGTACAACAAGAGTGAATCTTCTACGAGTTTGTGGTTTGAGCGGCTCCTGGGAGACCTATATTAGAATCCGATGCACCAGTGCACGTTTACTGTATCCCTTTGACCTTCACCTTCACCATGAAACACAGATACTGCATCGGGATTGAATACAAAATCGGAAATGCCGACTTAAGTACAAGAAGTGTGAGCTTTCTAAGAGTTTGTGGTTTCAGCGGCTCCTGGTAGACTAGTAATAGATTACGATGGACCAGTGAAGGTCTACTGTAACCTTGGACCTTCACATTGACCATGAAACAAAGAAATCGCATCGTGATCAAGTAAAGAAGCGCAATGACGAATTAAGTACCAGCAGAGTGAATCTTCTAAGGATTTGTGGTTTGAGCGGTTCATGGGAGACCAGTATTAGGTTCCGATGCACCAGTGAAGGTTTACTGTATCCCTTGGACCTTCACATTGACCATGACACACAGAAATTGCACCGGGATTAATACAAATGGCACAATGACGACTTAAGTACAAGTAGAGTGAAGCCTCTAAGAGTATGTGCTTTGAGCGGCTCCTGGGAGACCACTTTTAGATTCCGATGCACCAGTTCAGGTTGACTGTATCATTTGGACCTTCACATTGACCGTGAAACACAGAAATCCCATCGTGATTGAATACAAAAGGCACAATGCCGAATTAAGTACAAGAAGAGTGAATCGCCTAAGAGTTTGTGGTTTGAGCGGCTTATGGGAGACCAGTATTAGATTCAGATACACCAGTGCAGGTTTACTATATCCCTTAGACCTTAACATTGACCATGAATCACAGAAATTGCATCGGGATGAATAGAAAAGGCACAATGCCGACTAAAGTACAAGAAGAGTGAATCTTCTAAGAATTTTTGCTTTGAGCGTCTCCTGGGAGACCACTATTATATTCCGATGGACCAGTGCAGCTTTACTTTATCACTTGGACCTGAACATTGACCATGAAACACAGAAATTGCATCGGGATTCAATTCAGAAGGGACAATGCCGAGTTATGAGCAAGAAGAGTGAAACTTCTAAGAGTTTGTGCTTTGAGCGGCTCCTCGACGACCAGTATTAGATTTTGATGCACCAGAGCAGGTTTACTGTATCCCTTGGACCTTCACATTGACCATGAAACACAGAAATTGCATCGGGAATGAAAACAAAAGGACAATGATGACTTAAATACAAGAAGAGTGAGTTTTCTAAGAGTTTGTGGTTTTAGCGGCTCCTGGGAGACCAGTATTAAATTCCGATGCACCAGTTAAGGTTTACTGTATCCCTTGGCCCTTCACATTGACCATGAAACACAGAAATCGCATCGTGATTGAATACAAAAGGCACAATGCCGAATTAAGCACAAGAAGAGTGAATCGTCTAAGGGTTTGTGGTTTGAGCGGCTCATGGGAGACCAGTATTTGATTCCGATGCACCAGTGCAGATTTACTGTATCCCTTAGACCTTCTCATTGACCATGAAACACATAAATTGCATCGGGATTGAATACAAAAGGCACAATGCTGACTTAAGTACAAGAAGAGTGAATCTTCTAAGAGTTCATGTTTTGAGCGGCTGCTGATAGACCTGTATTACATTCCGATGCACCAGTGGAGATTTACTGTATCCCTTGGACCTTCGCATTGACCATGAAACACTGAAATTGCATCGGGATTGAATACAAAAGGCACAATGCCGACTAAAGTACAAGAAGAGTGAATCTTCTAAGAGTTTTTGCTTTGAGCGTCTCCTGGGAGACCAGTATTGTATTCCTATGCACCAGTGCAGGTTTACTTTATCACTTGGACCTGCACATTGACAATGAAACACAGAAATTGCATCGGCATTGAATACGAAAAGGACAATGGCGACTTAAGTACATAAACAGTGAATCTTCTAAGAGTTTGTGCTTTTACTGGTTCCTGGGAGACCAGTATTAGACTCCGATGCACCAGCGCAGGTTTACTGTATACCTTGGACCTTCACAACTACCATGAAGCACAGAAATTGCATCGGGAATGAAAACAAAAGGACAATGATGACTTAAATACAAGAAGAGTGAGTTTTCTAAGAGTTTGTGGTTTTAGCGGCTCCTGGGAGACCAGTATTAAATTCCGATGCACCAGTTAAGGTTTACTGTATCCCTTGGCCCGTCACATTGACCATGAAACACAGAAATCGCATCGTGATTGAATACAAAAGGCACAATGCCGAATTGAGCACAACAAGAGAGAATCGTCTAAGGGTTTGTGGTTTGAGCGGCTCATGGGAGACCAGTATTTGATTCCGATGCACCAGTGCAGATTTACTGTATCCCCTAGACCGTCTCATTGACCATGAAACACAGAAATTGCATCGAATTGAATACAAATGGCATAATGACGACAAACGTACAAGATGAGTGAATAATCTAAGAGTTTGTGCTTTGAGCGGCTCCTGGGAGACAAGTATCAGATTCTGATGCACCACTTCAGGTTTACTGTATACCTTGGACCTTTACATTGACAATGAAACACAGAAATTGCATCGGCATTGAATACGAAAAGGACAATGGCGACTTAAGTACATAAACAGTGAATCTTCTAAGAGTTTGTGCTTTTACTGGTTCCTGGGAGACCAGTATTAGACTCCGATGCACCAGCGCAGGTTTACTGTATACCTTGGACCTTCACATTGACCATGAAGCACAAAAATTGCATCGGGATTGAATACAAAATGTACGATGCCGACATAAGTACAAGAAGAGTGAATCTTCTAAGTGTTTGTGCTTTGAGCGCCTCCTTGGAGACCAGTATTAGATTACAATGCACCATAGCCGATTAACTGTATCCCTTGGACCTTCACATTGACCATGAAACACAGAATATGCGACGGCATTGAATACGATAGGGACAATGGCGACTTAAGTTCATTAAGAGTGAATCTTCTAACAGTTTGTGTTTTTGGTTGCTCCTGGGAAACCAGTATTCGATTCCGATGCAGCAGTGCAGTTTTACTGTATCCCTTGGACCTTCACATTGACCATGACGCTTAGATATTGCATTGGCATTGAGTACAAAAGGGACAATGCCGACTTAAGTACAAGGAGAGTAAATCTTCTAAGAGTTTGTGCTTTGAGCGGCTCCTGGGAGACCGGTATTAGATACCGTTGCACCAGTGCGAGTGTACTGTATCCCTTGGACCTTCACATTGACCATGAAACACAGAAATTGAATCGAATTGAATACAAAATGCACAATGCCAACTTATGTACAAAAAGAGTGAATCTTCTACGAGTTTGTGGTTTGAGCGGCTCCTGGGAGACCTATATTAGAATCCGATGCACCAGTGCACGTTTACTGTATCCCTTTGACCTTCACCTTGACCATGAAACACAGATATTGTATCGGGATTGAATACAAAATGCAAAATGCCGACTTAAGTACAAGAAGAGTGAGTTTTCTAAGAATTTGTGGTTTGAGCGGCTCCTGGGAGACTAGTAACAGACTACGATGCACCAGTGAAGGTTTACTGTATCCCTTGGAATTCACATTGACCATGAAACAAAGAAATCGCATCGTGATTATGTAAAAAAGGACAATGACGAATTATGTACAAGAAGAGTGAATCTTCTAAGGGTTTGTGGTTTGAGCGGCTCATTTGAGACCAGTATTAGATTCAGATGCACCAGTGCAGGTTTACTGTATCCATTAGACCTTCACATAGACCATGAAACACAGAAATTGCATCATGATTGAATACAAAAGGCACAATGCCGACTTAAGTACAAGAAGAGTGAAACTTCTAAGAGCATGCGCTTGCTGCGGCTCCTGGGAGACCAGTATTAGATTCCGATGCACCAGTACAGGTGTACTGTATCCCTTGGACCTTCACATAGACCAATTAACACAGAAATTGCATCGAACTGAACACAAATGGCACAATGCCGACAAATGTACAAGATGAGTGAATCTTCTAAGAGTTTGTGCTTTGAGCGGCTCCTGGGAGACCAGTATTAGATTCCGATGCACCAGTGTAGGTTTACTGTATCCCTTGGACCTTCAAATTAACCATGAAACACAGAATTTTCATCGGCATTGAATACGTAATGGACAATGCAGACTTAAGTACATAAAGGGTGAATCTTCTAGGAATTTGTGTTTTTAGTGGCTCCTTGGAGACCAGTATTAGAATCCGATGCACCAGTGTGGGTTTACTCTATCCCTTGGACCTTCACATTGACCATGAAACACAGAAATCGCATCGTGATTTAATACAAAAGGCACAATGCCTAATTAAGTACAAGAAGAATGAATCTTCTAAGGATTTGTTGTTTGAGCGGCTCTTGGGAGACCAGTATTAGATTCCGATGCACCAGTGCAGGTTTACTGTATCTCTTAGACCTTCACATTGACCATGAAACACAGAAATGGCATCGGGATTGAATACAAAATGCCAATGTCGACTTATGTACAAGAAGAGTGAATCTTCTAAGGGTTTGTGGTTTTGCGGCTCATGGGAGACTAGTATTAGATTATGTTGCACCAATGCAGGTTTACTGTATCCCTTTTACCTTCACATTGACCATGAGACACAGATATTGCATCGGGATTGATTACAAAATGCACAATGCTGACTTAAGTGAAAGAAGAGTGAATCTTCTAAGAGTTATTGCTCTGAGCGGCGCCTGGGAGACCAGTATTAGATTCCGTTGCACCAGTGCAGGTTTACTGTATCCCTTGTACCTTCACATTGACCATGAAACACAGAAATTGCATCGGGATTGTATACAAAAGGGACAATGCCGACTGAAGTACAAGAAGAGTGAATTTTCTAAGAGTTTGTGGTTTCAGCGGCTCCTGGGAGACCAGTGTTAGATTCCGATACACCAGTGCAGGTTTACTGTATCCCTTGGACCTTCACATTGTCCATGAAACACAGAAATTGCACGGTATTGAATACAAAATGCACAATACCAAATTAAGTACAAGAAGAGTGAATTTTCTAAGAGTAAGTGTTTTGAGCGGCTCCATGGAGACCAGTATTAGATTCCGATGCACCAGTGCTGGTTTGCTATATCCCTTGGACCTTCACATTGACCATGAAACACATAAATTGAATCGGGATGAGATACATAAGGGATAATGGCGACTTTAGTACAAGAAGAGTGAATCCTCTAAGAATACGTGCTTTGAGCGGCTCCTGAGTGTCCAGTATTACATTCCGATGCACCTGTGCAGGTTTAGTGTATCCCTTGGACCTTTACATTGACCTTGAAACACAGAAATTTCATCGGGGTGGAATACAAAATGCACAATGCCATCTTAAGAACATGAAGAGTGAATTTTCTAAGAGTTTGTGCTCTGAGCAACTCCTCAGAGACCAGAATTAGATTCCGATACACCAGTGCAGGTTTACAGTATCCCTTGCCCCTTAACATTGACCAAGAAACACAGAAATTGCATCGGGATTAAATACATAGGTACAATGCCGATTTAAGTACAAAAAGAGTGAATCCTCTATGGGTTTGAGTTTTGAGCGGCTCCTGGGTGTCCAGTATTAGATTCCGATGCACCTATGCAGGTCTACTGTGTCCCTTGGACCTTCACTTTAACCATGAGACACAGATATTGCTTCGGGATTGAATACAAAAGGCACAACCGAGTTACGTACAAGAAGAGTGAATCTTCTAAGAGTTCGAGCTTTGAGCGGCTCCTGGGAGACCAGTATTAGATTCCGATGCACCAGTGCTGGTATACTGTATCCCTTGCACCTTCACATAGACCATGAAACACAGAAATTGCATCGGGATTGAATACAAAATGCACAATGCCATCTTATGTACAAGAAGAGTGAATTTTCAAAGAGTTTGTGCTTTGAGCGGCTCCTCAAAGACCAGTATTACATTCCGATACACCAGTGGCGGTTTACTGTATCCCTTGGCCCTTAACACTGACCATGAAACACAGAAATTGCATCTGGATTAAATACATAATGCTCAGTGCCGACTTAAGTACAAGCAGATCGAACCTTCTAAGACTTTGTGCTTTGAGCGGCTCTTGAGAGACCAGTCTCAGATTCCGTTGTATCAGTGCAGGTTTACTGTATCCCTTGGACCTTCACATTAACCATGAAACACAGAAATTGCATCGGGATTGATTACAAAATGCACAATGCCAACTTAAGTAGAAGAAGAGTGAATCTTTTAAGAGTTTGTGCTCTGGGCGGCTCCTGGGTGTCCAGTATTAGATTCCGTTGCACCAGTGCAGGTTTACTGTATCCCTTGTACCTTCACATTGACCATGAAACACAGAAATTTCATCGGGATTGAATTCAAAAGGGACAATGCCGACTGAAGTACAGTAAGAGTGAATTTTCTAAGAGTTTGTGGTTTGAGCGGCTCCTGGGAGACCAGTGTTAGTTTCCGATGCACCAGAGCAGGTTTACTGTATCGCGTGGACCTTCACATTGACCATGAAACACAGAAATTGCATCGGAATTGAATACAAAACAGACAATGCCGACTTAGGTACAAGAGGAGTGAAACTTTTACGAGTTTGTGCTTTGAGCGGCTACTGGGAGACCAGTACTAGGTCCCGATTCACCTGTTCAGGTTTACTGTATCCCTTGGTCCAACACATGGACCATGAAACACAGAAATTGCATCGGTATTAAATACAAAATACACAATGCCAACTTAAGTGCAAGAAGAGTGAATATTCTAAGGGTTTGTGCTTTGAGCGGCTCCTCGGAGAGCAGTATTAGAATCCGATGCACCAGTGCAGGTTTACTGTATCCCTTGGACCTTTACATTGACCTTGAAACACAGAAATTGCATCGGGATATAATACAAAATGCACAATGCCAAATTAAGTACAAGAAGAGTGAATTTTCTTAGAGTTTGTGCTTTGATCGGCTTCTCGGAGACCAGTATCAGATTCCGATGCACCAGTGCAGGTTTACTGTATCCCTTGACCTTCACATTGACCATGAAAGACAGATATTTCATCAGGATTGATTTCAAAACGCACAATGCCAACTTAAGTACAAGAGGAGTGAAT
This sequence comes from Schistocerca americana, assembly GCF_021461395.2. Taxonomy (NCBI): domain Eukaryota; kingdom Metazoa; phylum Arthropoda; class Insecta; order Orthoptera; family Acrididae; genus Schistocerca; species Schistocerca americana. Next base: position 3,372,579 of record NW_025726049.1, read on the forward strand.
TTTCTAAGAATTTGTGCTTTGAGCTTCTCCTCGGAGACCAGTATCAGATTCCGATGCATCAGTGCAGGTTTACTCTATCCCTTGGACCTTCACATTGACCTTGAAACACAGGAGCTGCATCGGGATTGATTACAAAAGGGACAATTCCGACTTAAGTACAAGAAGTGTGAATTTCCTAAGAGTTTGTAGTTTGAGCGGCTTCTGGGAGGCCAGTGTTAGATTCCGATGCACCAGTGCTGGTATACTGTATCCCTTGGACCTTCACATTGACCATGTAACACAGAAATTGCATCGGGATTGAGTACAAAATGCACAATGCCATCTTAAGAACATGAAGAGTGAATTTTCTAAGAGTTTGTGCTCTGAGCAGCTCCTCAGAGACCAGAATTTAATTCCGATAAACCAGTGCAGGTTTACTGTATCCCTTGTACCTTCACATTGACCATGAAACACAGAAATTTCATCGGGATTGAATACAAAAGGGACAATGCCGACTGAAGTACAGTAAGAGTGAATTTTCTAAGAGTTTGTGGTTTGAGCGGCTCCTAGGAGACCAGTGTTAGTTTCCGATGCACCAGAGCAGGTTTACTGTATCGCGTGGACCTTCACATTGACCATGAAACACAGAAATTGCATCGGGATTGAATACAAAACAGACAATGCCGACTTAAGTGCAAGATGAGTGAATCTTGTCAGAGTTTGTGCTTTGAGCGGCTCCTGGGATACCAGTATTAGTTTCAGATGCACCAGTGCAGGTTTACTGTATCCCCTGGACCTTCACATTGACCATGACACCGAAATTGAATAGGGATTGAATACAAATGGGACAACGCTGACTTAAGTACAAGAAGTGTTAGACTTCCAAGTGTTTGTGCTTCGAGCGGCTCCTGGGAGACCAGTATTAGATTCCAAAGCACCAGTGCTGGTATACTGTATCCCGTGCAGCTTCACATTGACAATGAAACACAGAAATTGCGACGGGATTGAATACAAAATGCACAATGCCATCTTAAGTACAAGAAGAGTGAATTTTCAAAGAGTTTGTGCTTTGAGCGGCTCCTCAAAGACCAGTATTAGATTCCGATGCACCAGTGGGGGTTTACTGTATCCCTTGGCCCTTAACATTGACCATGATACACAGGAATTGCATCGGGATGGAATACATAGGGACAATGCCGACTTAAGTGCAAAAAGAGTGAATCTTCTAAGAGTTTGAGTTTTGAGCGGCTCCTGGGTGTCCAGTATTAGATTCCGATGCACCTGTGCAGGTTTACTGTATCCCATGGACCTTCACATTGCCCATGTAACAGAGAAATTGCATCGGGATTGAATACAAAAGGGTCAAGCCGACTTAAGTACAAGAAGAGTAAATTTTCTCAGAGTTTGTGGTTTGGACCGCTCCTGGGAGACCAGTGTTAGTTTCCGATGCACCAGAGCAGGTTTACTGTATCCCGTGGACCTTCCCATTGACCATGAATCACATAAATTGCATCGCGATTGAATACAAAATGCACAATGCCAACTTAAGTACAAAAAGAATGAATTTTCTAAGAGTTTGTGCTTTGAGCGGCTCCTCGGAGACCAGTATTTGATTCCGTTGCACCAGTGCAGGTTTACTGTATCCCTTGGACTTTCACATTGACCATGAAACACAGTCATTGCATCGGGATAAAATACAAAATCGACAATGCCGACGTAAGTTTAAGAAGAGTGAATTTTCTAAGAGTTTGCAGTTTGAGCGGCTCCTGGGAGGCCAGTGTTAGATTCCGATGCACCAGTGCAGGTTTTCTGTATCACTTGGACCTTCACATTGACCATGAAACACAGAGGTTGCATCGGGATAGAATACAAAAGGGACAATGCCGACTTAAGTACAAGGAGAATGAATCTCTTCAGAGTTTGTGCTTTGAGCGGCTCCTAGGATACCAGTATTAGATTCCGATGCACCAATGCAGGTTTATTCTCTCCCTTGGACCTTCACATTGACCAAGAAACTCAGAAATTGCATCGGGATTGAATACAAAATGCCAATGTCGACTTTAGTATAAGAAGAGTGAATCTTCTAAGGGTTTGTGGTTTGAGCGGCTCATGGGAGACCAGTATTAGATTCCGATGCACCAGTGCTGGTTTGCTGTATCCCTTAGACCTTCACATTGACCATGACGCACAGAAATTGCTTCGGGATTGAATATAAAAGGCACAATGCCGACTTAAGTACAAGTAGAGTTAAATTTCTAAAAGTTTGTGCTTCCAGCGGCTCCTGGGAGACCAGTATTAGATTCCAAAGCACCAGTGCTGGTATACTGTATCCCTTGCACCTTCACATCGACCATGAAAAACAGAAAATGCGACGGGATTGAAAACAAAATGCACAATGCCATCTTAAGTACAAGAAGAGTGAATTTTCAAAGAGTTTGTGCTTTGAGCGGATCCTCAAAGACCAGTATTAGATTCCGATGCGCCAGTGGCGGTTTACTGTATCCCCTGGCCCTTAACATTGACCATGACACACAGGAATTGCATCGGGATGGAATACATAGGTACAATGCCGACTTAAGTACAAAAAGAGTGAATCTTCTAAGAGTATGAGCTTTGAGCGGCTCCTGGGTGTCCAGTATTAGATTCCGATGCACCTGTGCAGGTTTACTGTCTCGCTTGGACCTTCACATTGACCATGAAACACAGAAATTGCATCTTGATTGAATACAAAATGGACAGTGCCGACTTCAGTACAAGAAGGGTGAATCTTCTAAGAGTTTGTGCTTTGAGTTGTTCCTGGGAGACCAGTATTAGATTGCGATACACAAGTGCAGGTTTACTGTATCCCTTGGTAGATCACATTGATCATGAAGCACAGATATTGCATCGGGATTGAATACAAAAGGGACAAAGCCGACTTAAGTACAAGAAGAATGAATCTCTTCAGCGTATGTGCTTTGAGCGGCTCTTGGGATACCAGTATTAGATTCCGATGCACCAGTGCAGGTTTACTCTCTCCCTTGGACCTTCGCATTGACCATGAAACACAGATATTGCATCGGGACTGAATACAATAGGCAGAGTGCCGCCTTAAGTACAAGTTGAGTGAATTTTCTAAGAGTTTGTGCTTTGCGCGGTTCCTGGGATTCCAGTATTAGATTCCGATGCACCAGTGAAGGTTTACTATAGCCCTTGGACCTTCACATTGGTCATGAAACAAAGATATCGCATCGAGATTGAATACAAAATGCACAATGACGATTTAAGTTTAAGAAGAGTGAATCTACTAAGGGTTTGTGGTTTGAGCGGCTCATGGGAGACCAGTAATAGATTCCGATGCACCAGTGCGGGATTACTGTATCCCATGGACCTTCACATTGACCATGTAACAGAAAAATTGCATCGGGATTGAATACAAAAGGGTCAAGCCGACTTAAGTACAAGAAGTGTAAATTTTCTCAGAGTTTGTGGTTTGGGCGGCTCCTGGGAGACCAGTATTAGATTCCGATGCACCAGTGCAGGTTTACTGTATCCCTCGGACCTTCACATTGACCATGAATCACAGTCATTGCATCGGGATTGAATACAAAATGGACAATGCCGACTTAAGTTTAAGAAGAGTGAATTTTCTAAGAGTTTGTAGTTTGAGCGGCTCCTGGGAGACCAGTGTTAGATTCCGATGCACCAGTGCAGGTTTACTGTATCACTTGGACCTTCACATTGACCATGAAACACAGAAGTTGCATCGGGATAGAATACAAAAGGCACAATGCCGCCTTAAGTACAAGCAGAGTTAATATTCTAAGAGTTTGTGTAGTGAGCGGCTCCTGGGAGACCAATATAAGTTTGCGATGCACCAGCGCAGGTTTACTGTATCCCTTGGACCTTCCCATTGACCATGGGTCACAGATATTGCATCGGGATTGAATACAAATGGGTCAATGCCGACTTAAGTACAAGAAGAGGGAACTTTGTAAGAAATTGTGATTTGCGCGGCTCCTGGGAGACCAGTATTAGATTCCGATGCACCAGTGCTGGTTTAATGTATCCCTTGGACCTTCACATTGAATATGAAACACAGAAATCACATCGGTATTGAGAACAAAAGGGACAATGCAAACTTAAGTGCAAGAAGAGTGAATTTTCAAAGATTTTGTGTTTTGAGCAGCTCCTCGGAGACCAGTTCTAGATTCCGATGCACCAGTGCTGGTTTACTGTATCCCTTGGACCTTCAAATTGACCATGAAACACAGAAATAGCATTGGGATTGAATACAAAATGCCAATGTCGACTTAAGTATTAGAAGAGTGAATCTTCTAAGGGTTTGTGGTTTGAGCGGCTCCTGGGAGACCAGTATTAGATTGCGATGCACAAGTGCAGGTTTACTGTATCCCTTGGCCCTTCACATTGACCATGAAACACAGAAATTGCATCGGGATTGAATACAACATGCACAATGCCAACTTAAGTGCAAGAAGAGTGAATTTTCAAAGATTTTGTGTTTTGAGCAGCTCCTCGGAGACCAGTATTAGATTCCGATGCACCAGTGAAGGTTTACTATATCCCTTGGACCTTCACATTGGTCATGAAACAAAGATATCGCATCGAGATTGAATACAAAATGCACAATGACGATTTAAGTATAAGAAGAGTGAATCTACTAAGGGTTTGTGGTTTGAGCGGCTCATGGGAGACCAGTATTAGATTCCGATGCACCAGTGCTGGTTTGCTGTATCCCTTAGAACTTCACATTGACCATGACCGACAGAAATTGCTTCGGGATTGAATATATAAGGGACAATGCCGACTTAAGTACAAGATGAGTGAACCTTCTAAGAGTTTCTGCTCTGATCGGCTGCTGGGAGACCAGTATTTGAATCCGTTACACCAGTGCCGGTTTACGGTATCCCTTGGACTTTCACATTGACCATGAAACACAGTCTTTGCATCGGGATTGAATATAAAAGGGACAATGCCGACTTAAGCACAAGAAGAGTGAATTTTCTAAGAGTTTGTGGTTAGAGCGGCTCCTTGGTGACCAGTGTTAGATTCCGATGCACCAGTGCAGGTTTACTGTATCACTTGGACCTTCACATTGACCATGAAACACAGAAATTGAATCGGGATTGAATACAAAAGAGACAATGCCGACTTAAGTACAAGAGGAGTGAACCTTCTAAGAGTTTGCGTTTTGGGCGGCTCTTGGGAGACCAGTATTAGGTTCCGATGCACCAGTGCAGGATTACTGTATCCCTTGGTCCATCACATTGATCATGAAGCACAGATATTGCATCGGGATTGAATACAAAAGGGACAATGCTGACTTAAGTACAAGATGAATGAATCTCCTCAGAGTTTGTGTTTTGAGCGGCTCCTGGGATACCGGTATTAGATTCCGATGCACCAGTGCAGGTTTAATCTCTCCTTTGGACATACACATTGACCAATAAACACAGAAATTGAATCGGGATTGATTAAAAAAGCACAATGCCGCCCTAAGTACAAGAAGAGTTAATATTCTAAGAGTTTGTGTGTTGAGTGGCTCCTGAGAGACCAGTATAAGTTTCCAATGCACCGGTGCATGTTTACTGTAACCCTTCGACCTTCACATTCACCATGAAACACAGAAATTGATCGGGATTGAATACAAATGGGTCAATGCCGACTTAAGTGCAAGAAGAGTGATTTTTCAAAGAGTTTGTGTTTTGAGTGGCTCCTCGGAGACCAGTATTACATTCCGATGCACCAGTGCAGGTTTACAATATCCCTTGGACCTTCACATTGACCATGATACACAGAAATTGCATCGGGATTGCATACAAAATGCACAATGCCAACTTAAGTGCAAGAAGAGTGTATTTTCAAAGATTTTGTGTTTTGAGCAGCTCCTCGGAGAGCAGTATTAGATTCCGATGCACCAGTGCTGGTTTACTGTATCCCTTGGACCTTCAAATTGACCATGAAACACAGAAATAGCATCGGGATTGAATACAAAATGCCAATGTCGACTTAAGTATTAGAAGGGTGAATCTTCTAAGGGTTTGTGGTTTGAGCGGCTCATGGGAGACCAGTATTAGATTCCGATGCACCAGTGCTGGTTTGCTGTATCCCTTAGACCTTCACATTGACCATGAAACACAGAAATTGCATCGGGATTGAATACAAAATGCACAATGCCAACTTAAGTGCAAGAAGAGAGAATTTTCAAAGATTTTGTGTTTTGAGCAGCTCCTCGGATACCAGTATTAGATTCCGAAGCACCAGTGCTGGTTTACTGTATCCCTTGGACCTTCACATTGAATATGAAACACAGAAATCGCATCGGTATTGAGAACAAAAGGGACAATGCCGACATAAGTACAAGAAGAGTGAATCTTCAAAGGGTTTGTGCATTGAGCGGCTCCTGGGAGACCAGTATTAGATTGCGATGCACAAGTGCAGGTTTACTGTATCCCCTGGCCCTTCACATTGACCATGAAACACAGAAATTGCATCGGGATTGAATACAAAATGCACAATGCCAACTTAAGTGCAAGAAGAGTGAATTTTCAAAGATTTTGTGTTTTGAGCAGCTCCTCGGAGACCAGTATTAGATTCCGATGCACCAGTGCTGGTTTACTGTATCCCTTGGACCTTCAAATTGACCATGAAACACAGAAATAGCATCGGGATTGAATACAAAATGCCAATGTCGACTTAAGTATTAGAAGAGTGAATCTTCTAAGGGTTTGTGGTTTGAGCGCCTCATGGGAGACCAGTATTAGATTCCGATGCACCAGTGCTGGTTTGCTGTATCTCTTAGACCTTCACATTGACCATGACCCACAGAAATTGCTTCAGGATTGAATATATAAGGGACAATGCCGACTTAAGTACAAGAAGAGTGAATCTTCTAAGGGTTTCTGCTCTGATCGGCTGCTGGGAGACCAGTATTTGAATCCGTTACACTGGTGTCGGTTTTCGGTATCCCTTGGACTTTCACATTGACCATGAAACACAGTCATTGCATCGGGATTGAATACAAAAGGGACAATGCCGACTTAAGTACATGAAGAGTGAATTTTCTAAGAGTTTGTGGTTAGAGCGGCTCCTTGGTGACCAGTGTTAGATTCCGATGCACCAGTGCAGGTTTACTGTATCAATTGGACCTTCACATTGACCATGAAACACAGAAATTGATTTGGGATTGAATACAAAAGAGACAATGCCGACTTAAGTACAAGAGGAGTGAATCTTCTAACAGTTTGCGACTTGAGCGGCTCTTGGGAGACCAATATTAGGTTCCGATGCACCAGTGCAGGATTACTGTATCCCTTGGTCCATCACATTGATCATGAAGCACAGATATTGCATCGGGATTGAATACAAAAGGGACAATGCTGACTTAAGTACAAGATGAATGAATCTCCTCAGAGTTTGTGCTTTGAGCGGCTCCTGGGATACCGGTATTAGATTCCGATGCACCAGTGCAGGTTTAATCTCTCCTTTGGACCTTCACATTGACCAATAAACACAGAAATTGAATCGGGATTGAGTGAAAAAGCACAATGCCTCCCTAAGTGCAAGAAGAGTTAATATTCTCAGAGTTTGTGTGTTGAGCGGCTCTTGGGAGACCAGTGTAAGTTTCCGATGCACCGGTGCAGGTTTACTGTAACCCTTCGACCTTCACATTCACCATGAAACACAGAAATTGTGTCTGGATTGAATACAAATGGGTCAATGCCGACTTAAGTGCAAGAAGAGTGATTTTTTAAAGAGTTTGTGTTTTGAGCGGCTCCTCGGAGACCAGTATTACATTCCGATGCACCAGTGCAGGTATACAGTATCCCTTGGACCTTCACATTGACCATGAAACACAGAAATAGCTTAGGGATTGAATAGAAAATGCCAATGCCAAATTAAGTACAAGAAGAGTGAATCTACTAAGGGTTTGTGGTTTGAGCGACTCATGGGAGACCGGTATTAGATTCCGATGCACCAGTGCTGGTTTACTGTATCCCTTGGACATTCACATTGACCACGTCACACAGAAATTGCTTCGGGATTGAATACATTATTCACGATGCCGACTTTAGTACAAGAAAAGTGAATCTCCTAAGAGTTTGTGGTTTGAGCGGCTCCTGGGATATCAGTGTTAGATTCCGATGCATCAGTGCTGATTTACTGTATCCCTTGGACCATCACATTGACCATGAAACACAGAAATCGCATCGGTATTGAGAACAAAAGCGACAATGCCGACATAAGTACAAGAAGAGTGAATCTTCAAAGGGTTTGTGCATTGAGCGGCTCCTGGGAGACCAGTATTAGATTGCGATGCACAAGTGCCGGATTACTGTATCCCTTGGACCTTCACATTGACTATGAAACACAGAAATTGCATCGGGATTGAATATATAAGGGACAATGCCGACTTAAGTACATGAAGAGTGAATTTTCTAAGAGTTTGTGGTTAGAGCGGCTCCTTGGTGACCAGTGTTAGATTCCGATGCACCAGTGCAGGTTTACTGTATCAATTGGACCTTCACATTGACCATGAAACACAGAAATTGATTTGGGATTGAATACAAAAGAGACAATGCCGACTTAAGTACAAGAGGAGTGAATCTTCTAACAGTTTGCGACTTGAGCGGCTCTTGGGAGACCAATATTAGGTTCCGATGCACCAGTGCAGGATTACTGTATCCCTTGGTCCATCACATTGATCATGAAGCACAGATATTGCATCGGGATTGAATACAAAAGGGACAATGCTGACTTAAGTACAAGATGAATGAATCTCCTCAGAGTTTGTGCTTTGAGCGGCTCCTGGGATACCGGTATTAGATTCCGATGCACCAGTGCAGGTTTAATCTCTCCTTTGGACCTTCACATTGACCAATAAACACAGAAATTGAATCGGGATTGAGTGAAAAAGCACAATGCCTCCCTAAGTACAAGAAGAGTTAATATTCTCAGAGTTTGTGTGTTGAGCGGCTCTTGGGAGACCAGTGTAAGTTTCCGATGCACCGGTGCAGGTTTACTGTAACCCTTCGACCTTCACATTCACCATGAAACACAGAAATTGTGTCTGGATTGAATACAAATGGGTCAATGCCGACTTAAGTGCAAGAAGAGTGATTTTTTAAAGAGTTTGTGTTTTGAGCGGCTCCTCGGAGACCAGTATTACATTCCGATGCACCAGTGCAGGTATACAGTATCCCTTGGACCTTCACATTGACCATGAAACACAGAAATAGCTTAGGGATTGAATAGAAAATGCCAATGCCAAATTAAGTACAAGAAGAGTGAATCTACTAAGGGTTTGTGGTTTGAGCGACTCATGGGAGACCGGTATTAGATTCCGATGCACCAGTGCTGGTTTACTGTATCCCTTGGACATTCACATTGACCACGTCACACAGAAATTGCTTCGGGATTGAATACATTATTCACGATGCCGACTTTAGTACAAGAAAAGTGAATCTCCTAAGAGTTTGTGGTTTGAGCGGCTCCTGGGATATCAGTGTTAGATTCCGATGCATCAGTGCTGATTTACTGTATCCCTTGGACCATCACATTGACCATGAAACACAGAAATCGCATCGGTATTGAGAACAAAAGCGACAATGCCGACATAAGTACAAGAAGAGTGAATCTTCAAAGGGTTTGTGCATTGAGCGGCTCCTGGGAGACCAGTATTAGATTGCGATGCACAAGTGCCGGATTACTGTATCCCTTGGACCTTCACATTGACTATGAAACACAGAAATTGCATCGGGATTGAATACAAAATGCACAATGCCAACTTAAGTGCAAGAAGAGTGATTTTTCAAAGAGTTTGTGTTTTGAGCGGCTCCTCGGAGACTAGTATCACATTCCGATGCACCAGTGTAGGTTTACAGTATCCCTTGGACCTTCACATTGACCATGAGACACAGAAATAGCATCGGGATTGAATACAAAATGCCAATGCCGAATTAAGTACAAGAAGAGTGAATCTTCTAAGGGTTTGTGGTTTGAGCGACTCATGGGAGACCAGTATTAGATTCCGATGCACCAGTGCTGGTTTACTGTATCCCTTGGACATTCACATTGACCACGACACACAGAAATTGCTTCGGGATTGAATACAAAATGCCAATGTCGACTTATGTACAAGAAGAGTGAATCTTCTAAGGGTTTGTGGTTTTGCGGCTCATGGGAGACTAGTATTAGATTATGTTGCACCAATGCAGGTTTACTGTATCCCTTTTACCTTCACATTGACCATGAGACACAGATATTGCATCAGGATTGATTACAAAATGCACAATGCTGACTTAAGTGAAAGAAGAGTGAATCTTCTAAGAGTTATTGCTCTGAGCGGCGCCTGGGAGACCAGTATTAGATTCCGTTGCACCAGTGCAGGTTTACTGTATCCCTTGTACCTTCACATTGACCATGAAACACAGAAATTGCATCGGGATTGTATACAAAAAGGACAATGCCGACTGAAGTACAAGAAGAGTGAATTTTCTAAGAGTTTGTGGTTTCAGCGGCTCCTGGGAGACCAGTGTTAGATTCCGATGCACCAGTGCAGGTTTACTGTATCCCTTGGACCTTCACATTGTCCATGAAACACTGAAATTGCACGGGATTGAATACAAAATGCACAATACCAAATTAAGTACAAGAAGAGTGAATTTTCTAAGAGTAAGTGTTTTGAGCGGCTCCACGGAGACCAGTATTAGATTCCGATGCACCAGTGCTGGTTTGCTATATCCCTTGGACCTTCACATTGACCATGAAACACATAAATTGCATCGGGATGGAATACATAAGGGACAATGGCGACTTTAGTACAAGAAGAGTGAATCCTCTAAGAATATGTGCTTTGAGCGGCTCCTGAGTGTCCAGTATTACATTCCGATGCACCTGTGCAGGTTTAGTGTATCCCTTGGACCTTTACATTGACCTTGAAACACAGAAATTTCATCGGGATGGAATACAAAATGCACAATGCCAACTTAAGTACAAGAAGAGTGAATTTTCTTAGAGTTTGTGCTTTGATCGGCTCCTCGGAGACCAGTATCAGATTCCGATGCACCAGTGCAGGTTTACTGTATCCCTTGGCCTTCACATTGACCATGAAACACAGATATATCATCAGGATTGATTTCAAAACGCACAATGCCAACTTAAGTACAAGAGGAGTGAGTCTTCTAAGAGTTTGTGCGATGAGCGGCTCCTAGGAGACCAGTATTAGGTTCGGATGCACCAGCCCAGGTTTACTCTATCCCTTGGCCCTCCACATTGAGCATGACACACAGACATTGCATAGGGATTGAATAAAACAAAGACAATGCCTACTGAAGTACAAGAGCTGGGATTCTTCTAAGAGTTTGTGCTTTGAGCGGCTTCTGAGAGATCAGTATTAGGTTCCAATTCATCTGCGCAGTTTTACTGTATCCCTTGGTCCAACACATGGACCATGAAACACAGAAATTGCATCGGTATTAAAATACAAAATACATAATGCCAACTTAAGTGCAAGAAGAGTGAATATTCTAAGGGTTTGTGCTTTGAGCGGCTCCTCGGAGAGCAGTATTAGAATCCGATGCACCAGTGCAGGTTTACTGTATCCCTTGGACCTTTACATTGACCTTGAAACACAGAAATTGCATCGGGATATAATACAAAATGCACAATGCCAAATTAAGTACAAGAAGAGTGAATTTTCTTAGAGTTTGTGCTTTGATCCTCTTCTCGGAGACCAGTATCAGATTCCGATGCACCAGTGCAGGTTTACTGTATCCCTTGACCTTCACATTGACCATGAAACACAGATATTTCATCAGGATTGATTTCAAAACGCACAATGCCAACTTAAGTACAAGAGGAGTGAATTTTCTAAGAATTTGTGCTTTGAGCTTCTCCTCGGAGACCAGTATCAGATTCCGATGCACCAGTGCAGGTTTACTCTATCCCTTGGACCTTCACATTGACCTTGAAACACAGGAGCTGCATCGGGATTGATTACAAAAGGGACAATTCCGACTTAAGTACAAGAAGTGTGAATTTCCTAAGAGTTTGTAGTTTGAGCGGCTTCTGGGAGGCCAGTGTTAGATTCCGATGCACCAGTGCTGGTATACTGTATCCCTTGGACCTTCACATTGACCATGTAACACAGAAATTGCATCGGGATTGAGTACAAAATGCACAATGCCATCTTAAGAACATGAAGAGTGAATTTTCTAAGAGTTTGTGCTCTGAGCAGCTCCTCAGAGACCAGAATTAGATTCCGATGCACCAGTGCAGGTTTACAGTACCCCTTGCCCCTTGACATTGACCACGAAACACAGAAATTGCATCGGGATTAAATACATAGGTACAATGCCGATTCAAGTACAAAAAGAGTGAATCCTCTATGGGTTTGAGATTTGAGCGGCTCCTGGGTGTCCAGTATTAGATTCCGATGCACCTATGCAGGTCTACTGTATCCCTTGGACCTTCACATTAACCATGAGACACAGATATTGCTTCGGGATTGAATACAAAAGGCACAACCGAGTTACGTACAAGAAGAGTGAATCTTCTAAGAGTTCGAGCTTTCAGCGGCTCCTGGGAGACCAGTATTAGATTCCGATGCACCAGTGCTGGTATACTGTATCCCTTGCACCTTCACATTGACCATGAAACACAGAAATCGCATCGGGATTGAATACAAAATGCACAATGCCATCTTATGTACAAGAAGAGTGAATTTTCAAAGAGTTTGTGCTTTGAGCGGCTCCTCAAAGACCAGTATTACATTCCGATACACCAGTGGCGGTTTACTGTATCCCTTGGCCCTTAACACTGACCATGAAACACAGAAATTGCATCTGGATTGAATACTTAATGCTCAGTGCCGACTTAAGTACAAGCAGATCGAACCTTCTAAGACTTTGTGCTTTGAGCGGCTCTTGGGAGACCAGTCTCAGATTCCGTTGTACCAGTGCAGGTTTACTGTATCCCTTGGACCTTCACATTAACCATGAAACACAGAAATTGCATCGGGATTGATTACAAAATGCACAATGCCAACTTAAGTACAAGAAGAATGAATCTTTTAAGAGTTTGTGCTCTGGGCGGCTCCTGGGAGTCCAGTATTAGATTCCGTTGCACCAGTGCAGGTTTACTGTATCCCTTGTACATTCACATTGACAATGAAACACAGAAATTTCATCGGGATTGAATACAAAAGGGACAATGCCGACTGAAGTACAGTAAGAGTGAATTTTCTAAGAGTTTGTGGTATGAGCGGCTCCTGGGAGACCAGTGTTAGTTTCCGATGCACCAGAGCAGGTTTACTGTATCGCGTGGACCTTCACATTGACCATGAAACACAGAAATTGCATCGGGATTGAATACAAAACAGACAATGCCGACTTAGGTACAAGAGGAGTGAAACTTTTAAGAGTTTGTGCTTTGAGCGGCTACTGGGAGACCAGTACTAGGTCCCGATTCACCTGTTCAGGTTTACTGTATCCCTTGGTCCATCACATTAAATCATGAAGCACATATATTGCATCGGGATTGAATACGAAAGGGACAATGCCGACTTAAGTACAAGATGAGTGAATCTTTTCAGAGTTTGTGCTATGAGCGGCTCCTGGGATACCAGTATTAGTTTCAGATGCACCAGTGCAGATTTACTGTATCCCCTGGACCTTCACATTGACCATGACACCGAAATTGAATAGGGATTGAATACAAATGGGACAACGCTGACTTAAGTACAAGAAGTGTTAAACTTCCAAGAGTTTGTGTTTCGAGCGGCTCCTGGGAGACCAGTATTAGATTCCAAAGCACCAGTGCTGGATTACTGTATCCCTTGCAGCTTCACATTGACAATGAAACACAGAAATTGCGACGGGATTGAATACAAAATGCACAATGCCATCTTAACTACAAGAAGAGTGAATTTTCAAAGAGTTTGTGCTTTGAGCGGCTCCTCAAAGACCAGTATTAGATTCCGATGCACCAGTGGGGGTTTACTGTATCCCTTGGCCCTTAACATTGACCATGATACACAGGAATTGCATCGGGATGGAATACATACGGACAATGCCGACTTAAGTGCAAAAAGAGTGAATCTTCTAAGAGTTTGAGTTTTGAGCGGCTCCTGGGTGTCCAGTATTAGATTCCGATGCATCTGTGCAGGTTTACTGTATCCCTTGGACTTTCACATTGACCATGAAACACAGTCATTGCATCGGGATAAAATACAAAATCGACAATGCCGACGTAAGTTTAAGAAGAGTGAATTTTCTAAGAGTTTGCAGTTTGAGCGGCTCCTGGGAGGCCAGTGTTAGATTCCGATGCACCAGTGCAGGTTTTCTGTATCACTTGGACCTTCACATTGACCATGAAACACAGAGGTTGCATCGGGATAGAATACAAAAGGGACAATGCCGACTTAAGTACAAGGAGAATGAATCTCTTCAGAGTTTGTGCTTTGAGCGGCTCCTAGGATACCAGTATTAGATTCCGATGCACCAGTGCAGGTTTATTCTCTCCCTTGGACCTTCACATTGACCAAGAAACTCAGAAATTGCATCGGGATTGAATACAAAATGCCAATGTCGACTTAAGTATAAGAAGAGTGAATCTTCTAAGGGTTTGTGGTTTGAGCGGCTCATGGGAGACCAGTATTAGATTCCGATGCACCAGTGCTGGTTTGCTGTATCCCTTAGACCTTCACATTGACCATGTCGCACAGAAGTTGCTTCGGGATTGAATATAAAAGGCACAATGCCGACTTAAGTACAAGAAGAGTTAAATTTCGAAAAGTTTGTGCTTCCAGCGGCTCCTGGGAGACCAGTATTAGATTCCAAAGCACCAGTGCTGGTATACTGTATCCCTTGCACCTTCACATCGACCATGAAAAACAGAAAATGCGACGGGATTGAAAACAAAATGCACAATGCCATCTTAAGTACAAGAAGAGTGAATTTTCAAAGAGTTTGTGCTTTGAGCGGATCCTCAAAGACCAGTATTAGATTCCGATGCTCCAGTGGCGGTTTACTGTATCCCCTGGCCCTTAACATTGACCATGAAACACAGGATTTGCATCGGGATGGAATACATAGGTACAATGCCGACTTAAGTACAAAAAGAGTGAATCTTCTAAGAGTATGAGCTTTGAGCGGCTCCTGGGTGTCCAGTATTAGATTCCGATGCACCTGTGCAGGTTTACTGTCTCGCTTGGACTTTCACATTGACCATGAAACACAGAAATTGCATCTTGATTGAATACAAAATGGACAATGCCGACTTCAGTACAAGAAGGGTGAATCTTCTAAGAGTTTGTGCTTTGACTTGTTCCTGGGAGACCAGTATTAGATTGCGATGCACAAGTGCAGGTTTACTGTATCCCTTGGTAGATCACATTGATCATGAAGCACAGATATTGCATCGGGATTGAATACAAAAGGGACAAAGCCGACTTAAGTACAAGAAGAATGAATCTCTTCAGCGTATGTGCTTTGAGCGGCTCTTGGGATACCAGTATTAGAATCCGATGCACCAGTGCAGGTTTACTCTCTCCCTTGGACCTTCGCATTGACCATGAAACACAGATATTGCATCGGGACTGAATACAATAGGCAGAATGCCGCCTTAAGTACAAGTAGAGTTAATATTCCAAGAGTTTGTGTATTGAGCGGCTCCTGGCAGACCAGTATTAGATTCCGATGCACCAACGCAGGTTTACTGTATCCCTTGGACCTTCACATTGACCATGAAACACAGAAATTGCATCGGAATAGAATACAAAATGCACAATGCCATCTTAAGTACAAGATGAGTGAATTTTCTAAGAGTTTGTGCTTTGAGCGGCTCCCGGGTGTCCCGTATTACATTCCGATGCATCTGTGCAGGTTTACTGTATCCCTTGGACCTTCACACTGACAATGAAACACAGAAATTGCATCGGGATTGAAAACAAAAGGGACAATGATGACTGAAGTACAAGAAGAGTGAAACTTTTAAGGGTTTGTGCTTTGAGCGGTTCCTGGGATTCCAGTATTAGATTCCGATGCACCAGTGAAGGTTTACTATATCCCTTGGACCTTCACATTGGTCATGAAACAAAGATTTCGCATCGAGATTGAATACAAAATGCACAATGACGATTTAAGTATAAGAAGAGTTAATCTACTAAGGGTTTGTGGTTTGAGCGGCTCATGGGAGACCAGTAATAGATTCCGATGCACCAGTGCGGGATTACTGTATCCCATGGACCTTCACATTGACCATGTAACAGAAAAATTGCATCGGGATTGAATACAAAAGGGTCAAGCCGACTTAAGTACAAGAAGTGTAAATTTTCTCAGAGTTTTTGGTTTGGGCGGCTCCTGGGAGACCAGTATTAGATTCCGATGCACCAGTGCAGGTTTACTGTATCCCTCGGACCTTCACATTGACCATGAATCACAGTCATTGCATCGGGATTGAATACAAAATGGACAATGCCGACTTAAGTTTAAGAAGAGTGAATTTTCTAAGAGTTTGTAGTTTGAGCGGCTCCTGGGAGACCAGTGTTAGATTCCGATGCACCAGTGCAGGTTTACTGTATCACTTGGACCTTCACATTGACCATGAAACACAGAAGTTGCATTGGGACAGAATACAAAAGGCACAATGAAGCCTTAAGTACAAGCAGAGTTAATTTTCTAAGAGTTTGTGTAGTGAGCGGCTCCTGGGAGACCAATATAAGTTTCCGATGCACCAGCGCAGGTTTACTGTATCCCTTGGACCTTCCCATTGACCATGGGTCACAGATATTGCATCGGGATTGAATACAAATGGGTCAATGCCGACTTAAGTACAAGAAGAGGGAACTTTGTAAGAAATTGTGATTTGCGCGGCTCCTGGGAGACCAGTATTAGATTCCGATGCACCAGTGCTGATTTAATGTATCCCTTGGACCTTCACATTGAATATGAAACACAGAAATCACATCGGTATTGAGAACAAAAGGGACAATGCCAACTTAAGTGCAAGAAGAGTGAATTTTCAAAGATTTTGTGTTCTGAGCAGCTCCTCGGAGAGCAGTATTAGATTCCGATGCACCAGTGCTGGTTTACTGTATTACTTGGACCTTCAAATTGACCATGAAACACAGAAATAGCATCGGGATTGAATACAAAATGCCAATGTCGACTTAAGTATTAGAAGAGTGAATCTTCTAAGGGTTTGTGGTTTGAGCGGCTCCTGGGAGACCAGTATTAGATTGCGATGCACAAGTGCAGGTTTACTGTATCCCTTGGCCCTTCACATTGACCATGAAACACAGAAATTGCATCGGGATTGAATACAATATGCACAATGCCAACTTAAGTGCAAGAAGAGTGAATTTTCAAAGATTATGTGTTTTGAGCAGCTCCTCGGAGACCAGTATTAGATTCCGATGCACCAGTGAAGGTTTACTATATCCCTTGGACCTTCACATTGGTCATGAAACAAAGATATCGCATCGAGATTGAATACAAAATGCACAATGACGATTTAAGTATAAGAAGAGTGAATCTACTAAGGGTTTGTAGTTTGAGCGGCTCATGGGAGACCAGTATTAGATTCCGATGCACCAGTGCTGGTTTGCTGTATCCCTTAGAACTTCACATTGACCATGACCGACAGAAATTGCTTCGGGATTGAATATATAAGGGACAATGCCGACTTAAGTACAAGATGAGTGAACCTTCTAAGAGTTTCTGCTCTGATCGGCTGCTGGGAGACCAGTATTTGAATCCGTTACACCAGTGCCGGTTTACGGTATCCCTTGGACTTTCACATTGACCATGAAACACAGTCATTGCATCGGGATTGAATACAAAAGGGACAATGCCGACTTAAGCACAAGAAGAGTGAATTTTCTAAGAGTTTGTGGTTAGAGCGGCTCCTTGGTGACCAGTGTTAGATTCCGATGCACCAGTGCAGGTTTACTGTATCACTTGGACCTTCACATTGACCATGAAACACAGAAATTGAATCGGGATTGAATACAAAAGAGACAATGCCGACTTAAGTACAAGAGGAGTGAACCTTCTAAGAGTTTGCGTTTTGGGCGGCTCTTGGGAGACCAGTATTAGGTTCCGATGCACCAGTGCAGGAGTACTGTATCCCTTGGTCCATCACATTGATCATGAAGCACAGATATTGCATCGGGATTGAATACAAAAGGGACAATGCTGACTTAAGTACAAGATGAATGAATCTCCTCAGAGTTTGTGTTTTGAGCGGCTCCTGGGATACCGGTATTAGATTCCGATGCACCAGTGCAGGTTTAATCTCTCCTTTGGACATACACATTGACCAATAAACACAGAAATTGAATCGGGATTGATTAAAAAAGCACAATGCCGCCCTAAGTACAAGAAGAGTTAATATTCTAAGAGTTTGTGTGTTGAGCGGCTCCTGAGAGACCAGTATAAGTTTCCAATGCACCGGTGCAGGTTTACTGTAACCCTTCGACCTTCACATTCACCATGAAACACAGAAATTGATCGGGATTGAATACAAATGGGTCAATGCCGACTTAAGTGCTAGAAGAGTGATTTTTCAAAGAGTTTGTGTTTTGAGTGGCTCCTCGGAGACCAGTATTACATTCCGATGCACCAGCGCAGGTTTACAATATCCCTTGGACCTTCGCATTGACCATGATACACAGAAATTGCATCGGGATTGCATACAAAATGCACAATGCCAACTTAAGTGCAAGAAGAGTGAATTTTCAAAGATTTTGTGTTTTGAGCAGCTCCTCGGAGAGCAGTATTAGATTCCGATGCACCAGTGCTGGTTTACTGTATCCCTTGGACCTTCAAATTGACCATGAAACACAGAAATAGCATCGGGATTGAATACAAAATGCCAATGTCGACTTAAGTATTAGAAGAGTGAATCTTCTAAGGGTTTGTGGTTTGAGCGGCTCATGGGAGACCAGTATTAGATTCCGATGCACCAGTGCTGGTTTGCTGTATCCCTTAGACCATCACATTGACCATGAAACACATAAATTGCATCGGGATTGAATACAAAATGCACAATGCCAACTTAAGGGCAAGAAGAGTGAATTTTCAAAGATTTTGTGTTTTGAGCAGCTCCTCGGAGACCAGTATTAGATTCCGATGCACCAGTGCTGGTTTACTGTATCCCTTGGACCTTCACATTGAATATGAAACACAGAAATCGCATCGGTATTGAGAACAAAAGGGACAATGCCGACATAAGTACAAGAAGAGTGAATCTTCAAAGGGTTTGTGCATTGAGCGGCTCCTGGGAGACCAGTATTAGATTGCGATGCACAAGTGCAGGTTTACTGTATCCCTTGGCCCTTCTCAATGACCATGAAACATAGAAATTGCATCGGGATTGAATACAAAATGCACAATGCCAACTTAAGTGCAAGAAGAGTGAATTTTCAAAGATTTTGTGTTTTGAGCAGCTCCTCGGAGACCAGTATTAGATTCCGATGCACCAGTGCTGGTTTACTGTATCCCTTGGACCTTCTAATTGACCATGAAACACAGAAATTGCATCGGGATTGAATACAAAATGCCAATGTCGACTTAAGTATTAGAAGAGTGAATCTTCTAAGGGTTTGTGGTTTGAGCGGCTCATGGGAGACCAGTATTAGATTCCGATGCACCAGTGCTGGTTTGCTGTATCCCTTAGACCTTCACATTGACCATGACCCACAGAAATTGCTTCGGGATTGAATATATAAGGGACAATGCCGACTTAAGTACAAGAAGAGTGCATCTTCTAAGGGTTTCTGCTCTGGTCGGCTGCTGGGAGACCAGTATTTGAATCCGTTACACTGGTGTCGGTTTACGGTATCCCTTGGACTTTCACATTGACCATGAAACACAGTCATTGCATCAGGATTGAATACAAAAGGGACAATGCCGACTTAAGTACAAGAAGAGTGAATTTTCTAAGAGTTTGTGGTTAGAGCGGCTCCTTGGTGACCAGTGTTAGATTCCGATGCACCAGTGCAGGTTTACTGTAACCCTTCGACCTTCACATTCACCATGAAACACAGAAATTGTGTCTGGATTGAATACAAGTGGGTCAATGCCGACTTAAGTGCAAGAAGAGTGATTTTTCAAAGAGTTTGTGTTTTGAACGGCTCCTCGGAGACCAGTATTACATTCCGATGCACCAGTGCAGGTATACAGTATCCGTTGGACCTTCACATTGACCATGAAACACAGAAATAGCTTAGGGATTGAATAGAAAATGCCAATGCCAAATTAAGTACAAGAAGAGTGAATCTACTAAGGGTTTGGGGTTTGAGCGATTCATGGGAGACCGGTATTAGATTCCGATGCACCAGTGCTGGTTTACTGTATCCCTTGGACATTCACATTGACCACGTCACACAGAAATTGCTTCGGGATTGAATACATTATTCACGATGCCGACTTTAGTACAAGAAAAGTGAATCTCCTAAGAGTTTGTGGTTTGAGCGGCTCCTGGGATATCAGTGTTAGATTCCGATGCATCAGTGCTGATTTACTGTATCCCTTGGACCATCACATTGTTCATGAAACACAGAAATCGCATCGGTATTGAGAACAAAAGCGACAATGCCGACATAAGTACAAGAAGAGTGAATGTTCAAAGGGTTTGTGCATTGAGCGGCTCCTGGGAGACCAGTATTAGATTGCGATGCACAAGTGCCGGATTACTGTATCCCTTGGACCTTCACATTGACTATGAAAGACAGAAATTGCATCGGGATTGAATACAAAATGCACAATGCCAACTTAAGTGCAAGAAGAGTGATTTTTCAAAGAGTTTGTGTTTTGAGCGGCTCCTCGGAGACCAGTATCACATTCCGATGCACCAGTGCAGGTTTACTGTATCACTTGGTCCTTCACATTGACCATGAAACACAGAACGTGCATCGCGATTGAATACAAAAGGGACAATGCCGACTTATGTACAAGAATGGTGAATCTTCTAAGAGTTTGTGCTTTGAGCGGCTCCTGGGAGACCAGTGTTAGATTTCGATGCACCAGCCCTGCTTACCTGTATACCTTGGACCTTCACATTGACCATGAAACACTGAAATTGCATCGGGATTGAATACAAAAGGCACATTGCCGCCTTAAGTACAAGAAGAGTTAATATTCTAAGATTTTGTGTATTGAGCGGCTCCTGGGAGACCAGAATAAGATTCCGATGCACCATTGCAGGTTTACTGTATCCCTTGGACCTTCACATTGACCATGAAACACAGAAATTGCATCGGGATTGAATACAAATGGGTCAATGCCGACTTAAGTACAAGAAGAGTGAATCTTCTAAGAGATTGTGATTTGAGCGGCTCCTGGGCGACAAGTATTAGATTCGGATGCAAAAGTGCTGGTTTACTGTATCCCTTGGACATTCACATTGACCATGATATACAGAAATCGCATCGAGATTGAGTACAGAAAAGACAATGCCAACATAAGTACAAGAAGAGTGAATCTTCTAAGGGTTTCTGCTTTGAGCGGCTCCTCGGAAACCAGTATTAGATTGCGATGCACAGGTGCAGGTTTATTGTATCCCTTGGACCTTCACATTGCCCATGAAACACAGTAATTGCATCGTGATTTAATACAAGATGCACAATGCCAACTTAAGTGCAAGAAGAGTGAATTTTCAAAGAGTTTGTGCTTTGAGCGGCTCCTCGGAGACCACTATTAGATTCCGATGCACCAGTGCAGGTTTACTGTATCCCTTGGACCTTCACATTGACCATGAAACACAGAACTAGCATCGGGATTGAATACAAAATGCCAATGGCGACTTAAGTACAAGAAGAGTGAAACTCCTAAGGGTTTGTGGTTTGAGCGGCACATGGGAAACCAGTATTAGATTCCGATGCACCAGTGCTGGTTTACTGTATCCCTTGGACCTTCACATTGACCATGACACACAGAAATTGCTTCGGGATTGAATACATAATGCACAATGCTGACTTAAGTACAAGAAGAGTGAATCTTCTAAGAGTTTCTGCTCTGGGCGGCTCCTGGTAGACCAGTATTTGATTCCGTTGCACCAGTGCAGGTTTACTGTATCCCTTGGACTTTCACATTGACCATGAAACACAGAAATAGCATCGGGATTGAATACAAAATAGACAATGCCGTCTTAAGTACAAGAGGAGTGAATTTTCTAAGAGTTTGTGTTTGAGCGGCTCTTGGGAGACATGTATTTGTTTCCGATGCACCAGTGTAGGTTTACTGTATCCCTTGGTCCATCACTTTCATCATGAAGCACAGGTATTGCATCGGGATTGAATACAACAGGGACAATGCCGACATAAGTACAAGGAGAGTGAATCTTCTCAGGGTTTGTGCTTTGAGCAGCTACTGGGAGACCAGTATCAGGTTCCGATGCACCAGTGCAGGTTTACAGTACCCCTTGCCCCTCGACATTGACCACGAAACACAGAAATTGCATCGGGATTAAATACATAGGTACAATGCCGATTTAAGTACAAAAAGAGTGAATCCTCTATGGGTTTGAGATTTGAGCGGCTCCTGGGTGTCCAGTATTAGATTCCGATGCACCTATGCAGGTCTACTGTATCCCTTGGACCTTCACATTAACCATGAGACACAGATATTGCTTCGGGATTGAATACAAAAGGCACAACCGAGTTACGTACAAGAAGAGTGAATCTTCTAAGAGTTCGAGCTTTGAGCGGCTCCTGGGAGACCAGTATTAGATTCCGATGCACCAGTGCTGGTATACTGTATCCCTTGCACCTTCACATTGACCATGAAACACAGAAATCGCATCGGGATTGAATACAAAATGCACAATGCCATCTTATGTACAAGAAGAGTGAATTTTCAAAGAGTTTGTGCTTTGAGCGGCTCCTCAAAGACCAGTATTACATTCCGATACACCAGTGGCGGTTTACTGTATCCCTTGGCCCTTAACACTGACCATGAAACACAGAAATTGCATCTGGATTGAATACTTAATGCTCAGTGCCGACTTAAGTACAAGCAGATCGAACCTTCTAAGACTTTGTGCTTTGAGCGGCTCTTGGGAGACCAGTCTCAGATTCCGTTGTACCAGTGCAGGTTTACTGTATCCCTTGGACCTTCACATTAACCATAAATCACAGAAATTGCATCGGGATTGATTACAAAATGCACAATGCCAACTTAAGTACAAGAAGAGTGAATCTTTTAAGAGTTTGTGCTCTGGGCGGCTCCTGGGAGTCCAGTATTAGATTCCGTTGCACCAGTGCAGGTTTACTGTATCCCTTGTACAATCACATTGACAATGAAACACAGAAATTTCATCGGGATTGAATACAAAAGGGACAATGCCGACTGAAGTACAGTAAGAGTGAATTTTCTAAGAGTTTGTGGTATGAGCGGCTCCTGGGAGACCAGTGTTAGTTTCCGATGCACCAGAGCAGGTTTACTGTATCGCGTGGACCTTCACATTGACCATGAAACACAGAAATTGCATCGGGATTGAATACAAAACAGACAATGCCGACTTAGGTACAAGAGGAGTGAAACTTTTAAGATTTTGTGCTTTGAGCGGCTACTGGGAGACCAGTACTAGGTCCCGATTCACCTGTTCAGGTTTACTGTATCCCTTGGTCCATCACATTAAATCATGAAGCACATATATTGCATCGGGATTGAATACGAAAGGGACAATGCCGACTTAAGTACAAGATGAGTGAATCTTTTCAGAGTTTGTGCTATGAGCGGCTCCTGGGATACCAGTATTAGTTTCAGATGCACCAGTGCAGGTTTACTGTATCCCCTGGACCTTCACATTGACCATGACACCGAAATTGAATAGGGATTGAATACAAATGTTACAACGCTGACTTAAGTACAAGAAGTGTTAAACTTCCAAGAGTTTGTGTTTCGAGCGGCTCCTGGGAGACCAGTATTAGATTCCAAAGCACCAGTGCTGGTATACTGAATCCCTTGCAGCTTCACATTGACAATGAAACACAGAAATTGCGACGGGATTGAATACAAAATGCACAATGCCATCTTAACTACAAGAAGAGTGAATTTTCAAAGAGTTTGTGCTTTGAGCGGCTCCTCAAAGACCAGTATTAGATTCCGATGCACCAGTGGGGGTTTACTGTATCCCTTGGCCCTTAACATTGACCATGATACACAGGAATTGCATCGGGATGGAATACATACGGACAATGCCGACTTAAGTGCAAAAAGAGTGAATCTTCTAAGAGTTTGAGTTTTGAGCGGCTCCTGGGTGTCCAGTATTAGATTCCGATGCATCTGTGCAGGTTTACTGTATCCCATGGACCTTCACATTGCCCATGTAACAGAGAAATTGCATCGGGATTGAATACAAAAGGGTCAAGCCGACTTAAGTACAAGAAGAGTAAATTTTATCAGAGTTTGTGGTTTGGACCGCTCCTGGGAGACGAGTGTTAGTTTCCGATGCACCAGAGCAGGTTTACTGTATCCCGTGGACCTTCCCATTGACCATAAATCACATAAATTGCATCGCGATTGAATACAAAATGCACAATGCCAACTTAAGTACAAAAAGAATGAATTTTCTAAGAGTTTGTGCTTTGAGCGGCTCCTCGGAGACCAGTATTTGATTCCGTTGCACCAGTGCAGGTTTACTGTATCCCTTGGACTTTCACATTGACCATGAAACACAGTCATTGCATCGGGATAAAATACAAAATCGACAATGCGACGTAAGTTTAAGAAGAGTGAATTTTCTAAGAGTTTGCAGTTTGAGCGGCTCCTGGGAGGCCAGTGTTAGATTCCGATGCACCAGTGCAGGTTTTCTGTATCACTTGGACCTTCACATTGACCATGAAACACAGAGGTTGCATCGGGATAGAATACAAAAGGGACAATGCCGACTTAAGTACAAGGAGAATGAATCTCTTCAGAGTTTGTGCTTTGAGCGGCTCCTAGGATACCAGTATTAGATTCCGATGCACCAGTGCAGGTTTATTCTCTCCCTTGGACCTTCACATTGACCAATAAACACAGAAATTGAATCGGGGTTGATTAAAAAAGCACAATGCCGCCCTAAGTACAAGAAGAGTTAATATTCTAAGAGTTTGTGTGTTGAGCGGCTCCTGAGAGACCAGTATAAGTTTCCAATGCACCAGTGCAGGTTTACTGTAACCCTTCGACCTTCACATTCACCATGAAACACAGAAATTGATCGGGATTGAATACAAATGGGTCAATGCCGACTTAAGTGCAAGAAGAGTGATTTTTCAAAGAGTTTGTGTTTTGAGTGGCTCCTCGGAGACCAGTATTACATTCCGATGCACCAGTGCAGGTTTACAATATCCCTTGGACCTTCGCATTGTCCATGATACACAGAAATTGCATCGGGATTGCATACAAAATGCACAATGCCAACTTAAGTGCAAGAAGAGTGAATTTTCAAAGATTTTGTGTTTTGAGCAGCTCCTCGGAGAGCAGTATTAGATTCCGATGCACCAGTGCTGGTTTACTGTATCCCTTGGACCTTCAAATTGACCATGAAACACAGAAATAGCATCGGGATTGAATACAAAATGCCAATGTCGACTTAAGTATTAGAAGAGTGAATCTTCTAAGGGTTTGTGGTTTGAGCGGCTCATGGGAGACCAGTATTAGATTCCGATGCACCAGTGCTGGTTTGCTGTATCCCTTAGACCTTCACATTGACCATGAAACACATAAATTGCATCGGGATTGAATACAAAATGCACAATGCCAACTTAAGGGCAAGAAGAGTGAATTTTCAAATATTTTGTGTTTTGAGCAGCTCCTCGGAGACCAGTATTAGATTCCGATGCACCAGTGCTGGTTTACTGTATCCCTTGGACCTTCACATTGAATATGAAACACAGAAATCGCATCGGTATTGAGAACAAAAGGGACAATGCCGACATAAGTACAAGAAGAGTGAATCTTCAAAGGGTTTGTGCATTGAGCGGCTCCTGGGAGACCAGTATTAGATTGCGATGCACAAGTGCAGGTTTACTGTATCCCTTGGACCTTCACATTGACTATGAAACACAGAAATTGCATCGGGATTGAATACAAAATGCACAATGCCAACTTAAGTGCAAGAAGAGTGATTTTTCAAAGAGTTTGTGTTTTGAGCGGCTCCTCGGAGACCAGTATCACATTCCGATGCACCAGTGCAGGTTTACTGTATCACTTGGTCCTTCACATTGACCATGAAACACAGAACGTGCATCGCGATTGAATACAAAAGGGACAATGCCGACTTAAGTACAAGAAGAGTGAATCTTCTAAGAGATTGTGATTTGAGCGGCTCCTGGGAGACAAGTATTAGATTCGGATGCAAAAGTGCTGGTTTACTGTATCCCTTGGACATTCACATTGACCATGATATACAGAAATCGCATCGAGATTGAGTACAGAAAAGACAATGGCAACATAAGTACAAGAAGAGTGAATCTTCTAAGAGTTTGTGCTTTGAGCGGCTCCTGGGAGACCAGTGTTAGATTTCGATGCACCAGCCCTGCTTACCTGTATACCTTGGACCTTCACATTGACCATGAAACACTGAAATTGCATCGGGATTGAATACAAAAGGCACATTGCCGCCTTAAGTACAAGAAGAGTTAATATTCTAAGATTTTGTGTATTGAGCGGCTCCTGGGAGACCAGAATAAGATTCCGATGCACCATTGCAGGTTTACTGTATCCCTTGGACCTTCACATTGACCATGAAACACAGAAATTGCATCGGGATTGAATACAAATGGGTCAATGCCGACTTAAGTACAAGAAGAGTGAATCTTCTAAGAGATTGTGATTTGAGCGGCTCCTGGGAGACAAGTATTAGATTCGGATGCAAAAGTGCTGGTTTACTGTATCCCTTGGACATTCACATTGACCATGATATACAGAAATCGCATCGAGATTGAGTACAGAAAAGACAATGGCAACATAAGTACAAGAAGAGTGAATCTTCTAAGGGTTTCTGCTTTGAGCGGCTCCTCGGAAACCAGTATTAGATTGCGATGCACAGGTGCAGGTTTATTGTATCCCTTGGACCTTCACATTGCCCATGAAACACAGTAATTGCATCGTGATTTAATACAAGATGCACAATGCCAACTTAAGTGCAAGAAGAGTGAATTTTCAAAGAGTTTCTGCTCTGGGCGGCATTTGGTAGACCAGTATTTGATTCCGTTGCACCAGTGCAGGTTTACTGTATCCCTTGGACTTTCACATTGACCATGAAACACAGAAATAGCATCGGGATTGAATACAAAATAGACAATGCCGTCTTAAGTACAAGAGGAGTGAATTTTCTAAGAGTTTGTGTTTGAGCGGCTCTTGGGAGACAAGTATTTGTTTCCGATGCACCAGTGTAGGTTTACTGTATCCCTTGGTCCATCACTTTCATCATGAAGCACAGGTATTGCATCGGGATTGAATACAACAGGGACAATGCCGACATAAGTACAAGGAGAGTGAATCTTCTCAGGGTTTGTGCTTTGAGCAGCTACTGGGAGACCAGTATCAGGTTCCGATGCACCAGTGCAGGATTACTGTATCCCTTGGACCTTCTCATTGACAATGAAAAACAGAAATTCCATCGGGATTGAATACAAAATGCACAGTGCCAACTTAAGTACAAGAAGAGTCAATCTTCTTAGAGTTTGAGCTTCGAGCGGCTCCTGGGTGTCCAGCATTACATTCCGATGCACCTGTGCACGTTTACTGTATCCCTTGGACCTTCACATTGACCATGAAACTCAGAATTTGCATCGGGATTGAATACAACAGGGACAATGCCAACTTAAGTATGAGGAGGGTGAATCTTAAAAGGATTTGTGTTTTGTGCGGCTCCTGGGAGACAGTATTACATTTCGATGTACCAGTCCTGGTTACCCGTATCCCTTGGACCTTCACATTGACCATGAGACACAGATATTGCATCGAAATTGAGTACAAATGAGACAGTGCTGACTTAAGTACGAGAGGAGTGAAACTTCTAAGAGTTTGTGTTTCGAGCAGCTTCTGGGAGACCTGTATTAGGTTCTGATGCACCAGTGCAGGTTTACTGTATCCCTTGGTCCATCACATTGTTCATGAAACACAGATATTGCGTCGGGATTGAATACAAAGGGGACAATGCCGACTTAAGTATAAGAAGAGTGAATCTCTTCAGAGTTTATAGCTTGAGCGGCTCCTGGGATACCAGTATTAGATTCTGATACACCAACGCAGGTTAACTGTATCCCTTGAACCTTCACATTGACCATGAAACACAGAAATTGGATCGGGATAGAATACAAAACGCACAATGCCAACTTAAGTTCAAGATGAGTTAATTTTCTAAGAGTTTGTGCTTTGAGCGGCTCCTGGGTGTCCAGTATTAGATTCCGATGCACCAGTGCTGGTTTACTGTATACCTTGGACCTTCACATTGACCATGAAACACAGAAATTGAATCGGGATTGAATACAAAAGGGTTAATAACGACATAAGTACAAGAAGAGTGAATCCTCTAAGAGTTAGGGATTTGAGCGGTTCCTGAGTGTCAAGTATTAGATTACGATGCACCTGTGCAGTTTAACTGTATCCCTTGGACCTTCACATTGACCATGAAACAAAGAAATTGCATTGGGGATGAATACAATATGCACAATGCCGATTTAAGTACAAGGAGAGTGAATCTTCTAAGGGTTTGTGGTTTGAGCGGATTATAGGAGACCAGTAACAGATTCCGGTGCATCAGTGCGGGTTTACTGTATCCCATGGACCTTCACATTGAACATGAAACAGAGAAATTGCATCGGGATTGAATACAAAAGGGTCAAGCCGACTTAAGTAAAAGAAGAGTGTATCTTCTAATAGTTTGAGCTTTGAGCGGCTCCTGGGTGTCCAGTATTACATTCAGATGCACCTGTGCAGGTTTACTGTATCCCTTAGACCTTCCCATTGACCACGAAACACATAAATTGCATCGCAATTCAATACAAAATGCACAATGCCAACTTAATTACAAGAAGAGTGAATTTTCTAAGAGTTTGTGCTTTGAGCGGCTCCTCGGAGACCAGAATTACATTCCGATGCACCAGTGCAGGTTTACTGTATCCCTTGGACTTTCACATTGACCATGAAACACAGAAATAGCATCGCGATTGAATACAAAAGAGACAATGCCGTCTTAAGTACAAGAGGAGTGAATCTTCTAAGAGTTTGTGGTTTGAGCGGCTCTGGGGAGACCATTATTTGGTTCCGATGCACCAGTGCAGGTTTACTGTATCCCTTGGTCCATCACACTGATCATGAAGCACAGATATTGCATCGGGATTCTATACAAAAGGGGCAATACCTACTTAAGTACAAGAAGAATGAATCTCTTCAGAATTTGTGCTTTGAGCGGCTCCTGGGATACCAGTATTAGATTCCGATGCACCAGTGCAGATTTAATCTCTCCCTTGGACCTTCTCATTGACCAAGAAACACAGAAATTGCATCGAGATTGAATACAAAATGCACAATGCCGCCTTAAGTACGAGAAGAGTTAATACTCTAAGAGCTTGTGAATTGAGCGGCTCCTGGGAGACCAGTATAAGATTCCGATGCACCAGTGCAGGTTTATTGTATCCCTTGCACCTTCACATTGACCATGAAGCACAGAAAACTCATCGGGATTAAGAACAAAAGGGACAATGCCGAAATAAGTAAAAGAAGAGTGAATCTTCTTAGGGTTTGTGCTTTGAGCGGCTCCTGGGACACCAGTATTAGATTGCGATGCACAGGTGCAAGATTACTGTATCCCTTGGACCTTCACATTGACCATGAAACACAGATATATCATCGGGATTGAATACAAAATGCCAATGAAGACTTAAGTACAAGAAGAGTGAATCTTCTAAGGGTTTGTGGTTTGAGCGGCTCGTGGGAGACCAGTATTAGATTCCGATGCACCAGTGCTGGTTTACTGTATCGGTTGGTCCTTCACATTGACCATGAAACACAGATATTAGATCGGGATTGAATACAAAACTCACAATGCCGTCTTAAGTACAAGATGAGTTAATATTCTAAGAGTTTGTGTATTGAGCGGCTCATGGGAGACCAGTATTAGATTCCGATGCGCCAGTGCAGGTTTACTATATCCCTTGGACCTTCACATTTACCATGATACACAGAAATTGCATCGGGATTCAATAGAAAAGGGACAGCCTACTTATGTACGAGAAGAGTTAATCATCTAAGAGTTTGTGTTTTGAACAGCTCCTGGGAGACCAGTATCAGATTCCGATGCACCAGTGCAGGTTTAATGTATCCCTTGGACCTTCACATTGACCATGAAACACAGAAATCGCATCGGGATTGAATACTTAAGGACAATGGCGACTTAAGAACAAGAAGAGTGAATCTTCTAAGGGATTGTGCTTTGAGCGTCTCCTGGGAGACCAGTATTAGATTCCGATGCACCAGTGCAGGTTAACTGTATCCATTGGACGCTCACATTGACCATGAAACACAGAAACTGCACTGGGATTGAATACAAGATACACAATATTAAACTATAGTACAAGAAGAGTGAATTTTCTAAGAGTTAGTGCTTTGAGCGCCTCCTCGGAGACCAGTGTTCTAATCCGATGCACCAGTGCAGGTTTACTGTATCCCTTGGACCTTCACATTGACCATGAAACACAGAAATAGCATCGGGATGGAATACATAAGGGACAATGCCGACTGAAGTACAAGAAGAGTGAATCTTCTAAGAGTTTGATCTTTGAGCTGCTCCTGGGTGTCCAGTATAAGTTTCCGATGGACCTGTGCAGGTTTACTGTATCCCTTGGACCTTCGCATTGACCATGAAACACAGAAATTGCTTGGGATCGAAAACAAGAGGGACAATGCCGACTTAAGTACAAAAGGAGTGAATCCTCGAACGGTTTGTGCTTGGAACGGCTCTTGGGATACCAGTATTAGATCCCGATGCACCAGTGCAGATTTAATCTCTCCCTTGGACCTTCTCATTGACCAAGACACACAGAAATTGCATCGGGATTGAATACAAAATGCACAATGCCGCCTTAAGTACGAGAAGAGTTAATACTCTAAGAGTTTGTGTATTGAGCGGCTCATGGGAGACCAGTATTAGATTCCGATGCGCCAGTGCAGGTTTACTATATCCCTTGGACCATCACATTTACCATGATACACAGATATTGCATCGGGATTGAATAGAAAACGGACAGCCTACTTATGTACAAGAAGAGTTAATCATCTAAGAGTTTGTGTTTTGAACAGCTCCTGGGAGACCAGTATTAGTTTCCGATGCACCAGTGCAGGTTTACTTTATCCCTTGGAACTTCACATTGACCATGAAACACAGAAATTGCATCGGGATTGAATACAAAAGGACAATGGCGACTTAAGAACAAGAAGAGTGAATATTCTAAGGGATTGTGCTTTGAGCGTCTCCTGGGAGACCAGTATTAGATTCCGATTCACCAGTGCAGGTTTACTGTATCCATTGGACGTTCACATTGACCATGAAACACAGAAACTGCATCAGGATTGAATACAAGATACACAATATTAAACAATAGTACAAGAAGAGTGAATTTTCTAAGAGTTAGTGCTTTGAGCGCCTCCTCGGAGACCAGTGTTCTAATCCAATGCACCAGTGCAGGTTTACTGTATCCCTTGGACCTTCACATTGACCATGAAACACAGAAATAGCATCGGGATGGAATACATAAGGGACAATGCCGACTGAAGTACAAGAAGAGTGAATCATCTAAGAGTTAGGGATTTGAGCGGTTCCTGAGTGTCCAGTATTAGATTACGATGCACCTGTGCAGTTTAACTGTATCCCTTGGACCTTCACATTGACCATGAAACAAAGAAATCGCATCGGGGATGAATACAATATGGACAATGCCGATTTAAGTACAAGGAGAGTGAATCTTCTAAGGGTTTGTGGTTTGAGCGGATTATAGGAGACCAGTAATAGATTCCGATGCATCAGTGCGGGTTTACTGAATCCCATGGACCTTCACATTGAACATGAAACAGAGAAATTGCATCGGGATTGAATACAAAAGGGTCAAGCCGACTTAAGTAAAAGAAGAGTGTATCTTCTAATAGTTTGAGCTTTGAGCGGCTCCTGGTTGTCCAGTATTACATTCCTATGCACCTGTGCAGGTTTACTGCATCCCTTAGACCTTCCCATTGACCACGAAACACATAAATTGCATCGCAATTCAATAAAAAATGCACAATGCCAACTTAATTACAAGAAGAGTGAATTTTCTAAGAGTTTGCGCTTTGAGCGGCTCCTCGGAGACCAGAATTACATTCCGATGCACCAGTGGAGGTTCACTGTATCCCTTGGACTTTCACATTGACCATGAAACACAGAAATAGCATCGGGATTGAATACAAAAGAGACAATGCCGTCTTAAGTACAAGAGGAGTGAATCTTCTAAGAGTTTGTGGTTTGAGCGGCTCTTGGGAGACCATTTTTTGGTTCCGATGCACCAGTGCAGGTTTACTGTATCCCTTGGTCCATCACACTGATCATGAAGCACAGATATTGCATCGGGAATCTATACAAAAGGGGCAATGCCGACTTAAGTACAAGAAGAAAGAATCTCTTCAGAGTTTGAGCGTAGAGCGGCTCCTGGGTTACCAGTATTAGATTCCGATGCACCAGTGCAGATTTAATCTCTCCCTTGGACCTTCTCATTGACCAAGAAACACAGAAATTGCATCGGGATTCAATACAAAATGCACAATGCCGCCTTAAGTACGAGAAGAGTTAATACTCTAAGAGTTTGTGTATTGAGCGGCTCCTGGGAGACCAGTATAAGATTCCGATGCACCAGTGCAGGTTTACTGTATCCCTTGCACCTTCACATTGACCATGAAGCACAGAAATCTCATCACGATTGAGAACAAAAGGGACAATGCCGACATAAGTAAAAGAAGAGTGAATCTTCTTAGGGTTCGTGCTTTGAGCGGTTCCTGGGACACCAGTATTAGATTGCGATGCACAGGTGCAGGTTTACTGTATCCCTTGGACCTTCACATTGACCATGAAACACAGAAATAGCATCGGGATGGAATACATAAGGGACAATGCCGACTGAAGTACAAGAAAAGTGAATCTTCTAAGAGTTTGAGCTTTGAGCGGCTCCTGGGTGTCCAGTATAAGATTCCGATGGACCTGTGCATGTTTACTGTATCCCTTGGACCTTCGCATTGCCCATGAAACACAGAAATTGCTTGGGATTGAAAACAAAAGGGACAATGCTGACTTAAGTACAAGAAGAGTGAATCCTCGAACGGTTTGTGCTTGGAACGGCTCCTGGGATACCAGTATTAGATTCCGATGCACCAGTGCAGATTTAATCTCTCCCTTGGACGTTCTCATTGACCAAGAAACACAGAAATTGCATCGGGATTGAATACAAAATGCACAATGCCGCCTTAAGTACGAGAAGAGTTAATATTCTAAGAGTTTGTGTATTGAGCGGCTCCTGGGAGACCAGTATAAGATTCCGATGCACCAGTGCAGGTTTACTGTATCCCTTCCACCTTCACATTGACCATGAAGCACAGAAATCTCATCGGGATTGAGAACAAAAGGGACAATGCCGACATAAGTAAAAGAAGAGTGAATCTTCTTAGGGTTTGTGCTTTGAGCGGCTCCTGGGACACCAGTATTAGATTGCGATGCACAGGTGCAGGTTTACTGTATCCCTTGTACCTTCACATTGACCGTGAAACACAGATATATGATCGGGATTGAATACAAAATGCCAATGCCGTCTTAAGTACAAGATGAGTTAATATTCTAAGAGTTTGTGCTTTGAGCGGCTCATGGGAGACCAGTATTAGATTCCGATGCGCCAGTGCAGGTTTACTATATCCCTTGGACCTTCACATTGACCATGAAACACAGAAATTGCATCGGGATTGAATACAAAAGGACAATGGCGACTTAAGAACAAGAAGAGTGAATCTTCTAAGGGATTGTGCTTTGAGCGTCTCCTGGGAGACCAGTATTAGATTCCGATGCACCAGTGCAGGTTTACTGTATCCATTGGACGTTCACATTGACCATGAAACACAGAAACTGCATCGGGATTGAATACAAGATACTCGATATTAAACTATAGTACCAGAAGAGTGAATTTTCTAAGAGTTAGTGCTTTGAGCGCCTCCTCGGAGACCAGTGTTCTAATGCGATGCACCAGTGCAGGTTTACTGTATCCCTTGGACCTTCACATTGACCATGAAACACAGAAATAGCATCGGGATGGAATACATAAGGGACAATGCCGACTGAAGTACAAGAAAAGTGAATCTTCTAAGAGTTTAAACTTTGAGCGGCTCCTGGGTGTCCAGTATAAGATTCCGATGGACCTGTGCAGGTTTACTGTATCCCTTGGACCTTCGCATTGACCATGAAACACAGAAATTGCTCGGGATTGAAAACAAGAGGGACAATGCCGACTTAAGTACAAGAAGAGTGAATCCTCAAACGGTTTGTGCTTGGAACGGTTCCTGGGAGACCAGTATTAGATTCCGATGCACCAGTGCTGGTTTACTGTATACCTTGGACCTTCACATTGACCATGAAACACAGAAATTGAATCGGGATTGAATACAAAAGGGGTTGATAACGACATAAGTACAAGAAGAGTGAATCCTCTAAGAGTTAGGGATTTGAGCGGTTCCTGAGTGTTCAGTATTAGATTACGATGCACCTGTGCAGTTTAACTGTATCCCTTGGACCTTCACATTGACCATGAAACAAAGAAATCGCATCGGGGATGAATACAATATGCACAATGCCGATTTAAGTACAAGAAGAGTGAATCTTTTAAGGGTTTGTGGTTTGAGCGGCTCATGGGAGACCAGTGTTAGATTCCGATGCACCAGTGCAGGTTTACTGTATCCCTTGGACCTTCACATTGACCATGAAACACAGAAATTGCTCGGAATTGAATACAAGTGGGACAATGCCGACTTAAGTACAAGAAGAGTGAATCTTCGAACGGTTTGTGCTTTGAGCTGTTCCTGGGAGACCAGTATTAGATTCTGATGCACCAGTGCAGGTTTACTGTATCGCTAGGACCTTCATATTGACCATGAAACACAGAAATTGTATCGGGATTAAATACAAATGGGACTGCCGACTTAAGTACAAGAAGAGTTCATCATCTAAGAGTTTGTGTTTTGAGCGGCTCCTGGGAGACCAATATTAGATTCCGATGCACCAGTGCACGTTTACTGTATCCCTTCGACCTTCACATTGACCATGAAACATAGAAAGTGCATCGGGATTGAATACAAAAAGGACAATGAGAACTTAAGTGCTAGAAGAGTTAATCTTTTAAGGGTTTGTGCTTTGAGCGACTCCTGGGAGACCAGTATTAGATTCCGATGCACCAGTGCAGATTTTCTGTAGCCATTGGACCTTCACATTGAGCATGAAACACAGAAATTGCGCGGGATTGAATACAAGAGGGACAATGCCGACTTAATTACAAGAAGAGTGAATCTTCGAAGGGTTTGTGCTTTGAGCGAGTCCTGGGAGACCACTAATAGATTCCGATGCACCAGTGCAGGTTTACTGTATACCTTGGACCTTTTTATTGACCAGCAAACACAGATATTGCATCGAAATTGTATACAAAAGGGACAATTCCGACTAAAGTACAAGGAGAGAGAATTTTCTAAGATTTTGTGGGTTGAGCAGCTCCTGGGAGACCAGTATTTGATTCCGATGCACCAGTGCAGGTTTACTGTATCCCTTGGACCTTCACATTGACCATGAAACACAGAAATGCATCGGGATTGAATACAAAACGGACTGCCGACTTCAGTACAAGAAGAGTTAATCATCTAAGAGTTTGTGCTTTGAGTGGCTCCTGGGAGACCAGTATTAGATTCCGATGAACCAGTGCAGGTTAGCTGTATCCCTTCGATATTCACATTGACCATTGTAATATTAGTAATTTTCGCCTCACAAACATTAATATACGCTTAATAGTAAACGCCTGTTGGCCTAAAGTTATCGAACAATTGTAAAGCAAACGAAATGAACCATCGCATAGCAGCGACAGAATCCATTATTCTTTATCTTTGTCATTCTTGCGCGGTGCCAGTAAATCTCTATGTACATGTATCGATTAATGGTATAAAAAAGAATTCTGTTATTTCAAGACAAATGAGGCTTTTGGCGCCTCACCTTTTACTGTTTGTATTCCATGAGAGGCGGACGTGGACTTGCTGCGTTCTACAACTGTATTTTATATTTGATGTGAAAATATTGAGTGAATATGCTAATTGTTATTTTTTACAATTAGAAAAGATGTAGTTTCTAGTAACTGATATCGAACAGACAGCATCAAGAGGACATTTTGACTGTTATGTATAAAGTATTTAACCACAATGGTCATCTATTGTAATTTAATATGAAAAGGTATGTGGCATTAAAAAAAACGTGTGTTAAAGATAAGTGTGCTTATTTTCGTAAATTAACCTTGATGAGTCCATCTCCTCATTTACTTAACTTAATTATTTTGTGTTACTTCATCATCAGAAATTACAATCACGCTGATGGGCCGAACGCAGCATGAGGCAGAAGGAACATTATCGTTTTCCTATTATTTCTGGACCAATTTTTTTTAATTGTGTAGTGCTGCATTTCTTTTAAAGTCTATAAATCTTCTGGTCCCTTAGTGTTGTTCCGGGTATGACTGTATCGCGACTATAAAAATGCACAGAAATGATAATGTTTCTTCTGAGCGATCTCAAATATATATATATATATCAATATGCTGCTCTTATTCAGGTATTTAATGGTCAACGTATGTTATTATAATAGCGTAATAAATTTCTGATTCTGTTGCCAAGTGGCCCACCAAAATATTCACTTTTTCGACATTAAAAAAAAAAAGTAACAATTCTTTTTATTGTTTGTCCCCCAAGAGCAACGCTACACTTGGCGCCCGAACAGGGACATGATCAAAAATCATTTCATGTATGTGTTTATTAATTTTTCAGTGCTTGTTCTAATAACTGTTTCATTTTTTCATGTGGATGCAATTCAACCGAGAAAGAGAAGTGGGAAAACCTTTTAATTTATTCAGAAGAATGATTGATGAAATTACCAAAAAACGCGAGTATCCAGCTGTATCATTATCAAGACAGCCATAGTAAGTCAAATTTTTATACGCAGTAGCCAAGCTTTCGTAGTGACGTAGCATCTTTCGAGTTGATCAGAACGTAAACCTGTCTTTCCTTGCCTTGAAACAGCTTTATTTCAATTTGACCATAGTCCATTCTTATGTAGTTAAATTCAGTGAAAGTGTACCATTGTTGTCAGTGCATAAAAAAAATTACGATATGGCGGATAACTACGCTCAAAACGGGTAAAACGTGTGATATTTCATTTGTTTGTAATTAGTAGGAACCATCTTGTCTTCTTGGCGTAAATGAACGTCAGTTACCCGGAGTTAGAATTTTATCTTAGGTCCCAGTAAGCCATAGCACTACGTCACAGACAAACGACTGACGGCAGTGACAAACAGTATCTGTAGCATTTTGACATTTGACAAATAATTCACGACCATGGCTGACGGTAAACAGCGCACACAAACAAAACCAGACGACAGCGGTGATGCGAATGGACCTCACCATCCATTACTATCACGCGCGATAGGTACACGAGCGGAAGCAGAAGCAGCCTCGACCGAAGTTTTAGAAGCTGGTCCTAGTGTGCAAACTATTCCCGCATTTGAAAAAAATGACTTGGCTGCAATGATCGAAGCCATAATGGAACGCAAGTTCGAAAGCTAAAAACAGGAAAGATTAGATGAAAAGGCCCGCGAAGAAAAAGAGAAGGCCGAAAGACGGCATAATAAAAATCAGGTCCTTACAAATCTGTGCAACTCAGTAAAAGAAGACATAAATTCAGTAAAAACAGAAATAAATTCGTTAAAAATAGACATAAATTCAGTAAAAACAGATCTGCAAACGGAGATAAATGACCTAAATACACAGTTAAATTCGGTAAAGGCCGAACTAAAGGCAGACATAACAGCTGATTTAAATACCCTGTTGGGTAATGTCCAAAGCCAAATCAGTAGTCAGATCACGATCATGAGCCTAGAAATTGACACACAAGTAGAGTCAAAAATAGAGGATATTTCAAAACGGTTAGATGAAAAAATCGAAGCAGCCCAGGGAGAGATAAATTCAAAAGTGATAGAATATCAAAAACAAGCTGCGACCTTAAAACAAGATTATACTGCAATCTCTGATGAGGTCAAAGGAGTTAAAACCGCAGTAGACACGATCGAGAATGTTGTTGATGATCTTTCCAAACAGATTGAGACTCTTAATGTAGAGGATCAAATAAAGAATACTGTTAAGGCACATGCTGAAGCATTGTCCGACCACTACCAAGAGTGGATTAAAAACAAAAACGGATTCATAGAAAACAAGGTCAAGAACGAACTCAGGGGAACGGTCAAAAACGTGGCCTTTGAAATATTGGCAGCCCCTGGAAAAACAGGAGACACGGTGATGTCAGAATTAGGCCAGATAAGACGAACGTTAGCTCAAGATTTACCTGAATGGCGTCAACAGATAGTTGATGAAGTTTGTACACTAAAATGTCAAATTGAAAATTCCCCACCTTCCGTGTCAGGAGAGTGGAATAATTCACCACGAAGTAATGAACAACAGCAGGTGCACTACCGTTCACCATTTGATAACGCTCAAACTCATAGTTCTATAGAAGCACAAGTTAACCAGACTACCAGCCCACCCACTTTTGTCAGTTTGATGCAGGAGGAAAGCGTGATCAAACATCGTATTTTTCCGACCTTTCACCCACAGAAAAGAGAAATTGATCCTATAGTGTTCCTCCGAAATTTTTCACGAATTTTCCCGAATAGCTGGAGTGACCGATAGTGAATTCAATTCGTTAGTGGATTTATCGTAGGCGATGCTGCCTTATGGGGAACCGAAATGGTCGACTCTTGTAAAAGTTACAAAGAGTTTGAACAGATGTTTTTAGCTAAATTCTGGAGTTCTGGTGTGCAGCAGCGCCTGAGAAAAGAGGTTTACAACGCCGAAGTGTTTAACAGCAAGCGCGGTGGTTTGAGAAGATATTTTGAAAAGTATTTAGCGAAAATCAAGTTCTGGGATTCGCCGATCACCGCCAAAGACGTTATTATGATTCTAAAAACTAAGCTACCGATTGGGATCAGAGAAAAGTTAGTAAACGTGTCTGAGGACGATACGGACACTTTCCTATCTGTGTTAGACTCGTTAGATCTGATTTACGAGGACGCTAGAGTTGATGTTGGCAACGCTCACTTCAGTGCAGGCGGCCAGCACGATACAGAATACGTAGGCAACACTGGTGGCCGAGCGAAAGCGCGTCACAGCGACAACCAGTACCAACCCCACAACGGTTTCAAAAATAAAAACACTACGTACTCCAACAGCAAATACAAAAATAAGTACAATAACGGCCAGAGATACAATCCAATATATAATTCGTCACCACCTCAGTACGAAAATGCACATTATAACAAACAGCCCCAGCAATATGGAAACGCGCAACCGATCAACGGGAATTATCAAAACGATCAGTCTTACGATTCAAATCGACAGTGGAAAAGAAATAAATGCCATAAACAAGGTGGACACCAATGTACACCTTTCACTAACGGTTACAATCAACACAAGCCACAGCAAAATACTTTTCAGCCACAAGCGAACGGACCTTCGGGAACTCTGAAGCCTAAACGCCCGCATAATACGCAAATTTATTATGCGCAAGCGAATACGCCAGGACAACAAGAATCGTTTCCAACCGAGTTCGTACCACAAAACCAACACCAGTTCCAGACGGAAGAAACATTAAGAAATATAAATCAGCAGGAAAGTAAGCGTCGAGCGGAAAATTAAAAGCAGCACCTTTGAGCCTCCTAGATGATGCTGCAGGTTTGAATGGGGGCACCCTGTCCCTTAGTCCACACGAAATTAAAACAATTAGGTATGACAAAGAGACAAACTTACGGGATGATCTAGTAGCAGACACTGAGACGAAAGACAATGATGACGTATGGGACGAACAAGTTCAAGCTTCCATAAGAGTATCAATTGCCAACATACCAGTAACAGCCATTGTAGATACAGGAGCTAATATAAATGTCTTATCTTCATGTTTATTTAAGCCAATATCCTCTGTATGCAAAGTTTTATCACTTCCAATTCAAGGTTGCACCGTATCGGGAGCAATTGGTCCACTAACAGAACGTGTAAATCTTCAGACTCAGCTTCAAATCCAGATAGAGTCTATTTCAGTAACGTGCATTTTTCTTATTGTTAAAAACCTATCAGTGCCATGTATCCTGAGTATGGAATTCTTGAGGCAGACGAAAGCTAAAATTGACATCGAGTGTGGAATCTGTACTCTAGTAGCGAGTCAGCAACAAGTAACTGTAAATTTGTTAAGAAGTAAGGTGAAGACAAACTTTGGGGTGCTTCAAATAGCAGTACGGCCATGGACTAAAAGACAACAGTACAGTCAGACAGAAGACATGACAGATCTTGAAAGTGTTAATGACGATGAGTATAAAGACCTAATTCCCGGTCAGAATGAATTATACGGTAAAGCTAGTGAGTCCATTGAATCATCCAAACAACAGAAGAATGAGCTTTACAATTTGTTAACAGATTATGTTCAAGTATTTTCTAAGAAACCTGGACTAATAGAAGGCTTTGAATATCGAATGGATGTCCTGCCCCATTCAACCTACTGTAGAACAAGCTATTCCATTCCATATGCGAGACGAGAAGCTGTCAAATGCGAGATCAAGAAAATGTTACGCTGGAATGTGATAGAAGTATCTCATTCACCTTATTCGAGTCCTTTATTGTCTGCGCTAAAATCTGATGGTAGCGTAAGGCTAGTCCTAGATGCAAGATTAATCAATAAAATTATAGTACCCATAAGAACGAGACCAGAGGCTCTTGAAGAGCATCTGCAGAAGTTTCATGGAGTTAAGTATTTGAGTACCCTTGATTTGAAAAGCAGTTACTGGCAAGTAAAACTTGCGCAGGAGTCAAGGAAGTACACTGCCTTTATATTTCCAGGTAGATCTTACCATTTCAAAGTTGTACCATTTGGACTAAATGTGAGTTCCGGAATTTTTATTTCTGCCCTTGACTATGTACTAGGTCCTGAACTTTTAGATGAGGTAACAGTCTATGTGGATGACGTTCTTGTAGCATCGAAAAATTGGGAAGATCATGTGGCCCTTCTGCAAAAGATATTTCAACGATTCAGAGAGTATGGTGTTACAGCAAATCTTAAGAAATCCAAGTTTGGAAAAAGTGAAATTAAATTTTTAGGACACATCATCACCCCTGAAGGAATTAAACCCGACCCGGAAAAATTGTCTGCTATAAAATACTTTCCAACCCCTGTTACAAAAAGGCAACTGAGAGGATTTATCGGTCTTACGTCATTTTTCAGACGTTTTGTTCCTAATCAGGTATTGAACAATCCCGCTCTTCACAACCTTTTAAAAAAGAATTCACATTGGAATTGGACGCCGGAATGCCAAGACGGATTTAAGAAAATTAAAGACAGTCTGGTTAACAGTAACATTCTCCATCATCCTCAGATGGATAAGGAATTTTGTATTACTGCAGACGCTTCCTTTGTGGGTATCGGCGCTTGTCTTTTCCAGATTCAATTAGTAAATGGACACGAGCAAATCCAAGTGATTAGCTTTGCGAGTCGAGTGTTATCAGAGTGTGAGAAGTCTTATTCGGTTACGGAGTTGGAGGCACTTGCCGTAATATGGGCTTTTAGGCGATTTAACTATTATATCTATGGAGGAAAAATTAAAGTCTATTCAGACCATCAAGCTTTATCATTCCTCCTTACATGCAAGTTGCAACACCCTCGTCTTACTCGATGGTGCTTATTCCTGCAGGAATATGACTTTGACATTGTATATATAAAAGGTAAAGATAATGGTATAGCAGACGCACTTTCTCGCTCACCTGAGGGCTTACTAGAAACCAGCGAACTGGTGGAACAAATGTCTAATTATAAAGTTTTGTTAATGAAAGATCCAATTCACAGAAAGTATTTTCTTCAGTTATGTAGGCAGATTCAGATTCTTCAAAATACAGATCCAAAATGGAAAAAGGTTAGACAAATTCTTCACGAAAATCCAGCCCACAAGTTGTCCAAGTTTTATAAAGTTCATAACCAAGTGCTATTTCTCATGGAACATCTCTGTGGTACACTCACATTTCATGGGGTCACTACGGACCAGAAAAATGTAAAAGGAAAATCTCGACTTACTGTTATGTTCCGAATCTACACCAGAGAATTCATAAATTATTGAGAAACTGTGTCATCTGTCAAAAGGCAAAATCCTTAAACATTTCCACTTCAATTCCACTAAATCCAATAGTTGCTGAAAGGCCAAACCAGCTTCTTAGTATTGATTTAGCAGGTCCACTACCCACCGGTAGGGGAGGCGCTAAATACTTAGTAGCAATCCTGGACAATTTTTCTAAGCACATAAGACTGTACGCAGTAAAATCTTCTTGTGCAAATCCAATAATTCGTCGCATTGAAAATGATTATTTCCCACGATTCGGGGTTCCAGAATCAATCTTGTCTGATAATGCTTCAAATTTCACATCACGCCCGTGGCGTGCATTTCTTGCTCGCCATGGAATCAAACAAATTTTGATATCCCTGTTTCGACCGCAATCGAATCCGACAGAAAGAATCTTCAAAGAATTTAACAGATTTATAAGGATGTACATTCCGAATAAGCAATCTAAGTGGGTAGACTTCGTAACACCATTCGAACAGATTGTAAACCACCTTCCTCATCTGTCGACCGGATTCACGCCACATGAGTTAATGTCAAGATCAAAAGAGAGGAATGAGTGGATAGACCCCCTTCCAAAGTTACAAGACAACGAATTGGACCTAGACGCAAAAATCAGGCAAGCTCTCATATCATTGACAACGTATGCTAACCTCCGAAAAAAGGCATTTGATAAGAAGGTAAACAGAGTTATAGATTTCAAAGAAGGAGAAAAGGTTTTAGTCAGGACTCACTTTAAACCATCCCTGTTGTTAAAGAAGAATCGTAAGTGGCAACACATTTATGAAGGTCCCTTTGTGATAATGAGGAAACCACACATTGGTAGCTATTTGTTATCTGACCCTGCCACGAATAAAATCAAAGGTTTGTTCCACCATCAAGATTTAAGAAAATTTTATAACGCCAGGAATTAAGTTAATTTCAGCTGTAAGAAAATTCTAAGGTATTGGAGATCAGGATTAACCAATGAGTAACAAGAACGGAACTGAACTGACTACGGACGTTAACCGGTGCTGAAAGGAAACCTTATGTATTAAAACAACGCATCTGGAAAATAAAATACAGAATAAGTTGTAGACGAGTATTTACATGAATAATCTTTATGCAAACAGGAGGACATGTCCTAGAGGCGATTTTCAATTTTAGTTATAAGTTAGTATGTAAGGAAAATGATGTACTCGAGAGGTATTAATTAGCCCCAAAGTACTAAAATGAGGAAAGAGGAAGGAGCGAATAATGCACTTCTCTCGCTAAATAGTAATTTGAGAATGAGCAGGAAGGAGCGAATAATGCACTTCTCTCACTAAATAGTAATATGAAAATGATGATTATATGTGCTTAGTATTAGTAAGTGAAATTTAATCGAGGACAAATTAATGACCTGTTTTAAAAGGAAATACTTAAACGTCCAGACAAAAGAGGAAAGTTGTGAGAAAGATTCGATTCCATGAGGTTATTCCCTATTTTCAAAGGTGACGTAAATAAGGCACCACCTGTTAGCGTAAAACAGTCGGTAGATTTAACTTGTAAATTCCAGCACAGTGCTGTGCCAGCGATAAAATAACATCTCTTTGAAGTGAACAGATACATAGGATTAAGCATGAACAGATTGATAACGCAGTGCAATTGTTCTAAAAAGGCCTGACGTTAACCTTAAGTAAAAGCGTGATGGAATAAAAAGGAAGTTTATTATATAACGCAAGGTAAGATGAGTCCACACTATAAACAAGCTGAGTAAAAGAACATATGAGTAACATGGTTTATTATGTCAACTTCACGGTACTATTGAGCATTAGCGATACTGCAAATTCACAAGCTAGCAGCACATAGAATAAGGATCTCGCCCAAGCTTCACAGGTAGCGACAGCAGCAAACAACACTCTAGTGAGAGGCTTATATATACAAATGATAATTAATACCCAAATGCGTAATGCATAAACTTGACTTAGTCTAAGAAATGAGCAAAGAGTAGTAAGCAAGCTGCAGCAAGATACATATTAGATATACATGCTTGAAGTGATAGATTTTATTTTAAGTGTGCACTGCAATATTTATTGTTTTCTCTGTGATTATGTGATTATTGAATCCCTTTCCTAAGTGCAAATCCTTTAAGATCCTTGATCCTATCCACTCCTCAGGATCAACTTGTAAAGATGCACGTGTGCTTAGGAAGTGAGGCACTACATATAAAAATGAGTAGGTTCGCGACGCGCATATTGCTTTTGTAATGCGCAAGGTAAATTAAAGTTCCGACGTGGTTGAGGAGTAATTTAAATTCTGTCGACGATCAGCGAGTAGACCCGCTTTTCCCACCTTTCTTTTTTCGACTGTTTGTATTTCTACACGAAACTCAGAGGCGGAATTGCTATTTTCAAATCTGTCCTCGAACTTTCTTTAAAGACAAGCACATACGAGAAAAACTTTTGACATAAATGAAGCTCCCCTCACAAGTCACTAAATAAGACGAGCACTAAAAGAAAAAGTATTGGTCCTACAAAATGAATAAGCAAGCGTGATAAAGATTACTATGAATGA
The DNA here is from genome assembly GCF_021461395.2 of Schistocerca americana. Classification (NCBI taxonomy): domain Eukaryota; kingdom Metazoa; phylum Arthropoda; class Insecta; order Orthoptera; family Acrididae; genus Schistocerca; species Schistocerca americana. The sequence goes on from NW_025726049.1 coordinate 3,417,538, forward strand.
AATTAATTTGTAAAGGAGATTGGAATGGATTTGGTCAAAGAAAAAGGACTTATAATAGCCTACCTGTGACCGTAGGCTTAAATAAAAAAAAAAGACTAATTAAGAAACAATTGTTTTGATTCAAAGTGGTCAATTAGATTATTTATCGATTTATATGAACTCTTGTAAATATTAGTATGTAAATCAACTTGTAAACACCGTGTGATGTTATGACGCGAGAATTTCTTTTAATACACCGTTCATGCAGACGCTCGACACAGTGCAAGTGAAGTTTTAAAGTTCGACGGTTTTCAGTGGCAGTATTCTACTGCACCATATGTGTGAAAAATTCGTTGATGTGTGCAGTGTGTAATAATCAGTGTGTCATTCCACACATGCAGTTGCAGTGGTAGCTACCACTTACCTGTGAATCCGTAACTGGATAGTGGACAGGAAGTGATGTGAGGCAGTTTCGGTGGCAGAAGCTCCCTCCAGCAATCTAAAAAGCACAAAGCCACGATCCGCAGAACAAAAGCGACGCACGGCACCTCAAGCGCGAAATCAACGCTCTGCAAGAAAGCTCCGGTCACGTGCGCGCGCACAGACTGAATTTCAAGATTGCTCGCAACAGTGGAGGCGGACAGCCACCACGTGACGCAATAATGTAAACGTTCAACCGCCAACGCAGTTGCTGTGCGCTACATTCTGTAGCAAAAACATTCACACCCAGTACTGAAAACATTTTATATGTATCATAAACCTTCCGAGAGACTCTAAGATAGAGAAGTTAACGTAATTATTGTAATGACTGATTGTACACAGAGACAAGTCACAAGGTCACCTCTGAACACTGTTGAAATGTAAACTTTGACGAGAGGTCACGATACGAATGAAAACAAGCACACGAAAATACGTCAAAGGATCCGATCCTTCCTATATCCCATCCCACATGTATATAAAATTAGTTTTGTAAGCTATTCTAATATAAGATATTTTATCTGTTTCATATGTGAAATAATTCGGAGAGCCACACACGAGCCCTGAAAGTGAAAGATATGGACTTCCTTGTCGGAGCCATCACCAGTGGCCGCTCTACAATCCACGTCTATCATAAATAGTGTATGTGCGACGAAAATAAATGTATAATTAAGTGCGACGACGGACAAGGCAATCAATCGACAAGACGATGACAATATAATGAATACTGTCAAAACAGAAAGTTGTGTACCAGTTGTGATAGTCAACTTACTTTTGCAACGATGAAAAATGAAGTGTGACTCTATTTCCTTATAAATTTTGTAAATATGTGTACTTATAGCCTTAATTTTAAGAATCATCAAGATAGACTGAATCCATACAAACACTGATAGAAACACAGAACAAATTCACAATGATCCACCGTCAGTAATTACAAATTGAAACGTTAATTCTTTTTTTATGGAATGAATATGAAATGAAACTTTTAATAACCTGTGAGTTACACCCGAAAATTACAAATATTCCAATGGGCATGAGGATGAAAGTAATACCTTCGGTATTCCTTCCCTCCTCATGGGAGGCAGTATAATATTAGTAATTTTCGCCTCACAAACATTAATATACGCTCAATAGTAAACGCCTGTTGGCCTAAAGTTATCGAACAATTGTAAAGTAAACGAAATGAACCATCGCATAGCAGCGACAGAATCAATTATTCTTTATCTTTGCCGTTCTTGCGCGGTGCCAGTAAATCTCTATGTACATGTATCGATTAATGGTATAAAAAAGAATTCTGTTATTTCAAGACAAATGAGGCTATTGGCGCCTCACCTTTTACTGTTTGTATTCCATGAGAGGCGGACGCGGACTTGCTGCGTTCCACAACTGTATTTTATATTTGATGTGAAAATATTGAGTGAATATGCTAATTGTTATTTTTTACAATCAGAAAAGATGTAGTTTCTAGTAACTGATATCGAACAGACAGCATCAAGAGGACATTTTGACTGTTATGTATAAAGTATTTAACCACAATGGTCATCTATTGTAATTTAATATGAAAAGGTATGTAGCATTAAAAAAAAACGTGTGTTAAAGATAAGTGTGCTTATTTTCGTAAATTAACCTTGATGAGTCCTTCTCCTTATTTACTTAACTTAATTATTTTGTGTTACTTCATCATCAGAAATTATGATCACGCTGATGGGCCGAACGCAGCATGAGGCAGAAGGAACATTATCGTTTTCCTATTATTTATGAACCAATTTTATTTTAAATTGTGTTGTGTTGCTTTTCTTTTAAAGTCTATAAATCTTCTGGTCCCTTAGTGTTGTTCCGGGTATGACTGTATCGCGACTATAAAAATGCACAGAAATGATAATGTTTCTTCCGAGTGATCTCAAATATATATATATATCAATATGCCGCTCTTATTCAGGTATTTAATGGTCAACATATGTTATAATAATTGCGTAATAAATCCCTGATTCTGTTGCCAAGTGGCCCACCAAAATATTCAATTTTTCGACATTAAAAAAAAAAGTAACAATTCTTTTTATTTTTTGTCCCCCAAGAGCAACGCTACACCATGAAACACAGAAATTGCATCGGGATTGAATAAATAAGGGACAATGCCGACTGAAGTACAAAATGAGTTAATGTTCTAAGGGCTTGTGCTTTGAGCGGCTCCTGGGAGACCAGTATTAGATTATGATGCACCAGTGCAGGTTTACTGTAGCCATTGGACCTTCACATTGATCATGAAACACAGAAATTGCATTGGGATTGAATACAAAAAGCACAATGCCGACGTAAGTACAAGAAGAGTGAATCTTCTAAGAATTGGTGCTTTGAGCGGCTCCTGGGAGACCAGTATTAGATTCCGTTGCACCAGTGCAGGTTTACTGTATCCCTTGGACCTTCGCATTGACCTTGAAACACAGAAATTGCATCAGGATGGAATACATAAGGGACAATTCCGACTCAAGTACAAGATGAGTGAATTTTGGAAGAGTTTGTGCTTTGGGCGGCTCCTGGGAGACCAGTATTAAATTCCGATGCACCAGTGTAGGTTTGCTGTATCTCTTGCACCTTCACATTAACCAAGAAACATAGAAATCGCATCGGAATTGAATACAAAAGGGACAATGCCGACTTAAGAACAAGAAGAGTGAGTCTTCTAAGAGTTTGTGCTTTGAGCGGCTCATGGGAGACCAGTATTTGATTTCGATGCACAAGTGCAGGTTTACTGTATCCCTTGGACCTTCACATTGACCATGAAACACAGAAATTGCTTCGGGATTGAATACAAAAGAGACAATCCCAACCTAAGTACAAGAAGAGTGAATCTTCTAAGAGTTTGTGCTTTGAGCGGCTCCTCGGCGACCAGTGTTCGTTTCCAATGCACCAGTGCAGGTTTACTGTATCCCTTGGACCTTCACATTGACCATGGAACACAGAAATTGCATCGGGGTGGAATACATAAGGGACAATGCCGACTGAAGTACAAGAAGAGTGAATCCTCGAACGGTTTGTGCTTTGAGCGGTTCCTGGGAGACCAGTATTAGATTCCGATGCACCAGTGCTGGTTTACTGTACCCCTTGGAAGTTCACATGGACCATGAAACACAGAAATTGCATCGGGATGGAATACATAAGGGACAATGCCGACTGAAGTACAAGAAGAGTGAATCCTCGAACGGTTTGTGCTTTGAGCGGTTCCTGGGAGACCAGTATTAGATTCCGATGCACCAGTGCTGGTTTACTGTATCCCTTGGAAATTCACATGGACCATGAAACACAATAAATGCATCAGGATTGAATACAAAAGGGACTGCAAACTTAAGTACAAGAAGAGTTAATCATCTAAGTGTTTGTGCTTTGAGCGGCTCCTGGGAGACCAGTGTTAGATTCCGATGCACCAGTGAAGGTTTACTGTATCCCTTCGACCTTCACATTGACCACGAAACACAGAAATTGCATCGGGATTGAATACAAAAGGACAATGCCAACTTAAGTACATGAAGAGGTAATCTTTTATGGGTTTGTGCTTTAAGCGGCTCCTGGGAGACCAGTATTAGTTTCCGAGGCACCAGTGCAGGTTTACTGTAGCCATTGGACCTTCACATTGACCATGAAACACAGAAACTGCATAGGGATTAAATACAAAATGCACAATGCCAACTCTAGTACAAGAGGAGTGAATCTTCTAAGAGTTTGTGCTTTGAGCGGCTCATGGGAGATCAGTATTTGATTCCGATGCACCAGTGCAGGTTAACTGTATCCCTTGGCCCTTCACATTGACCATGAAACACAGAAATTGCATAGGGATTGAATACATAAGGCACAATGCCGACTTAAGTACAAGAAGAGTGAATCTTCTAAGAGTTTGTGCTTTGAGCGGCTCCTGGGAGACCAGTATTAGGTTCCGATGCACCAGTGCAGATTTACTGTATCCGTCGGTCCTTCACATTGACCATGAAACACAGATATTGCGTCGGGATTGAATACAAAAGGGACAATGCCGACTTAAGTACAAGAAGAGTGAATCGCCTCAGAATTTGTGCTATGACCTGCGCCTGAGATACCAGTATTAGATTACGATGCACCAGTGCAGGTTTACTGTATCCCCTGGAGCTTCACATTGACCATGAAACATAGAAATTGCATCGTGATGGTATACATAAGGGACAATGCCGACTGAAGTACAAGAAGCGTGAAGCTTCCAAGAGTTTGAGCTTTGAGCGACTCCTGGTTGTCCAGTATTAGATTCCGATGCTCCTGTGCAGGTTTACTGTATCCCTTGGACCTTCGCATTGACCATGAAACACAGAAATTGCTCGGGATTGAATACAAGAGGGACAATGCCGACTCAAGTACAAGAAGAGTAAATCCTCGAACGGTTTGTGCTTTGAGCGGTTCCTGGGGGACCAGTATTAGATTACGATGCACCTGTGCTGGTTTACTGTATCCCTTGGACCTTCACATTGACCATGAAACACAGAAATTGCATCGGGATTGAATACAAAATGGACTGCCGACTTAATTACACGAAGAGTTAATCATCTAAGAGTTTGTGCTTTGAGCGGCTCCTGAGAGACCAGTATTAGATTCCGATGCACCAGTTCCGGTTTACTGTATCCCTTCGACCTTCACATTGACCACGAAACACAGAAATTGCATCGGGATTGAATACAAAAGGGACAATGCCGACTTAAGTACAAGAAGAGTTAATCTTTTAAGGGTTTGTTCATTGAGCGGCTCCTGGGAGACCAGTAGTAGATTCCGATGCACCAGTGCAAGTTAACTGCATCCCTTGGACCTTCACATTGACCATGAAACACAGAAATTGCATCGGGATTGAATACAAAATACACAATGACGACTTTAGTACAAGAATAGTGAAACTTCTAAGAGTTTGTGTTTTGGTCGGCTCATGGGAGACCAGTATTACATTCCGATGCACCAGTGCAGGTTTACTGTATCCCTTGGCCTTTTACATTGACCATGAAACACAGAAATTTCATCGGGATTGAATACATAAGGCACAATGCCGACTTCAATATAAGAAGAGTGAATCTTCCAAGAGTTTGTGCTTTGAGCGGCTCCTGGGAGACCAGTATTAGATTCCGATGCACCAGCGCAGGTTTACTGTATCCCTTCGACCTTCACATTGACTATGAAACACAGAAATAGCATCGAGATTGGATACAAACGGGACAATGCCGACTTAAGTACCAGAAGTGCGAATCTTCTAAGTATTTGTGTTTCAGCGGCTCCTGGGAGATCAGTATTAGATTCCGTTGCACCTGTGGAGGTTTACTGTATCCCTTGGACCTTCAATTTCACCATGAAACACAGAAATTTCATCGGGATTGAATACAAAATACACAATGCCAACTTAAGTACAAGAAGAATGAATTTTCTAAGAAATTGTGCTTTGACCGACTCCATGGAGACCAGTGATCGATTCCGATGCACCAGTGCAGGTTTACTGTATCCCTTGGACCTTCACATTGACCATGCAACATAGAAATTGCATGGGGACCAATACAAAAGATACAATGATGACTTAAGTACAAGAGGAGTGATTCTTCTATTAGGTTGTGATTTGAGCGGCTCCTGGGAGACCAATATTAAATTCCGAAGCACCAGTGCAGGTTAACTGTATCCCTTGGAACCTTGGACCTCCACATTGCCCATGAAACGCAGAAATCGAATCGGGATTGAATTCATAAGGGTCACGCAGACTGAAGTACAAGAAGAGTGAATCTTCTAAGAGTTTGAGCTTTGAGCGGCTCCTGGGTGTCCAGTATTAGATTCCGATGCACCTGTGCAGGTTTACTGTATCCCTTGGAGTCTCACATTGACCATGAAACACGGAAATTGCTTGGGATTGAATGCAAGAGGGACAATGCCGACTTAAGTACAAGATGAGTGAATCTTCGAAGGGTTTGTGTTTTGAGCGGCTCCTGGGAGGCCACTATTAGATTTCGATGCACCAGTGCAAGTTTACTGTATCCCTTGGACCTTCACATTGACCATGAAACACAGAAATTGAATCGGGATGGAATACATAAGGGACAATGCCGACTGAAGTACACGATGAGTGAATCTTTTAGGAGTTTGAGCTTTGAGTGGGTCCTGGGTGTCCAGTATTAGATTCCGATGCACCTGTGCAGGTTTACTGTATCCCTTGGACATTCACATTGACCATGATACACAGAAATTGCTCGGGATTGAATACAAGAGGGATAATGCCGACTTAAGTCAGGAAGAATGAATCTTCGAAGGATTTGTGCTTTGGGCGGCTCCTGGGACACCACTATTAGATTCCGATGCACCAGTGCAGGTTTACTGTATCCCTTCGACCTATACATTGACCATGAAACACAGAAATTGCATCGGGATTGAATACAAAAGGACTGCCGACTTAAGTGCAAGAAGAGTTAATCAACTAAGAGTTTGTGCTTTGAGCGGCTCCTGGGAACCAGTATTAGATTCCGATGCATTAGTGCAGGTTTTCTGTATCCCTTGGACCTTCACATTGACCATGAAACACAGATATTGCGACGGGATTGAATACAAAAGGGACAATGTCGACTTAAGTACAAGAAGAGTGATCTCCTCAGAGGTTGTGCTATAAGCGGCGCCTGGGATACCAGTATTAGATTATGGTGCACCAGTGCAGGTTTACTGTATCCCTTGGAGCTTCACATTGACCATGAAACACAGAAATTGCATCGGGATGGAATACATAAGGGACAATGCCGACTGAAGTACACGATGAGTGAATCTTTTAAGAGTTTGAGCTTTGAGCGGCTCCTGGGTGTCCAGTATTAGATTCCGATGCACCAGTGCAGGTTAACTGTATCCCTTGGATCCTTGGACCTCCACATTGCCCATGAAACGCTGAAATCGAATCGGGATTGAATTATTAAGGGACACGCCGACTGAAGTACAAGAAGAGTGAATCTTCTAAGAGTTTGAGCTTTGAGCGGCTCCTGGGTGTCCAGTATTAGATTCCGATGCACCTGTGCAGGTTTCCTGTATCCCTTCGACCTTCACATTGACCATGAAACACAGAAATTGCTCGGGATTGAATACAAGATGGACAATGCCGACCTAAGTACAAGAACAGTGAATCTTCGAAGGGCTTGTGCTTTGAGCGGCTCCTGTGAGAACAGTATTAGATTCCGATGCACCAGTGCAGGTTTACTGTATCCGTTGGACCTTCACTTTGACCATGAAACGCAGAAATTGCATCGGGATTGAATACAAAATGCACGATGCCGACTTAAGTGCATGAAGAGTGAATCTTCTAAGAGTTTGTGCTTTGGGCGGCTCCTGGGAGACCAGTATAAGATGCCGATGCACCAGTGCAGGTTTACTGTATCCTTTGGACCTCCACATTGACCATGAAACATAGAAATCGAATCGGGATTGAATACAAAGGGAACAATGCCGACTTAAGTACAAGAAGAGTGAATCTTCTTAGAGTTTGCGCTTTGAGCGGCTCCTGGGAGACCAGTATTAGATTCCGATGCACCAGTGCTGGTTTACTGTATCCCTTTAACCTTCACTTTGACCAAGAAACACAGAAATCGCATCGGGATTGAACACAAAGGGGACAATGCCGACTCAAGAACAAGAAGAGTGAGTCTTCTAAGAGTGTGTGCTTTGAGCGGCTCATGGGAGACCAGTATTAGATTCCGATGCACCAGTGCAGGTTTACTGTATCCCTTGGCCCTTCGCATTGACCATGAAACACAGAAATTGCATCGGGATTGAATACATAAAGCACAATGCCGACTTAAGTACAAGAAGAGTGAATCTTCTAAGTGTTTGTGATTTGAGCGGCTCCTGGGAGACCAGTGTTAGATTCCGACGCACCAGCGCACATTCACTGTATCCCTTCGACCTTCACATTGAAGATGAAACACAGAAATTGCATCGAGATTGAATACAAATGGGACAATTCCGACTTAAGTATCAGAAGAGCGAATCTTCTAAGTGTTTGAGCTTTAAGCGGCTCCTGGTGTCCAGTATTAGATTCCGATGCACCTGTGCAGGTTTGCTGTATCCCTTGGACCTTCACATTGACCATGAAACACAGAAATTGCTCAGGATTGAATACAAGATGGACAATGCCGACTTAAGTACAAGAACAGTGAATCTTCGAAGGGCTTGTGCTTTGAGCGGCTCCTGGGAGACCAGTATTCGATTCCGATGCACCAGTTCAGGTTTACTGTATCCGTTGGACCTTCACATTGACCATGAAACACAGAAATTGCATCGGCATTGAATACAAAAGGATCTGCCGACTTAAGTACAAGAAGAGTTAATCATCTAAGAGTTTGTGCTTTGAGCGGCTCCTGGGTGTCCAGTATTAGATTCCGATGCACTAGTACTGGTTTACTGTATCCCTTGGACCTTCATATTGACCATGAAAAACAGATATTGCATTGGGACCAATACAAATGACACAATGTTGACTTAAGTACAAGAAGAGTAATTCTTCTAATAGTTTGTGATTTGAGCGGCTCCGGGGAGACCAGTATTTAATTCCGATGCACCAGTGAAGGATAACTGTATCCCTTGGACCACCACATTGACCATGAAACACAGAAATTGCATCGATATTGAAAACAAACGGGAATATGCCGACTTCAGTACAAGGAGAGTGATATTTCTAAGAGGCTGTGGGTTGAGCAGCTCCAGGGAGACCTGTATTAGATTCCGATGATCCAGTGCTGGTGTACTGTATCCCTTGGACTTTCAAATTGCCCATGAAACTCAGAAATTGCACCGGGAATGAACACAAAAGGGACAATGCCGACTTAAGTACCATAAGAGCGAGTCTTCTAAGAATTTGTCTTTTCAGCGGCTCCTGGGTGACCAGTATTAGATTCCGATTACAAGTGCAGGTTTACTGTATCCCTTCGGCCTTCACATTGACCATGAAACACAGAAATTGCATCGGGATTGAATACAAAAGGGACATTTCCGGCTTAAGTACAAAAAGAGGTGATCTTCTAAGGGTTTGTGCTTTGAGCGGCTCATGGGAGGCCAGTATTCGATTCCGATGAACCAGTACAAGTTTTCTGTATCCCTTGGACATTCTCATGGACCATGCAACATAGAATTTGCTTCGGGGTTGATTACAAAATGCACAATACCGAGTTAAGTACAAGAAGTGTGAATCTTCTAAGACTTTGTGCTTTGAGCGGCTCCTGGGAGACCAGTATTAGATTCCGATGCACCAGTGCTGGTTGACTGTATCATTTGGAAGTTCACATTGACAATGAAACACAGATATTGCATCGGGATTGAATACAAAATGGACAATGCTGACATAAGTACAAGAAGAATGATTCTTCTAGGAGTTTGTGCTTTCAGCGGATCCTTGGAGACCAGTATTAGATTCCGATGCGCCAGTGGAGGTTTACTGTATCCCTTGACCTTCACATTGACCATGAAGCACAGAAATTGCATCGGGATTGAATACCAAAGGCACAATGCCGACTTAAGTACAAGAAGAGTGATTCATCTAAGAGTTTGTGCTTTGAACGGCACCTGGGGGCAAATGTGCGATTCCGATGCACCAGTGCAGGTTTACTGTATCCATGGCCCTTCACATTGACCATGAAACACAGATATTACATCGGGATTGAATACAAAAGGCACAATGCCAAATTAAGTACAAGAAGAGTGAATCATATAGAGTTTCTGGTTTGAGCGGCTCCTGGGAGACCAGTATTACATTCCGATGCACCAGTGTAGGTTTACTGTATCCCTTGGACATTCACATTGACCATGAAACGCAGAATTTGCATGGGGACCAATACAAAAGATACAATGTCGACTTAAGTACAAGAAGAGTGAATCTTCTAATAGTTCGTGATTTGAGCGGCTCCTGGGAGACCAGTATTAAATTCCAATGCACCAGTGCAGGTTTACTGTATCCCTTGGACCGCCACATTCACCATGAAATTCAGAAATCGTATCGGGATAGAATACAAAGGGAACAATGCCGCCATAAGTACAAGAATAGTGAATCTTCTAAGAGGTTGTGCTTTGAGCGGACCCTGGGAGACCAGCATTAGATTCCGATGCACCAGTGCAGGTTTACTGTATCCCTTGGCCCTTCACATTGACCATGAAACGAAGAAATTGCATTGGGATTAAATACAAAATGCACAATGCCGACTTAAGTACAAGAAGAGTGAATCTTTTAAGAGTTTGTGCTTTGAACTGCTCCTGGGAGACCAGTATTAGGTTCCGATGCACCAGTACAGGTTTACTGTATCCTGTGGTCCTTCACATTGGCCATGAAACACAGATATTGCGTCGAGATTGAATACAAAAGGGACAATGCCAACTTAAGAACAAGAAGAGTGAATTTCTTCAGAGTTTGTGTTTTGAGCGGCTCCTGGGATATCAGTATCAGATTCCGATGCACCTGTGCAGGTTTACTGTATCCCTTGGACCTTCACAATGACCTTGAAACACATAAATTGCATCGGAATAAAATGCAAAAGGCAAAATGCCGTCTGTAGTACAAGAAGAGTGAATCTTCTTAGATATTGTGCTTTGAGCGGCTCCTGGGAGACCTCTATTAGATTCCGATGCCCCTGTGCTGGTTTACTGTATCCCTTGGACCTTCACATGGACCATCAAACACAGATATTGCATCGGGATTGAAAACAAAATGCACAATGCCCAGTTAAGTATAAGAAGAGTGATTCTTGTAAGAGTTTGTGCTTTGAGCGGGTCCTGGGAGACCAGTATTAGATTCCGAAGCACCAGTGCAGGTTTACTGTATCCCTTGGACCTTCACATTGACCATGAAACACAGTATTTGCATCGGGATTGAATACAAAATGCACAATGCCGACGTACGTACAAGAAGAGTAAATCTGCTAAGAGTTTGTGCTTTGAGCGGCTCATGGGAGACCAGTATTACATTCCGATGCACCAGTGATGGTTTATTGTATCCCTTCGACCTTCACATTGATCATGAAACACAGAAATTGCATCGGGATTAAATACAAATGGGACAAAGCCGACTTAAATACAAGAAGTGTGAATCTTACAAGAGTTTGAGCTTTAAGTGGCTCCTGGGTGTCCAGCATTAAATTTCGATGCACCTGTGCAGATTTACTGTATCCCTTGGACCTTCACATTGACCGTGAAACGCAGAAATTGCAACGGGATTGAATACAAAATGCACAATGCCGACTTACGTACAAGAAGAGTAAAACTTCTGAGAGTTTGAGCTTTGAGCGGCTCATGGGAGACCAGTATTAGATTCCGATCCACCAGTGCTGGTTTACTGTATCCCTTGGTCCTTCACATTGATCATGAAACACAGATATTGCATCGGGATTGAATTCAAAAAGAACAATGCCGACTTAAGTACAAGAATAGTGAATCACTTCAGAGTTTGTGCTGTGAGCGGCTCCTGGGATACCAGTATTAGATTCCAATGCACCTGTGCAGGTTTACTGTATCCCTTGGACCTTCACAGTGACTATGAATCACAGAAATTGCATCGGGATTGAATACAAAAGGCACAATGCCGTCTTAAGTACAAGAAGAGTGAATCTTCTTCGTGATTGTGCTTTGTGCGGTTCCTGGGAGACCAGCATTAGATACTGATGCACCAGTGCAGGTTTACTCTATACCTTGGACCCTCAAATTGACCATGAAACACAGAAACCGCATCGGGATTGAATACAAAAGGACAATGCCGACTTAAGTAACAGAAGAGTGAATCTTCTAAGAGTTTGTGTTTTAAGCGTCTCCTGAGAGACCAGTATTAGATTCTGATGCACCAGTGCAGGTTTACTGTATCCCTTGGACCTTCTCATTGACCATGAAACACAGAAATTGCATCGGGATTGAATACAAAAGGGACTACGGACTTAAGTAGAAGAAGAGTTAATCATCTAAGAGTTTGTGCTTTGAGCGGCTCCTGAGAGACCAGTATTAGATTCCAATGCTCCAGTGGAGGTGTACTGTATCCCTTGGACCTTCACATTGACCATGAAACGCAGATATTGCACCGGGATTGATTGCAAAATGGACTTCCGACTTAAGTACAAGAAGAGTTAATCATCTAAGAGTTTGTGATTTGAGCGGCTCCTGTGGGACCAGTATCAGATTCCAATGCAGCAGCGTGGGTTTACTGTATCCCTTGGACTTTATCATTGACCATGTAACACAGAAATTGCATCGGGATTGAATACAAAAGGGACTGCTGACTTAAGTGTAAGAGGAGTTAATCATCTAAGAGTTTGTGCTTTGAGCAGCTCCTGGGAGACCAGTATTACATTCCGATGCTCCAGTGCAGGTTTACTGTATCCCTTGGACCTTCACATTGACCATGAAACACAGAAATTGCATCGGGATTGAATTCAAAAGGGACTGCCGACTTAAGTACAAGAAGAGTTAATCATCTAAGAGGTTGTGTTATGAGTGGCCCCTGGGAGACCAGTATTAGATTCCGATGCTCCAGTGCAGGTTTACTGTATCCCTTGGACCTTCACATTGACCATGAAACGCAGAAATTGCAACGGGATTGAATACAAAACGCACAATGCCGACTTACGTACAAGTAGAGTAATTCTTCTAAGAGTTTGTGCTTTGAGCGGCTCATGGGAGACCAGTATTAGATCCCAATGCACCAGTGCAGGTTAACTGTATCCCTTGGAACTTCACATTGACCGTGTAACACAGATATTGCATTGGGATTGAATACAAAAGGCACAATGCCGACGTAAGTACAAGAAGAGTGAATCTTCTAAGAGTTTGTGCTTTGAGCGTCTCCTGGGAGACCAGTATTAGATTCCGATGCACCACTGCATGTCTACTGTATCCCTTGGACCTTCACATTGACCATGAATCACAGAAATTTCATCAGGATTGAATACAAAATTGACAATGCCGACATAAGTACAAGTAGAGAGAGTTTTCTAAGAGTTTGTGGTTTGAGCTGCTCCTGGCACTCCAGTATTAGATTCCGATGAACCAGTGCAGATTTATTGTATCCCTTGGACCTTCGCATTGACCATGAAACACAGAAATCGCATCGGGATTGAACACAAAAGGCACAATGCCGACTTGAGTACAAGAAGACCGAATCTTCTAAGGGTTTGTGCTTTGAGCGGCTCCTGGGAGACCAGTTTTAGATTCCGATGCACCAGTACAGGTTTACTGTATCCCTTGGACATTCACATTGACCATGAAACACAGATATTGCATGGGGACCAATACAAAAGAAATAATGTCGACTTAAGTCTAGAAGAGTGAATCTTCCAATAGTTTGTGATTTGAGCGGCTCCTGCGAGACCAGTATTAGATTCCGATGCTCCAGTGCAGGTTTACTGTATCCCTCGGACCTTCACAATGACCATCAAACTCAGATATTGCATCGGGATAGAATACAAAAGGCACAAGAGAAGTTAATCTTCTAACAGTTTGTGCTTTCAGCGGCGCCTGGGAGACCAGTATTAGATTCTGATGCTCCAGTGTAGGTTTACTGTATCCCTTGGACCTTCACATAGACCATGAAACACAGAAATTGCATCGGGATTAAATACAATAGGCACAATGCCGTCTTTAGTACAAGAAGAATGAATCTTCTAAGATATTGTGCTTTGAGCGGCTCCTAGGAGACCTGTATTAGATTCCGATGCACCTCTGCTGATTTGTTGTATCCCTTGGACCCTCACATGGACCATCAAACACAGATATTGCATCGGGATTGAAAACAAAATGCACAATGCCCACTTAAGTATAAGAAGAGTGAATCTTGTAAGAGTTTGTGCTTTGAGCGGGTCCTGGGAGACCAGTATTAGATTCCGAAACACCAGTGCAGGTCTACTGTATCCCTTGAACCTTCACATTGACCATGAAACACAGAAATTGCATCGGGATTGAATTCAAATGGGACAATGCCGACTTAAGTATAAGAGGAGTGAATCTTACAAGAGTTTAAGATTTGAGTGGCTCCTGGGCGTCCAGTATTAGATTTCGATGCACCTGTGCAGATTTACTGTATCCCTTACACCTTCGCATAGACCATGAAACACAGCAATTGCATTGGGATTGAATACAAAGATAACAATAACTACATAAGTACAAGAAGAGTGAATCTTTTAAGGGTTTGTGCTTTGAGCGGCTCCTGGGAGACCAGTATTACATTCCGATGTACCAGTGCAGGTTTACTGTATCCCTTGGACCTTCACATTGACCATGAAACACAGAAATTGCATCGGGATTGATTACAAAATGCACAATGCCGATTACGTACAAGAAGAGTAAATCTTCAAAGAGTTTGTGATTTGAGCGGCTCATGGGAGACCTGTATTAGATTCCGATGCACTAGTGCAGGTTTACCGTATCCTTTTGACCTTCACATTGACAATGAAACACCGAAATTGCTTCGGGAGGGAATACAAAAGGGACAATGCCAACTCAAGTAGAAGAAGAGTGAATTTTTAAGAGTTTGTGCTTTGAGCGGCTCCTGGGAGACCAGTATTAAAGTTCGATGAATCAGTGCAGGTTTACTGTATCCCTTGGACCTTCACATTGACCAAGAAACACAGAAATCGCTTCGGCATTCAATACAGAATGGACAATTCCGACTTAAGAACAAGAAGAGTGACACTTCTATGAATTTGTGCTTTGAGCGTCTCATGGGAGACCAGTATTAGATTCTGATGCACCAGTGCAGGTTTACTTTATCCCTTGGCCCCCAACATTGACCATGAAACACAGAAATTGCATCGGGATTAATACATAAGGCACAATGCCGACTTAAGTACAAGAAGAGTGAATCTTCTAAGAGTTTCTGCTCTTAGCGGCTCCTGGGAGACCAGTATTAGATTCCGTTGCACCAGTGCAGGTTTACTCTATCGCTTGGACCTTCACATTGACCATGAAACACAGAAATTGCATCGGGATTGAATACAAAAGGGACAATGCCGACTTAAGTACAGGAAGAGTTAATCATCTAATAGTTTGTGCTTTGAGCGGCTCCTGAGAGACCAGTATTAGATCCGATGCTCCAGTGCAGGTGTACTGTATCCCTTGGACCTTCACATTGACCATGAAACGCAGAAATCGCATCGGGATTAAATACAAAATGCACAATGCCAACTTACGTACAAGAAGAGAAAATCTTCTAAGAGTCTGTGCTTTGAGCGGCTCATGGGAGACCAGTATTAGATTCCGATGCACCAGTGCAGGTTTACTGTATCCCTTGGAATTTCACATTGATCATGAAACACAGAAATTGCATTGGGATTGAATACAAAAGGCACAATGCCTACGTAAGTACAAGAGGAGTGAATCTTCTAAGAGTTGTGCTTTCAGCGGCTCCTGGGAGACCAGTATTAGATTCGGATGCACCAGTACAGGTTTAATGTATCCCTTGGACCTTCACATTGACCAGGAAACACACAAATTGCATTCGGACCAATACAAAAGATACAATGTCGACTCAAGTACAAGAAGAGTGAATCTTCTAGTAATTTGTGAATTGAGCGGCTCCTGGGAGACCAGTATTGAAGTCCGATGCACCAGTGCAGGTTTACTGTATCCCTTGACATCCACATTGACCATGAAACACAGAAATCGAATCGGGATTGAATACAGAGGGAACAATGCTGACTTAAGTACAAGAAGAGTGAATCTTCTAAGAAATTGTGCTTTTGAGTGGCTCCTGGGAGACCAGTATTAGATTCCGATGCACCAGTGCTGGTTTACTGTATCCCTTGGACCTTCACATTGCCCATGAAACACAGAAATTTCATCGTGATTGAATACAAAAGGGACAATGCCGACTTAAGTACAAGATGAGTGAATCTTCTAACAGTTTGTGCTTTGAGCGGCTCCTGGGAGCCCAGTATTAGATTCCGATACACCAGTGCAGGTTTACTGTATCCCTTGGACTTTCATATTGACCATGAAATACAGAAATTGCATCGGGATTGAATACAAGAGGGTCATTGCCGACTTAAGTACAAGAAGAGTGAAGCTTCTAAGAGTTAGTGCCTTGAGCGGCTCGTGGGAGACCAGTTTTAGATTCCAATGCAGCAGCGTGGGTTTACTCTATCCCTTGGACTTTCACATTGACCATGAAACACTGAAATTGTACCAGGATGAATGCAAAAGTGACTGCCGACTAAAGTGCAAGAGGAGTTAATCATCTAAGAGTTTGTAATTTGAGTGGCTCCTGGGAGACCAGTATTCGATTCCGATGCTCCAGTGCAGAGTTTACTGTATCCCTGCGACATTCACATTGACCATGAAACACAGAAATTGCATCGGGATTGAATTCAAATGGGACAATGCCGACTTAAGTACAAGAAGAGTGAATCTTACAAGTGTATAAGATTTGAGTGGCTCCTGGGTGTCCAGTATTAGATTTCGATGCACCTGTGCAGATTTACTGTATCCCTTAGACCTTCACATTGACCATGAAACACAGAAATTGCATTGGGATTGAATACAAAGGGAACAATAACTACATAAGTACAAGAAGCGTGTATCTTGTAAGGGTTTGTGCTTCGAGCGGCTCCTGGGAGACCAGTATTACATTCCAATGTACCAGTGCACGTTTACTGTATCCCTTGGACCTTCACATTGACCATGAAACACAGAAATTGCATCGGGATTGATTACTAAATGCACAATGCCGATTACGTGCAAGAAGAGTAAATCTTCTAAGAGTTTGTGCCTTAGCGGCTCATGGGAGACCTGTATTAGATTCCGATGCACTAGTGCAGGTTTACCGTATCCTTTGGACCTTCACATTGACCATGAAACACCGAAATTGCTTCGGGAGGGAATACATAAGGGACAATGCCAATTCAAGTAGAAGAAAAGTGAATTTTTAAGAGTTTGTGCTTTGAGCGGCTCCTAGGAGACCAGTATTAAATTTCGATGTACCAGTGCAGGTTTACTGTATCCCTTGGACCTTCACATTGACCAAGAAACACAGAAATCGCATCGGCATTCAATACAAAATGGACAATGCCGACTTAAGAACAAGAAGAGTGACACTCCTATGAGTTTGTGCTTTGAGCGTCTCATGGGAGACCAGTATTAGATTCCCATGCACCAGTGCAGGTTTACTTTATCCCTTGGCCTCCAACATTGACCATGCAACACAGAAATTGATCGGGATTAATACACAAGGCACAATGCCGACTTAAGTTCAAGAAGAGTGAATCTTCTAAGAGTTTCTGCTCTGAGCGGCTCCTGGGAGACCAGTATTAGATTCCGTTGCACCAGTGCAGGTTTGCTCTATCGCTTGGACCTTCACATTGACCAAGAAACACAGAAATTGCACCAGGATTGAATACAAAAGGGACAATGCCGACTTAAGTACAATAAGAGTGAATTTTCTAAGAGTTTGTGGTTTGAGCGGCTCGTGGGAGACCAGTGGTAGTTTCCGATGCACCAGTGCAGGTTTACTGTATCCCTTGGAGCTTCACATTGACCATGAAACACAGGAATTGCATTGGGATTGAATACAAAAGGGACAATGCCGACTTAAGTACAAGAAGGGTGAATCTTATAAGCGATTGTGCTTTGAGCGGCACCTGGGAGACCAGTATTAGGTTCTGATGCACCAGTGCAGGTTTACTGTACCCCTTGGTCCTTCACATTGACCATGAAACACAGATATTGCATCGGGATTGAATACAAAAAGGACAATGCCGACTTAAGTACAAGAATAGTGAATCACTTCAGAGTTTGTGCATTGAGCGGCTCCTGGGATACCAGTATTAGATTCCGATGCACCAGTGCAGGTTAACTGTATCCCTTGGAATTTCACATTGATCATGAAACACAGAAATTGCATCGGGATTGAATACAAAAGGCAAAATGCCTACGTAAATACAAGAAGAGTGAATCTTTTAAGAGTTTGTGATTTGAGCGGCTCCTGGAAGACCAGTATTAGATTCCGATGCACCAGTGCAGGTTTACTGTTTCCCTTGGACCTTCACATTGTCCATGAAACACAGAAATTTCATCGGGATTGAGTGCAAAATGGACAATGCCGACATAAGTACAGGATGAGAGAATTTTCCAAGCGTTTGTGGTTTGAGCTGCTCTTGGGAGACCAGTAGTAGATTCCGTTGAACCAGTGCAGGTTTATTGTATCCCTTGACCTTCACATTCACCATGAAACACAGAAATCACATCGGGATTGAATAAAAAACGCACAATGCCGACTTGAGTACAAGAAGAGTGAATCTTCCAAGAGTTGTGCTTTCAGCGGCTCCTGGGAGACCAGTATTAGATTCGGATGCACCAGTACAGGTTTACTGTATCCCTTGGACCTTCACATTGACCATGAAACACACAAATTGCATTCGGACCAATACAAAAGATACAATGCCGACTTAAGTACAAGAAGAGTGAATCTTCTAGTAATTTGTGAATTGAGCGGCTCCTGGGAGACCAGTATTGAAGTCCGATGCACCAGTGCAGGTTTACTGTATCCCTTGGACATCCACATTGACCATGAAACAGAGAAATCGAATCGGGATTGAATACAAAGGGAACAAAGCTGACTTAGGTACAAGAAGAGTGAATCTTCTAAGAATTTGTGCTTTGAGTGGCTCCTGGGAGACCAGTATTAGATTCCGATGCACCAGTGCTGGTTTACTGTATCCCTTGGACCTTTACATTGCCCATGAAACACAGAAATTTCATCGGGATTGAATACAAAAGGGACAATGTCGACTTAAGTACAAGAAGAGTGAATCTTCTAGTAATCTGTGAATTGAGTGGCTCCTGGGAGACCAGTATTGAAGTCCGATGCACCAGTGCAGGTTTACTGTATCCCTTGGACATCCACATTGACCATGAAACACAGAAATCGAATCGGGATTGAATACAAAGGGAACAATGCTGACTTAAGTACAAGAAGAGTGAATCTTCTAAGAGTTTGTGCCTTGAGCGTCTCCTGGGAGACCTGTATGAGATTCCGATGCACCAGTGCACGTTTACTGTATCCCTTTGACCTTCCCATTGACCATGAAACACAGAAATTGCATCAGTATTGAATACAAAAGGGACAATGCCGACTTAAGTACAAGAAGGTGAATTTTCTAAGAGTTTGTGGTTTGAGCGGCTGCTGGGAGACCAGTATCAGATTCCGATGCACCAGTGCAGGTTTACTGTATCCCTTGGACCATCACATTGACCATGAAACACAGAAATCGCATCGGCATTGAATACAAGAGGCACAATGCCGACTTAAGTACAAGAGGAGTGAATCTTCTAAGAGTTTGTACTTTGAACGGCTTCAGAAAGACCTGAATTAGATTCCGATTCACCAGCGCAGGTTTACTGTAACCCTTAGACCTTCACATTGAGCTTGAAACAGAGATATTGCTTCGGGATTGAATACAAAAGGGACAATGTCGACCTAAGTACAAGAAGAGTGATTCATCTAAGAGTTTGTGCTTTGAACGGCACCTGGGGGCCAGTGTGAGATTCCGATGGCCCAGTGTAGGTTTACTGTATCCCTTGGACCTTCACATTGACCATGAAACACAGAAATTGCATCGGGATTGAATACAAACGGTACAGTGCCAAATTAAGTACAAGAAGAGTGAATCTTCTAAGAGTTAGTGCTTTGAGTGGCTCCTGGGAGGCAAGTATTAGATTCCAACGCACCAGTGTGGGTTTACTGTATCCCTTGGACATTCACATTGACCATGAAACATAGAAATTGCATCGGGATTGAATACAAAGGGACAAACCGAACTTAAGTACAAGAAGAGATAATCTTCTAACAGTTTGTGCTTTGAGCGGCTCCTGGGAGTCTGGTGTTAGATTCCGATGCACTAGTGCAGGATTACTGTATACCCTTCGACTTCCACATTGACCATGAAAGACAGATATCGCATCGGGATTGAATAAAAAAGGCACAATGAGGACTTAAGTACCAGAAGTGCGAATCTTCTAAGATTTTGTGCTTTGAGCAACTCCTGGGGGAACAGTATTATATTCCGATGCACCAGTGCAGGTTTACTGTATCCCTTGGACCTTCACATTGACCCGGAAACACAGAAATTGCATCGACATTGTATACAAAAAGGACATTTCCGACTAAAGTACAAGAACAGTGAGTTTTCTAAGAGATTGTGGTTTGAGCGGCACCTGCGAGTCCAGTATTAGAATCCGATGCACCAGTGCAGGTTTACTGTATCCCTTGGACATTCACATTGACCATAAAACGCAGAAATCGCATCGGGATTGGATACAAACGGTACAATGCCGACTTAAGTATAAGAAGAGTGAGTTTTCTAAGAGATTGTGGTTTGAGCGGCTCCTGCGAGACCAGTATTAGATTCCGATGCACCAGTGCAGGTTTACTGTATTCCTTGAACCTTCACATTGACCATGAACCACAGAAATTGCATCGGGGTGAATACAAAACTCACAATGCCATCTTAAGTTCAAGAAGAGTGGATCTTCGAAGAGTTTGTGATTTGAGCGCCTCCTGGGAGACCAGTATTAGATTCCGATGCACCAGTGCACGTTTACTGTATCCCTTTTGACCTTCACATTGACCATGAAACACAGATATTGCATGGGGATTGAATACAAAAGGGACAATGCCGACTTAAGTATAAGAAGAGTGAGTTTTCTAAGAGATTGTGGTTTGAGCGGCTCCTGCGAGACCAGTATTAGATTCCGATGCACCAGTGCAGGTTTACTGTATCCCTTGGACCTTCACATTGACCATGAAACACAGAAATCGCATCGGGATTGAATACTAAATGCACAATGCCGACTTAAGTACAAGAAGAGCTAATCTTCTAAGAGTTTGTGGTTTGAGCGGCTCATGGGAGACCAGTATTAGATTCCGATGAACCAGTGCAGGTTTACTGTATCCCCTGGAACTTCTCAATGACCATGAAACACAGAAATTGCATCGGCCTTGAATACAAATGCACTATGCCAACTTAAGTAGTAGAAGAGTGAGTCTTCTAAGAGTATGTGCTTTGAGCGGCTCCTGGGAGACCAGTATTAGATTCCAATTTACCAGTGCAGGTTTACTGTATCCCTTGGAGCTTCACATTGATCAAGAAACACAGAAATTGCATCGGGATTGAATACAAAAGGCACAATGACGACTTAAGTACAAGAAGAGTGATCGTCTAAGAGTTTGTGTTTTGAACGGCACCTGGGGGCCAGTATGCGATTCCGATGCACCAGTGCAGGTATACTGTATCCCTTGGACCATCACATTGACCATGAAACACAGAAATTTCATCGGGATTGAATACAAAAGGCACAAAGCCAAATTAAGTACAAGAAGAGTGAATCTTAAAGAGTTTGTGGTATGAGCGGCTCCTTGGAGACCAGTATTAGATTCCGATGACCCAATGCAGGTTTACTGTATCCATCGGACCTTCACATGGACCATCAAACACAGAAATTGCATCGGGATTGAAAACAAAAACCACAATGCCGACTTAAGTACAAGAAGACTGAATCTTGTAAGAGTTTGTGCTTTGAGCGATTCCTGGGAGACCAGTATTAGATTCCAATGCACCAATGCAGGTTTACTGTATCCCTTGGACATTCACATTGACCATAAAACACAGAAATTGCATTGGGATTGAATAGAAAAGGGACTACCGACTTAAGTACAAGAAGAGTTAATCATCTAAGAAATTGATTTGAGCGTCTCCTTGGAGACCAGTATTGGATTCTGATGCTCCAGTGCAGGTGTACTGTATCCCTTGGACCTTCACATTGACCATGAAACGCAGAAATTGGATCGGGATTGAATACCAAATGCACAATGCTGACTTACATACAAGAAGAGTAAATCTTCTAAGAGTTTGTTATTTGAACGGCTCATGGGAGACCAGTATTAGATTCCAATGCACCAGTGCAGGTTTACTGTATCCCTAGGATCTTCACATTGACCATGAAACACAGAGATTGCATCGAGATTGAATAGAAACGGGACAAAGCCGACTTAAGTACAAGAAGAGTGAATTTTCTAAGCGGTTGTGGGTTGAGCAGCTCCAGGGAGACCAGTATTACATTCTGATGCACCAGTACTGGTTTACTGTATCCCTTGGACCCTTACATTGTCCATGAAACACAGAAATTTCATCGGGATTGAATACAAAAGGGACAATGTCGACCTAAGTACAAGAAGAGTGATTCATCTAAGAGTTTGTGCTTTGAACGGCACCTGGGGGCCAGTGTGAGATTCCGATGGCCCAGTGTAGGTTTACTGTATCCCTTGGACCTTCACATTGACCATGAAACACAGAAATTGCATCGGGATTGAATACAAACGGTACAGTGCCAAATTAAGTACAAGAAGAGTGAATCTTCTAAGAGTTAGTGCTTTGAGTGGCTCCTGGGAGACAAGTATTAGATTCCAACGCACCAGTGTGGGTTTACTGTATCCCTTGGAGCTTCACATTGATCAAGAAACACAGAAATTGCATCGGGATTGAATACAAAAGGCACAATGACGACTTAAGTACAAGAAGAGTGATCGTCTAAGAGTTTGTGTTTTGAACGGCACCTGGGGGCCAGTATGCGATTCCGATGCACCAGTGCAGGTATACTGTATCCCTTGGACCATCACATTGACCATGAAACACAGAAATTTCATCGGGATTGTGTACAAAAGGCACAATGCTAACTTAAGTACAAGGAGAGTGAATCTTCTAAGAGTTTGTGGTTTGAGCGGCTCCTGGGAGACCAGTATTAGTTTCCGATGCACCAGTGCAGGTTTACTGTATCCCTTGGTCCTTCACATTGACCATGAAACATAGAAATTGCATCGGGATTGAATACAAAAGGCACAATGCCAATTAAGTAAAAGAAGAGTGAATCTTCTAAGCGTTTGTGGTTTGAGCGGCTCCTGGGAGACCAGTATTAGAATCCGATGCACCAGTGAACGTTAAATGTATCCCTTTGACCTTCACATTGACCATGAAACACAGAAATCGCATCGGGATTGAATACTTAATGCACAATGCTGACTTACGTACAAGAAGATTGAATCTTCTAAGAGTTTGTGCTTTGAGCGGCTCCTGGGAGACCAGTATTAGATTCCGATGCACCAGCGCAGGTTCACTGTATCCCTTCGACCCTCACATTGAAGATGAAACACAGAAATCGCATCGAGATTGAATAGAAACGTGACAAAGCCGACTTAAGTACAAGAAGAGTGAATTTTCTAAGCGGTTGTGGGTTGAGCAGCTCCAGGGAGACCAGTATTACATTCTGATGCACCAGTACTGGTTTACTGTATCCCTATGACCTTTACATTGCCCATGAAACACAGAAATTTCATCGGGATTGAATACAAAAGGGACAATGCCGACTTAAGTACAAGAAGAGTGAATCTACTAACTGTTTGTGTTTTGAGTGGCTCCTGGGAGACCAGTATTAGATTCCGATTCACCAGTGCAGGTTTACTGTATCCCTTGGACCTTCACATTGACCATGAAACACAGAAATTGCATCGGGATTGAATACAAAGGGAACAATGCCGCCTTAAGTACAAGAAGAGTGAATCTTCTAAGAGTTAGTGCTTTGAGCCGCGCTTGGGAGACCAGTATCAAATTCCAATGCAGCAGTGCGGGTTTACTGTATCCCTTGCATCTTCACATTACCATGAAACACAAAAATTGCACCGGGATTGAATACAAAAGGGACTGCCGACGTAAGTACAAGAAGAGTTAATCATCTAAGAGTTTGTGTTCTGGGTGGACCTGGGAGACCAGTATTAGATTCCGATGCTCCAGTGCAGGTTTACTGCATCCCTTGGACCTTCACATTGACCATGAAACGCCGAAATTGCATCGGGATTGAATTCAAAATGAACAATGCCGACTTAAGTACAAGAAGAGTGAATCTTCTAAGAGTTTCTGGTTTGAGAGGCTCCTGGGAGACGAGTAATATATTCCAATGCACCAGTGCAGGTTTACTGTATCCCTTGGACCTTCACATTGACCATGAAACACAGAAATCGCATCGGGATTGAATACTAAATGCACAATGCCGACTTAAGTACAAGAAGAGTGAATCTTCTAAGAGTTTGTGGTTTGAGCGGCTCATGGGAGACCAGTATTGGATTCCGATGAACCAGTGCAGGTTTACTGTATCCCTTGGAACTTCTCAATGACCATGAAACACAGAAATTGCATCGCGATTGAAATCAAATGCACAATGCCGACTTAAGTACAAGAAGAGTTAATCTTCTAAGAGTTTGTGCTTTGAGCGGCTCCTGGGAAACCAGTATTACATTCCCATTCACCAGTGCAGGTTGACTCTATCATTTGGACCTTCACATTGACCATGAAATACAGATATTGCATCGGGATTGAATGCAAATAGGACAATGATGACTTACGTACAAGAAGAACGAATCGTCTAGGAGTTTGTGCTTTCAGCGGCTCCTGGGAGACCAGTATTGGATTCGGATGCACCAGCGCAGGTTTACTGTATCCCTTGGACCTTCTCATTGACCATGAATCACAGAAATCGCAACGGGATTGAATACAAAAGGCACAATGACGACTTAAGTACAAGAAGAGTGGTCGTCTAAGTGTTTGTGCTTTGAGCGGCTCCTGGGAGGCCAGTACTACATTCCGATGCACCAGTGCAGGTTCACTGTATCTTTTGGATCTTCACATTGACCTTGAAACACAGTAATTGCATCGGGATTGAATACAAAATGGACAATGCCAATTTAAGTACAAGAAGAATGAATCTTCTAGGAATTTGTGCTTTCAGCGGCTCCTGGGAGAATAGTATTAGATTCAGATGCACCAGTGCAAGTTTACTGTATCCCTTGGATCTTCACATTGACCATGAAACACAGAAATTGCATCGGGATTGTGTACAAAAGGCACAATGCCAACTTAAGTGCAAGGAGAGTGAATCTTCTAAGAGTTTGTGGTTTGAGCGGCTCCTGGGAGACCAGTATTAGTTTCCGATGCACCAGTGCAGGTTTACTGTATCCCTTGGTCCTTCACATTGACCATGAAACATAGAAATTGCATCGGGATTGAATACAAAAGGCACAATGCCAATTAAGTAAAAGAAGAGTGAATCTTCTAAGCGTTTGTGGTTTGAGCGGCTCCTGGGAGACCAGTATTAGATTCCAATGCACCAGTGAACGTTAAATGTATCCCTTTGACCTTCACGTTGACCATGAATCACAGAAATCGCATCGGGATTGAATACTTATTGCACAATGCTGACTTACGTACAAGAAGATTGAATCTTCTAAGAGTTTGTGCTTTCAGCGGCTCCTGGGAGACCAGTATTAGATTCCGATGCACCAGTGCTGGTTTACTGTATTACTTGGACCTTCACATTGACCATGAAACACAGTAATTGCATCGGGATTGAATACAAATGAGACAATGCTGCCTTAAGTACAAGAAGAGTGAATCTTCTTATAGTTTGTGCTTTCAGTGGCTCCTGGGAGACCAGTATTGGATTCTGATGCACCAGTGCAGGTTTTCTGTATCCCTTGGACCTTCACATTGACTATGAAACACAGAAATTGCATTGGGATTGAATACAAAAGTGACAATGCTGACTTAAGTACAAGAAGAGTGAATCTTCTAAGAGTTTGTGGTTTGAGAGGCTCCTGGGAGCTAACTCGATACAATACACCCAGGAAGTGGAGAGGAACCCGCACTGGACACCTCAAAACGCTGAACATTGGGAATAATTGTAGATGTAGCTAAATGGAATATCTGAAGGGAAGTAACAAAATAATGTGTACTAGGATATGACAAACCTGCCCAAGTCCTCTACAAAGGATACCAAGGGTCTAAATAATTTTTTTATAACATTTTGTATTTAAAAATATTTGTGTGTATAAATTGTTCATGTTGATGTAAATTTGACAATTTAAGAATTGGTCATGCTTAGGAACAATATAAGAAATAGGCGTTATGTAAAAGCCAGTGTGCTTTTGTTTGAAACGAAAATGGCTATGGAGAGTGGAAAAGGTTCGAAAGGCGAATTGGCGTGCTACCTTGAGCAAGTGCGGGAAGTAAGTCACACAGTCTGTAGGCAGCAGTGATTGAGGTAACTCCTTTGTGGAGCAGAAGCTTTGCCTGCAAATTTTCATAAAAATGCCTCGGTTGAAGACTGCAAACAGCTTGCAGCATAGCTGCGAGTTGTTGAGCTACTGTATGTAAAACTGAATGAAGCCAAGTAGAGAAATTGAGCCCATACAGCAAGAAACTTGCAGGCTGTAGTGTGGGTAGTTTAGCTGTCATAACTGTTCGCCACACCCAAGCGTACAGCCCACAGATAAGATTTTTTTCTATTTTTACCTTTGTAGGGCATGAACCATTAATTTAAACTGTGTTTTAATAATCATTCTTGAACTTTACGGAAACTGGTTCACCCTGTTATTTCATCCTAATCATACATCTGTATAGGGTTCCTTCCTGGTGTTTGATTAATCCGAGTGTCCTGTTTTACAGACTTATGAAGTTCCAAGTTAATATAAAGAGGCACCATTTAAATAGCTTTAGTGTAAATAATAAAAATGTTTTCTTAACTATTGC
Organism: Schistocerca americana; assembly: GCF_021461395.2. NCBI lineage: Eukaryota > Metazoa > Arthropoda > Insecta > Orthoptera > Acrididae > Schistocerca > Schistocerca americana. The sequence goes on from NW_025726049.1 coordinate 3,444,603, forward strand.
AAAGTGTTGTAGTTTGGTTACATAAAATTGAATCAGAGTGAAGCCAAGTTACTAAAAACTGTTAGATGGCTATACAGAATTAGTTCAAAGAATGATAGCTTTTGAAAGTTAATTCCACCAAGAAAGAGGTTTTCTTTAAGTGAAATGTTCAGTTAAAAAGTGTGTGCTTTAGTGTCTAAGTATTTAAGTTTCTTGATTATGGAAAGTGCTTTTCTAAAGGTTGTCCCCCCCACCCCGGCTAATTTTTTTTACCTTCCTCGAAGTTATCTACTGGGCTTTTTCTTTTTTAAAAACATAATGCATAAAGATGTAGCCCAAAATTGTTTAAGTGGGGTAATTTATTTGAAGAGCCAAACTAAACAGTAGCAAGAAAGTAGGCAAAATTCACATTTCTGCTTCTCCAATACTTCACTATTTCATTGCCAGGATAGGTTGGTGACCATTAAGTACATGTTTCATACCGCTAAATGAACTTGGAAATGAGTTGTCCTAGCTTCAGTATATTATTATTCATACTGTGTTTCTATCTAGCCACTGGGTAAGATCTTAGGAAAAGAAGTGAATAGTCAAATTTTCTTATCCATTAGATGCAACACATGGTAAATTCTTGTAAGAAGGATAACTCTATTGATTATCTTTTCCTATAAACAGGACTATCCTTCCATAGTGTATTTTATTTGGAAACTAAATTAAATTTTAGTAAGAGGGTTATACGTGGCAACATAGAGACAGGGTTTCTGTTATTTACGTAAAAGCATACTAATATCATAATGGTAGTGTTATAAGGTCCTATTAATGTGTGGTCATGACATTTGTTAAATGTCTCACCACATTCCTATTGAAACTATTTACTCTTCTTGTAAATAACACCTATGACAATTTTATACAAATGTCCACTAAGACTTTGCTCGTCAACTTTCATTTAGGTAACAGCGATCTTTAGATGTATTTAAATCAGTACTGTTAAGAAATACTGACTAGCTTTATTTTCAAGAATCTCAAGTTTAAGTTATACACACTGTTATCCTCCAATAAGAATCATTGGCCGATTCTTCATCTTTGACAGGTTTAGCATGCCTGCAATGCAAAACATTATCTTTTGTATTAACAGATGAAATCCAACTTTTTAAATTTAATAAATGCTTATACAAACATAAAGTTTCTTCAAAAAATGTATTTCTGACAACTTCCTGTCACAGATAATTTTCACTGAATGTTGCAACCCAGTTATATTGCTGATGAGAAGCAAATGTTGATCTTTTCCCTCTCTTCCTTCACCATCTCCTGTTTTCAGAATGAGATTTTCACTCTGCAGCGGAAACGAGGTACTGGCAGAAGTAAAGCTGTGAGTACCGGATGTGAGTCGTGCTTTGGTAGAGCACTTGCCTGCGAAAGGCAAAGGTCCCGAGTTCGAGTCTCGGTCGGGCAAACAGTTTTAATCTGCCAGGAAATTTCATCTCCAGTTTTGTTCACCTTGACATATTTCTACCAAAAAGACTACCCCAATGGATCCACTGCTTATATTTAACACACAGTAAATTCAGTTCAAATATTTCCTTAACAGAGGATGTGCATTGACGAGCTTGAATTAATCAGAAAAATATAAACAGATACTAACCATTCCACAGCTCTTACAAAATACTTGCATTAAGTAATCATCAAAGCTACTTTTTGTACAGCAAGAGGACTAACAGTCAAAATGGTGCTACATGCTACAGGCAGTGCAATACAATTTATTTTACTCATTGCTACAGCAATAAATGTACTTATAAAAATATTCAGACTTAGACTATAATCAAATACAGAGAGAGAAAATATTCTAACTAAAGAGATATAGCAGCCATAGGCAGAAACAAATAAAAAAACTGATACTAATCTTAGCTTTGAGGACCAAAAGTTTCTTCATCTGGAAAACACAAAAAGAGAAATGAGACTGTTCAAGAATTAAGGATGAAAATTCAGGATCTTGAGTCAAGGAAGATGGACATGATGAAATTCAGTTGCGAAAGAGCAGCAGATGATGTAATTTTAAATGCTGAGAAATAAGATCTCTTCAAGAGGAGCCACCAAAAGGTCAAATAAGTGAAAAACAAGCTGAAAATACCGGTAAATGGGCTAAAATGGCGGCAAATAGATAAACGAAACAGAAAGATAGTGCTGAAGAACAGGCAACCAAACAACCACAACAACAACAACAATAATAATAACAGCACATTGTAGCAATATATAATAGCAGTCCCACAACATCTGGAGGAAGATTTTCCACTAACAGAACAATAAATTCATGAAGCCATCAAATCATTCCAACACTTCAAAGCAACAAATGAAGACTCCACTACAGAAAAATTATTGAAATAGTCAGAACACACAAATGATCTACAACTGCTGTTTGAGAACATTTGGAAAGCTGAAGAGATTATGGAAAGCATTAATCCACAGCTATGAAAAAAAGGGGAAACACAAAATGTCAACAATTGCAGAGATGCCTCACTTCTGCCAGTGGTATACAAAATATTATCAAAAATTCTCTGGACAGAGTTGTAGAAACTTTAGACAAATAACTGGGAGAATCTCAAGGAGCTCTAGAAAGGGAATACCCTGCACAGAACAGATGTTTATTAGAAAATCGATAATTCTCCACATACTGTTAATCACCAAACCTATAATAGTATCATGTATAGGTTTCAAGAAAACATTTGATTTGGTAGGCAGAGAAATTATAGGTAAAATCATCAAAGAATTTTGTGTTAAAGCAAACATAATCCTCAAAACACTAGCAAATAGGATGGCAGAAGCTAAATTTATGGGAGAAGTATCTCAACCATTTGAAATAAAAACTGATGTTAGACAAGGGGACAGTTTATCACCTTTACTGCAACACTGCATTCTAGAAAAAATAGAAAGTATCTGGAATTTGGAGAAAAAAAAATCACAAAATTGAACCAATAATTTTAGGATGAAAAACAAATGGAATTAAGGTAAACTGCCTGGCTTCTGCAGATGATTCTGATATACTTTCAAAAAATCTGGCAGACAGTTATTGAAAGAAATCTTTTGGAAGAAATAGCAAAGGGAGCTGGTCCCAAAATTTCAGCCGAAAAAACAACATTGATGACAATTTCAAACAATGCATCAACACTCTTAGAAAAACAAAAATGTAAAATAGCATTAGGAAGTAAATTTAAATATATTGGACAAACTGTACAACAAAATGGACTAGAAGAATTAACAGTAGATGCAAGAGTCAGCAAACTGGAGAGAGCAAATCGTTTGACAAAGGATATTTACAACAAGAAATGTACAACTAAAAAAAACAAATTTAAACACTATCCCACAGTGGTATGACCAGGATGTTTACATGGATGAGGATGCCTAATGATGAACTATAAGCTGGACAGAACAGAGGTTCCACAAAGGAGCATTATTAGAAAATAATGGTTGCAATACAAGCTACAGATGGCTGGAAAATGAGAAGTAATGAGGAGATATACAAAAATTTTGAGAAAATATCAGAAGTAATGGCTAAAAGAAGATTAATCTTTTTTTAGAGACCTCTACTGAATGAGTAGTTCTGGAAGAAGGAATCAATGATAGCATGGATTACAGAAATAAGAAAGAAACAACATCAAACAATCAGAAATAATAGAAAGAAACCTTTTTACAGATAAAATACTGAATTTAAAAGGATCATCACCTCTCCAAGATCAAAATTAATTTCATCCCTCTCAATAAGACCGTGAAAACTGGAAATAAAATTCATTAATATGATATTGCGAAGCTCAAAATCAATCAAAACATATTGGAACAATGCCACCAGTAACTGACAGTTGAATCCCATAAATGGGCAGACATTGACTCCATGATCCAACAAGCAGCTAATACTAAAATCCTGACAGCTAAAAAGAGGAATCATACATGGTGGAATGAGGTTTGTGGTGAGGTGGTGGGCCAAACAGCAAGTGCATGGAAAAAGTGGAACTCTACCAGGAGACCTGATGATTTTGATGTATTCCATGAAGTTCGAAAATATGCAGCCAGAACTCTACGAAGGGCTAAGCAGTTGCATGAGAAACAGCAGTTATAACAGATCGATCAGCGTTTCCAGATAAACAATGTCAGAGACTTCTATCAGACGTTCAAATCGAATTTGAAAGGATACCAAGCCCCTAGTTTTTGTTTTAGAGACGAAAATGGAAAGCTCAGTGTTGTGTACATAGTTCCGCGTATTCAGCGCGTACACAAATTTCCCACTAGAGTGAGCCCCGCTAAGCACAACAGCGCAGGCGCAGCACTCATCCATCTCCGCACTACGAGATGGCGCTGCCACAGAGACGGACCAAATTCTGCTTCCGCCGATTCACGTATTAATATGTAACACAGCCAATGAGATTGCTGCTAAGATAGAACACTTTCTCCTCGCGCATCACACTCGCGCAGTGATACATGAACGTGCGAAGTATTATAACGAGTGTAAAGACCTTCGACCAGTCAGTCTGCATTTGTCTGCACCAGTCTGCATTAGTCTGTACCAGTCTGCATAGTCTGTACCAGTCTGTACGAGTTCTACAATTGTCTGTACCAGTCCATAGTCAAGATTCAGTTTGCGCCTAATAAGATTACCATATTCCTGTACATTGCCATGAAGATAAATGTATAGACACTTTCATCAAGTACCCGAGATATATGTGAGAATAAGATTAATGTATCAATACCAAAGGAACTTCAGATTGTCAATTGTAAATAGCATCCAGAATCAAGTTAAGTAATTTTTATATTTGTTATTATTTTAATAAATGTATGTGAAAACTAATCAAGTTCTGTTTAAAGTTGGTCACCGTCAATCTGCTACTCTCAGCGTGCAAGTGGCATTTCTATCGTCTGACCTAATGGCAGAAGATAAATACGCCATGATAAGACCACGAGACATATTGCTGACACTCGCTTACTTTGTTAGAGCAACAAGTCAAATAATCTGATGGTGTGTGCACTGAAGGTCTTACAGTACGCACACCACACTCGGCCTGACCAACAAAAAAACTGCAAGATAATGTCTCGTTACTTTGAAAACCTACTTAATTGTGATGAACCGAAAGAAAGATTCGCTGTATGTGCCCCAATCCACAAACTACCCCTCATCTCCATCTAGTAAAGAGGAGACCAAAGAGATCATCAACAACTTTAAGAATAATAAGGCAGCTGAAGAGGATTCAATAGTGGTGGAACTACTGAAGCTGGCAAATAATGAAACTCTAGATATACTAGTCCAACTTTTTGAGGAGATCTGGAGAGGTAGGATGATACCAACTGAATGGCAGTCAGCTTTAATCCATCGTCTACACAAAAAAGGTGATAAATAGAATGTCAATAACTATAGGGGTACCTCATTAGTATCTGTTCCATATAAGATTCTCTCGAAAGTGATACAGAATAGAATAGAAGATCATTGTAACCAACTGATTGGGGACTATCAAGCTGGTTTCCAAAAGGGTGATTCTTGCGCAGAACAGATCTTTAACCTGAAGAACATCATGAGGTACAAAAAAAAATTGGAAGAAATAACTATGTGGTCATGTTTGTTGATTTTCAGAAAGTATATGACTCCATCGACTGACATGCATTAATGAATATTTTGGAAAAGTTTGGGGTGGATAATACATCAAGAAAGCTGATCAAACAAACTCTTGCTAACACAGTGTCGAAAATTAAACTTATGGGTGAGGTATCTGAACCCTTTACAATCAGAACGGACATAAGACGAGGAGATGGACTATCCCTCTCCTTTTCAATTGTGTCTTGGAAAAGGTCATTCGAGAGTGGAGAAAGTTATTAGCCCAAGAAGAAACAAATGAAGAGTGGTTCAGACTTGGTCCTAAGAACAAAGGGGTGTGCATTGACTGCTTAGATTTTGCGGCTGACCTGGCCATTTTTGCTAACAACATAGAGTCAGCAATCAACAAGATAAATAGGCTGTCAGAAATTGATGAAAAAAGTTAGACTCCAGATCTCTATTCAAAAGACAAAATATATGACGAACATCTGTGACGGACCTGAATGGAAGATAACCAACCTGGGAAAAAATCGGATGAGTTAAGAATTTCAGGTATCTCGGTGAAGTCATCCACCAGGAGAATGGATTAAAAGAAGAAGCAATTGTCGGGATGAGGAAGTTAGACCAAGCATACCAACTGACAAAGAATACTTATAACAAAAAGTCTATGAGTATATGGGCCAAGTTCCAACATTATAATACAGTTGTACAACCTGAGGGCTTATAAGCATCCAAAACTTTGACCACGAATAGACAAGGTCAAGCTGAGTGGCTGGAAAAGCGTGAGTGTAGGATATTAAGGAAAATCCTAAGGTAATAGATGGGTCGATGGACAATGACGAATGAGAGCAAATGAGGACACGTGCAGTGAGACAGAACCTATCACAGCATCCATTACAAAGAAATGATTGTTATTTTATGGTCATCTCATGAAAATGGACGGTGATTGACTAACAAAAAGAATACGGAGTTTCATCCTATCTAAGAAAACGAGGCCGAGATGGTTCAAAGAATGTGAAAAAGATCTTAAGCAGATTGGTATCTCAGAGAGAAATTCCTGAAAGGAACAAATTTTGAAGATTGGTGACCAACTACCAAGGTTTTAACATGGCATCAACATCCGAAAGACAGTGAGGACCATTATCTGAAGAGCATAAAAAGGCACTTCTTGGAGGGGCTCAGAAGATACTGGCAGGAAGTCAAAGCTGGAGCAAGAACAAGACCTGGACACTAGAGTGAAGTCGGTTGTTACCACGCAGTCCGTAGAGACTCACCTCAATAAAAAAAATAAGTAAATAAAAATAAAAGGCTTTCAATGCAGAAGAAATAGGGGATTGAGAACAACACGAATAGAATAAAGGGGGAAAAACATGAGGAGGAGATGGACGAGTACTGGAAAAACAGGAGACGACAAGGGAAGAAGAAGAAGTGAAGTTATTACATGACGAGAGATGGTGATTGGATTTGATTTGATTCAGTTTTTGTTACATACACCGAAAAAATATGATGATTCTCGAGGGTGTGGAACATGTCAGAATGTATAACACAAAACATTTTAATATAATGAATACTTCCCTGATCATTTGTCACGAGATTGTCAAAATAGGTGAATACAATACAGTAAACTGGAAAAGCTAATATTTACAGAATTAATACGCTGTCAGAATGAAACATTGTTATGCACTATTAATAAATTTATCATACACAAAATACTTAATATTGACTGTTGCAACCAAGTGCTGTCAAAACTTAAATCTAACATATTTTTACTTAAGCTGGCCTTTCAGTCTCTGTTAGGATATTCATCTACAGAGTAGAAGGCATTGCCTATCAAAAAGTCATTCAAACTCTGTTTAAACTGTGCTTTATCTGAAACCAAGTTTTTAATGGGTGCTGGTAATTTATTGAAAATGTGTGTTCCTGAATATTGGACCCCCTTTTGGACCAACATAAGTGATTTTAGGTCTTTATGTAGATTGTTCTTATTCCTAGTATTGATAATATGTATTGAGCTATTTGTTGGAAATATAGATATGTAACTTGCAACAAATTTCATTAAGGAGTAAGTATACTGAGAAGCAATGGTCGGAATTCAAAGTTCCTCGAATAGGTTCTACACAATGTTCTTCAAAGACTGGTCCCAGATACTCCATTGCACCATTCACTGAACCTGATAACCCCGAGCCGTCAGTAACAAAAATTAAGTCTTGCTTAAGAGATTTACAACACTACATGCACTTGTTACCAAAGCCTCATTTACTTTTAGAGCTATCTGTTCTACTTCCTTTTTGGCCCCACTTCTCTCTGTCTTCACTATATCCCATACAGTTCTTATTTTGTTGATACAATTATCTTTTTCTCTTAATAAAGTTACTTCAATTTCTGGATTACTTGATTCAATATTTTGCAGTATTCTTTGTAATGCATTACAATGCTAATATCAGAAATGTTCCTAGATAGTAGATACAGTCTCCTTTTTCCCCACATGATATCTTTATTCCTTGTGTAATCCATGGTTTATCTTTTGACTTCTGTGTGATTTGAGTTACCTTTAGGGGAAAACAATTTTCAAAAGAGGAGGTAACTTTATTAATAAATGCTTTGTATTTTCCATTTGAGTCAGGTAAACATCTCTCCAGTTCATGTCTTTGAGCAATTTCCTGAATTCCTCAATTTCTGGCTTATTTATTATCCTCCTGTACTCAGATTTAATATTTTTTTTATCCTGACAAGTTTCAACATTTAACACAGGATGCTGCACGTTGTGATCAGATAGTCCATTTACTATTGGTTTTGTGATATGACTTTTTTCCCCTAGATTTGTTCATAAAGATATTATCAATAGCAGTCTCAGAGCATTTACATATCCTAGCTGCAAAGTTCACAATAGGAACTAAATTGAATGATAGTGTTAAAAACACCAGCAACCACTATTTCCTCTTCTTTTTTTTTTTTTTTTTTTTTTTTTTTTTTTTTTTTTTTTTTACACAAGCCATTCCTTTCGCTTTGTGAAATGAAGCACTGCCTAGTCCCAAAACACAGGACTACTATGACAAGGTGAAATGTTCTCAGAGTGCTACATGTATGATAGTAAATGTAATCAGCACTATAGTTGTTTTCTGAGTAGTTATGCTGTGTGTGTTTCATTCAATCAGATGAAATGGAATAAAATCATCTATTTATTTATTTGGGCTCTTTATCACCAAGATACATTCAATGTTGGTTGAGGTTTATCTTTTGAATTCACTCCAGTGTAGATTGTCAAAATTTTATCAGTTGTCAAAGTACTTGTAACACAGTTTTCGAATTTACTGCCATCCAGGAAAGTCTCGCACTCAAATTATTCTCAGAGACTGAGAGCTGGCTGAAACCCAGAGTAGAAAGCTCTGACATATTTAGTGATTAATGGAATATATATCGGAAAGGCAGGTTAGACACTGTAGGAGAGGGAGTGTCCATTGTCTCTATTGAGGTCAAAGCTGATTGTGACAGTGAAGTTATCTGGTTGCATATAACAAGTCTACGTGAAATCAAGTTAATTAATGAATGTTTTAATCAGCCACCCGGTTCTGCTATGACAGTTTTGGAGCCATTCACAGAAAGTCTACAGACAGTAGCACGTCAATACCTAGATCATGCAATACTAGTTGGAGGTTAATTTAGCCTACTGAGTATAGATGGTAGCCTATGGCTTCATTGCAGGGGGTGCAGTCAATCTTGTGAAGCACTTTTGAATGTGGTTTTCAAAAATTGTCTTGAGCACCTAGTTTGGCATGCCACATGCAATGGAAATATCTTAGACCTTGTAGTTACAAACAGGCCAGATATCATCAATGACTTCAGCATAGAATGAGGATTAATAATCATGATAACATCATAATAACTAAGGTTACAAAAATTAATAAATCAGTCAAGAAGGCTAGGAAAACGTTCATGCCAGAAAGAGCAGATAAGCAGATGTTAGCATCTCACTTAGACAGAACTGACATCACTTAGTTCCATTAAGATGGACGTAGAGAGATTATGGTCAAAGCTTAAACAGATCGTGAATTGCACTCTCAACAAGTCTGTACCTAGTAAACGAATTAAGGATGCAAAAGAGCCACTGTGGTTTAACAATGAAATTCGGAAAATACTGAGGAAGGAAAAGCTACTGCACTCTTGGTTCAAAAGAGAATGCCAAATGGCAACAAGGAAAGGTTACTACCACTGTCATACCTCAGCAAAAGATCTGGCTGAGAAGCAGGGGAAATTATTGTCCTATGTAAAATCACTAAGTGAGTCAAAGGTTTCCATCATGTCACTTGACCAGTCTGGTGTGGCAGTAGGAGATAAATGTTTTAAATTTTACATTTAAGAAATAATTCATGCAAGAGAATCATATAAACATACCGTCATTTGACAATAGCACAAAGACACCTAACAACAATCACCTGTAAACATGTGCCATGTCAGTGCTCTTGGAAGAGAGCTGTGGCAGTGACACGGCTCTGTTGTTGTTCCTGTGTAGTGATCTGCAAAGACGGGGGAGGGGGGGGGGGGGGGGGGGGGACGGGTAGAGATTCAAGCAGTGATGAAGTACTTCATAAAGATAGGTATGAAAGCGAAGGACATTCATGCCGATTTCCAGAATACACCAGGGGCTCTGCTCCTTTGTCTTCAACTGTTGCCAAGTGGATAAATGAATTTAAATTTGGTCAGGAGAGCTTAGATGATGATCATCCATGAATAGGTCAGCCAAGATGTGTCACTACTCTAGAAATCATTGCAAAAGTGCGCATAATGATCAAGGAGGATCACCAATTTAGAGTGCATGAAATTGCTCACGCTTGCCAGATGTCATCTGAAAGGTATTCACAAGATGGGTGCCGCGACTCTTGATGCTGGGTCAAAAACACATGAGAATGGACATATCACAACACTGTTTGGCCTGTTTTAGGAGAAACAAACAAGAACTTTTGTGCTGGTTTGTGACCACGAGGAAACTTTGGTTTACTACTATACCCCAGAGACAAAGCAACAATCAAAGCATTGGAAACATGCTGAATCTCCGTCGCCAAACTCCTTCAGCGGGGAAGGACATGGCGTCAGTGTTCTGGGATGCGCCACCAAATTCCTTCAGCGGGGAAGATCATGGCATCAGTGTTCTGGGATGAGAAGGGGATTCTGTTTGTACTTTATCTCCCCACTGGGCAAACAATTACTGGAGAATACTATGCTAACCTTCTGGACAAATTGCAACAAAAGATATGAGAAAAAGGCCAGGTTTAATAAGGAAGAAAGTCATCTAGCATCAAGCCAATGCACGCTCGCACGCATGTGCCATCGCCATGGTAAAATTACACAAACTAAGGTATGAATTGTTGCCACACGTGCCTCTTCCCTAAACTGAAAATTTTTCTTTGTGGATGAAGATTCACTTAAATTAAGAATTGACAGCCTGAGTTGACAACTATTTTGTAGGCCTGGAGGAAAATCATTGTCGAGATGGGATCAAGGTATTGGAACACTGTTGGACCAAGTGAATTAATCTACAAGCAGGGTACATTGAAAAACAAAAAAGTTTCAGTGACATAAGTACTTTTTTTCTATTCTGTTTCAAGAACTTTTCAAACCACCCTCGTAAGCATCCCTGACACCTGAAATAATTAAAAACAAATAAGTCACCAGTTGCAGATGGAATCTCAATTTGGTTTTACAAAGAGTGCTATATGGCACTGGACCCTTACTTAGCTTGTATTTATTGTGAATCTCTCACCCAGCAGAAAGACCTAAGCAACTGGGGAAAAAATACAGAGGCGTCTCCTGTATATACGAAGGGCGAAAGAACAGACCCGCGAAATTACAGACCAATACCCATAACATCAGTTTGCTGCAGAATTCTTGAACATATTCTGGGTTTGAATCTAATCAGTTTCATAGAGACCAATAAGTTTATGTCCACAAATCAGTACAAAGCATCACTCATGGGCAACTCAGCATGCCCTTTTGTCATACAATGTCTGTTCAAAAAATTCCAGAACTTTGTCCACAAAATTTTCTATGCTTATCTTTTAGTTACTATGGATTGTCTCCTTCAAAATACTCTACTCCAAAATTGATACACTGCTCCCAATATCATTTCCACTTCCAGGAGCAGTCTTGACACACATCTTGCTGGGTCGCATAAAGTGCCGTCTGCGAATTTTCTTCTATCTCATCTACCATTGCAAAACTTCATCCTTTTCACCTTTGGAAATAAAAAGAAGTCTGCAGGGGTCATACTATTCTCACAAGGAACATCTCAGTCTCATTTGTAAGATCCAAAAAGTTTTTTTGGTCTTGAATCATGAGCGTGGAATGAACTTGACGGCAACACAATGCATTCCAAGATGCTGTGTCATTTCATAACATGATCCAATTGAAATGTTACATTCTTCTACAATCTCTCGGACAGTGAATCTTCGACTGGCACACACAATTTCGTTGACGTTCCTGACACAAGCATCATCAGTGGACATCTAAGAGCGTCCTGAACAAGGATCATGTTTGACTTTTGTAAAGCCATTTTTAAAACGTGTGAATAATATGTAACACCGAGTATGGCTTAAGTACTCATCGCTATAGGCTCCCAGCATCATTTGGTGTGTCTCTGTAAAGGTTTTCTTGAGTTTCACACAAAATTTAATGCAGATGCATTGCTCCTCTAACTTTGCCATCACAAAATTCACAAACCCAGATTCCATATTTCTTGATTTCCGAGAAGCATTTGACATAATGACTCAATGCAGACTTTTAACAAAGGTACAAGCACATGGAATACATTCCCAGACATGTGAGTGGCTCAAAGACTTCTGAAGTAATAGAACCCACTACATTATCCCGACGGTGAGTGTCCATCAGTGACTGGGGTATCATTAGGATCGTTCCAGGGATGTGTGATAGGAGCGCTATTACTCATATTTTCTATGTGCATAACTGATTTGATGGACAAAGTGGACAGTAATCTGTGGTTGTTTGCTGATGATGTTGTGGTGTATGGAAGGTGTCATCGTTGAGTGATTTAGGAGGATAAAAGATGACCTGGACAAAGTTCCCAGTTGGTGTGATAAATGACAGCTAACCCTAAATGTAGAAAAATATAAGTTACTGCAGATGAGTTGGAAAAACAAATCCATAATGCCAGAATCCAGCATTAGTAGTGTCATGAATGAAGAAGTCACATTGTTTCAATATCTGGACGTAACATTGCAATGTGATATGAAATGTAACAAACGTGTGAGGGTCATGGTAGGGAAGGCGAATAATCATCTTTTGTTTGTTGGGTGGATTTTACTACAGTGTGGCTCAGCTGTGATGGACATCACATATAGGATGCTAGTGTGATCTCTTCTTGAGTACAGTTTGAGTGTCTGGTATCCGCAAGGGGTCGAATTAAAGCAGACATTGAGGTAATTCAGAGGCAGGATACTAGATTTGTTAACAGTAGGTTGAAACAACAACATACAAGTATTATGGAGATGTTTCTGGAACTCAAATGAGAATCCCTGGAGGGATTTTGAGGAACACTGTGCTGACTGCAGAACAATTCTGCTTGCACCAACATACATTATGCGTAAGGACCACAAAGATAAGAGACAACAAATTAGGACTCATAGAGAGGCATATAGACATTCACTTTTTCCTCACTCAATTGGCAGATGGAACGGGAAAGGAACTGACTACAGTTGAAATAAAATTACTTGATAGTTGGCACTTCAAACGCCAATAAGAGTAGTCAGCGTCACACTTGAACTGTCTGCTGTTGCCAAACTCCACCAAACTTGGCCAGTCACTTCCAATTCCTGGTTCAGCATTCTTTCTTGATGTATTTGTATCCCGAATTACGAGCCCGACACTTTTATTATGTATTTCATGACACGCGATACCTACACCAAAAACAACACACATTAACAATGCTAATGAAAGACACACATTTCATTCATAGCACTAACCAAACACTACTGAATAACTCAGCACAAGGTGTGATTCAGTATCATACATATAGTTATCATATTCACAGAGATCATCTTACATTAGATAAGCTTTTCACTACACTGCGTGAAACTGAAATTTTTAAGGTTGCAATTCATAGTTGCAACTGGGTCACTACATTCACATATATAAATACTTCATGCAGTGCTGTGGCATAGCACAATGGTTGGCAGATTAATCTAATATGTAGCATGTTGTAGGTTTGAATCTCATCAATGTAGCAAAATTTTTATTTTTAAATCTAACCAAAAGAGTGTGATTATTATTTTCATTCAATTAATTGGTTTAAATATATTTTTTTTTTTATTTTTAATAATTTGCTGCATCATTTTTCATCATTGTTTTGACTGTTCTATTTGGTCTTATTTTTCTTCCTGTCATTATTTCTTCATTTGGAATCTGCCTCAGTCATCTATAATCCACGACCAAGTGCCCACATGGACTGTTCACTGGTTTCTAACATGGCAGCATGTGCAGCTAGTGTAAGGATAGTTACAGGTAACAAATGACATGGAGAAATTTCAATTTGCTTTCAGCCCTGAAATTGAGTTTTTGTTGTCGTGAGTTTACCCTTAAGGGTTAGCTTTAATTGCCATGAACAAAGCGATCATGATATTAGTACTGCTGCAGACTGTTGACCACAATTTTCTCGGCTGGGTTAGGACACAAGTTTACAGTCAGAGATACAAAACGGGTCGTCTGCCCCAGTTCAGTCACTGGTCACTTTAAATCAATAGTCGACAGAGTATCCAACATTTCTGACATACCTTGCACCAGCCACTAGAAAAATTGCTCTGTGTTAAACATTTAACATAATTTGTGAAGTGAGCTGCTTGTTTGTTGTCACCTGTAACCAAACGGTAGCTGGTAGCCAATGTGGCAACATTGTTGCAGCAAGTGATTGATGTCAACTATCAAGTAATTTTATTCAGACTATTGTAGTGAGACAGGGTACCTTCTGCCATGCACCATATGGTGGCTAGTGGAGTATGTATGTAGATGTGGAATCACATCCCATCTGGAAAGTCAGCCCTTGATCTGCAGTTCTGGGTAACTTTCTCAAAATCTACCCTCTTTCCTAGACCTATCCTTCACCCCTCTTCCTTCCACTTCAACCCTTCTGCCTGAAGAATGAGCTACTGGCTCTGAAGCTCGCCTAATTATAATCTTCTTTTATGTGTGTGTTCTGCCGCCACTTAGCAAGTAGGTTGTTTATCTATCCAATTCAATTATCATGTAATCAAAAGCTGCATTTAACACACCAAGTCTCTTTTACCAATCACTTTGAATATGTCCTGCAGAATGTACTGTCTATCTTGTCCTTTTTTGAGATTACTGTTTTGTTGTACTTTTCTACAGGCATCATCTTACTTATTAAGAGTCAGTTCCTTCATGTTGTTGTTGTTGTTGTGGTCTTCAGTCCTGAGACTGGTTTGATGCAGCTCTCCATGCTACTCTATCCTGTGCAAGCTTCTTCATCTCCCAGTACCTACTGCAACCTACATCCTTCTGAATCTGCTTAGTGTATTCATCTCTTGGTCTCCCTCTACAATTTTTACCCTCCACGCTGCCCTCCAATGCTAAATTTGTGATCCCTTGATGCCTCAAAACATGTCCTACCAACCGATCTCTTCTTCTAGTCAAGTTGAAGAGCTGCATGTCCTCGGGAAAAATTATGGCTGTAGTTTCCTCTTGCTTTCAGCCGTTCGCAGTAACAGCACAGCAAGGTGTTTTGGTTAATGTTACATGGCCAGATCAGTCAATCATCCAGACTGTTGCCCCTGCAACTACTGAAAAGGCTGCTGCCCCTCTTCAGGAACCACATGTTTATCTGGCCTCTCAACAGAAACCCCTTCGTTGTGGTTGCACCTACGGTACAGCCATCTGTATCGCTGAGGCACGCAAGCCTCCCCACCAACGGTAAGGTCCATGGTTCATGGGGGGAGTTCCTTCATAGTCAACAGTTAAGGAATGGGTGGCTGAATTCATATGTGGCATATGTCTCTGTAAGATGACTCATGAACTACTTCCTAGAATTACAATCAAATATGAAAATGCTGAGAAAGAACACAGTGTGATATTGCAAGATCAGTAATTAAAAAGATGTGCAAAACAGTTGATGCCGTGGCCATACCAGAAAGTGAGTGGCATGTCTGTTGAAGCCTGACTACAACCTAATGTGAAAAACAATTTGGGACAATCTGACACACAACTGATTCTATGCACCAATCTGTTCCCGTGGATGAAATGAAACAGCAGTTGCACAAAAATAGCCAAGGTGACTTAATCGGAGAGAAAGAGTGGTCATTGTTTTCTAGGATGCAAAAGGGATTGTATTTTAGATTAGCTTGCAAGACTGAAACAATACCTCACAGATACTATGCAAGTATTCTGACTCAACCGGATGAAAAAATATGGAGCCAAGACCCAGGGGGAAAAAAAAGTTTATCATCAGTGAAATGCATATGGTCACAAAGGCACTTTCACAATAGGAAAACTGGGAGTTTCAAGTGTGAAGTCTTCAAATATCTATTCCATTCTCAAATTTTTTCACATTCTGACTTTAGCTTCCTCTTCTTTTCTTTTTGTATGAATGATTCACTTAAGACTACATGCGTCACAGTTCAAAACCGTTTTGTGAGTCAACAACTGGATATGTTTTCACTGCTCTGTCTCTTGTAACTCCGTTGGACATGGAGGTAGCAAATGAGGATGTAGGATGTCCATGACATACTGTTGTGCTGTCAGAGTGACCTGAAGTCATATCCGATGCTGCCCCAAACGCCCTCTCCCTATGTCGTTGTCATACTCACTGACAACTGTCATCGCGGGTCTTGTAGAATGTGACTCACTGCTGATCACATGACAGGTGCAGGTGTGAAAGGGTTACAATGTGCTCGGCGTACTTGCAGCAATTCTCCCATGGGCTCGTCAGACACGGTCAACCGGAAGCTTGCTGACAAGCAAGCCGCCCTTATGTACCCAAGCAGTCCAACATGGGGACACTACCACATCTGAATGTCTCACAAATCTGCATACTGCATAATTCAATCAGCCTGGCAAATGGAGACACACAATTAGGCCCCTTCAAATTTTGTTACGTGCTGATAGTGCTGACTCACAGAAGTACAGGGCATCTGTGTCCTTCACAGGGATCACTCAACATCTTACGCTCTTCACATCTCTTATAGCTCCTACCATTCATGGTAACAATCCGAGACACAAACAAAGCTAATGCAATCTGGTGACCTTTTTATCCATTTCAGAGAGTTGCGACTCTCATAATTTACCACTGGTATGCACACTCGTGAAACTACGTTGCTTCAGGGAGCTTCCCTTTTTTTTCTTCAAGCAGTTTAGTTCTTTGAATCCATTTTTCTTGTAGCTCAGAATAATTATTTTATTGTGTAGCAAACTTACAGGCTAGCATTCTGGCCTGAGCTGTCTGAGTTGGTGGTCATGTGTGTGTGTGCGGTGTGCTTGCTTGTGTGAATGAATGGTGTGTATTTCTATTTCTTTTTCTGATGAAGGTTGTGGCCAAAAGCTTATGTGTAAGTGTCTTAACTGTGCCTGTCTGCATTTTAACGTGCCATCTTTATGGTAATTAGCACTCTATCTTTTCCTACACTGCTGATATTCCAACCTGTAGTTTCCATTGTTTGAACTTACGGACTACTGTTTTATGTTGCAGTGCACTTCTACAAGTGTAATACACAAATGTTGCCTTAGGAAAGTGTCACAATAACATCCATGTCTACCGTTTGCTATTTTTTACGAAATAGCACGTCACACTCGAAATTTAACTTAGCCAATGAAAGAAGTTTGAAGATTTATTGTGTGTAAGAGACACAAGGGCCCACTGTGTGGGAAATGTGGGAAGTTCTGTGCAGAGACGGAGTTATCCACAGACACAGTAAGTCTTGGGAGCTATACGGGTGTTTAAACATCGCCACCTGCTGGGATGAGGGGCCACTTACTCTGAGGTGGCGCTGTGCCAGCAACGAGCTCGACCCATTGATTAGCACCACAGATGACAATGAGCAACCAGCTGCTTCTCTGTGCAGAGATATAAAATTTATCGATTTTGGACATCGGGTGACAATCTGTCACATGGAGAACAATGTTTACTCTGGCAATTTTTTACACTAATCTAGTGTTCTGCAACATATTAATGTGAAATGTTGTCTATGATGTTGAAGAGTTTAAGTTAAACTGATATCTGAGAATTTGTTGTTTTTGTGGCACTATCCGGAAAATGGCCTCTCTTGCAGCTCCAAGCATAAATGTATAGTGAAGAAGAATAATTAGCACAGCACACTGGAACCGAGTAGGGATCCGGTTTACTGCTCGGCCACTAAATTAGCATATTGTGAGTACACCAGAAGAGACGCTGTACACACTTGCATATACTACATACACAAGTACAAGCATCGATCAAGCTACTGTGAAACTGCACTCTGTGTGACTCATCACTACATCAGAATACTGTAAATGTGGTGATTCCAATTTCGTAAGGTCTCTTCCTGTTTGTTTTCATCAGTTGGATCTTATTTTTCAAGTATGTGGGAATCCAATGAGCTGCCTGTTTGGATACATTCTTTCTGTATGTCCCACAAGTTGGATTCTTTGGAGACACATTGTAACAAGAGTTTTTAGGAATTTGCCTGGAGATTTCACACTGGGTTCTGTGTGATGTATTCCAACTTTTATTCTTGGACCTAAGATTTTTACTACAATTTTACATTCTTCTAATTCAGTTTGCTGTTTTCATGTCTTGTGTTGGACAAAGAGTCTCTCTCATGCATAAAGAAATTCTAATTTGATCACTGTTGTGCAATGTTAGATTTTAGAGTTCCAGGAAAAATACTTTTAGTTAACTGAGAGACAGTTTGTATTTTCTGAAGTCTGGATTCTATGCCTTCTTTTCATTATGATGTTCAGTGGTCTTTTTCACCTAATTATTTAAACTCTGTATCACCGAATACTATGTTGTTGCCTATATAAGTTCACCCAGTGCCATTTTGGTATCGTCCATTAATTTTTTACCCAGGTGAAATTATTAGTCCAATTTTCCTAGATTGCTCCCTTAATATTTCAAATTGCTTTAGCACATCAGTGATGTTTTTGTCAATTAGTATTACATCATCGGTATAGGTTACACAATATAATTCTATCTTTAAGTTTACATTCTAGTCAGTGTAATAGTGCACCTGCTCTTCTCCATTATCTTACAATTTTCTTAGGGGCATAGTTGAATAGCAATGTGTTATGCCATCCCATTTTCATATACTTATGTCTGTCTTAAATTACACTGCTTGAAAAAAAGTGAGACACTCAGAAGGTGGGGAGAAAACAAATTGAAACATAGCTAATTTAGAGGGTATGCGATGTTATTTCAGTGATAACAAAACAGAGTCAAATTTACACAGAACTTATCAGTTTGAGCCCACTTATCAACACAGCAATGCACCCTGTCTGGCCTGGACAGTGCGGGAGGATGTCGTAAAGCTGCTGCATACCCTCCTGAGAAAGGTGATCCACAACTGTTGTAACTGGACATTGCAATCATGGATACAGGCAGTGGGATGGAGTTAACGTCCATGTTGGTCCCATAATGTTCTATCGGGGACAGATATGGGGATTTTGCTGGCCACAGGAGTATATCAACATCACGCAGACAACTTAAAGAGACACACACTACATGTGGACAAGCACTGGCCTGTTGAAAAATAGCACCACAATACTATTACACACTGCTGTACCATCAGAGTTCCCTCAGCCATTACAAGCCGTGACCTGAAGTCATACCCAATGGCTCCCCACACCATGGGACTGCTTTGTGACCCCCCCCCCCCCCCCAAAATGTGGAAGAATGGGACCTCTCCCCATCTCCCCGGGTCACTGTCGAACTTCTCCACGATAGTCATTTGGAGCAGTGCAGGACTGGGACTCATTAGTGAACATAATGTGACACCATTCATTAGCAGTCCGTACTTCTCGATCATGGCACCACTTCACATGCAGTCATTTGCTTGGGTGTTAATGGCAGCCTATGTGCAGGACGGCAATTCCATAGTCTGGCTGCTCCTAGCAGTATGACACAGCATGTTGCAAGGAGTCTATTACAGTGAACTCCTGTTTATCCTAAATGATCGGGACGGTGGCCGGTTCCGATAACAAAAATTTCAGATAAATCAAAGTCCCCCTGTTTTCACATGTGAACACTCCAAATTGCATCAATATTGCGAAATACGATCGTAAAACGTGCGTAGGGTATGTAAAACGTTACTGATATGGTTGCAAATAACCCTGCACTTTTTTACTGAAAAAATTGTGTTGACATGTTAAAAAGGCACCAAACTATGATTGAAAACTCAAAGTTTTTAAGTGCTGTATAACAAAGCTCGTTTATTTTGCATTCTTACAGAAAAAAATCTCCCTTATTTGGCAGCAGGAAATAACAGGAGTTTTAATTTTATTACCTACTCTTTTGAGTAAAAAATAAACTACTGAACAAAATTATGAAACAAATCTAGAGATTACTCAAAGGAACAAAAAGTCTGTCTAGAGGAACTTTCAAGAAAATTAAAAAAAAAATACTTTTTAAGTTATGGACATAGAAGTTCTAGGATGGTTCATTAGAGTTTATTTTTTGGTAACGAAGTCACAAACGTCTTTTTCTTTTGTTTTTTTGCTTGAGAAACTATTGCTGCAACAATACATCTCCAGCGTTGAAATCAAACTATTTCAAGATAAATCGTCTCCGCCTGTTGGCTGATGTACTCCAGGGCAGTTTGGATCACTTCATAACAGAATGTGTGAGGAATATTTTTCTCTGATTCATCATCAGAAACATAGTCTTCTGACACTTTATGATCGGTCACAATTTGGACGATTTCATCCTCAGTCACATGAAAAAATGCCATTTTCTATTCACTCTTCAATGTCTTCGAAGTGTGTGTCTTTACAACCAGCTTCTCCAGTAAATTCACCAAAATTATGTCAGCTTGAGTTTCGGTGTTGCCTCCTCCTTCCCACCACTTAGGTTGCCTTACGATCTAAGAGTATTTTTCCAAGACCTAACAAGAGGAACTGGAGGAATTAGATTCCAAGCTTCAGCAATCAATGAATGACACTTAAAACATCGATTTTTTTTAAGAGCTTCCACAAAATCATCTGCAGCATCAATCACACCTATTAATTATTCCAGCATCTTGCGTCTGTAATGTTTTTCCATCGCCTCAAGAATACCTTGGTCCATCGGTTGACATAGAGATGTGACATTTTGTGGGAGAAATACAACTTTGATATCCCCATCTTGCAGATCACCTGGGTGAGAAGGAGCATTGTCCACAAGAAGTAGCACTTTTCAAGGAAGTCCTTTTCCTTCCATGTAATTTACTACAGTTGGAACAAACTCTGCCTGGAACCACTCTCTGAAGATGGCACTGTTCATACATGCCTTAAGACTGACTCATGTACCTCAGTGGCAAACTGGTTGGTTGGTGTCTAAATGCTCTTGGTGTTTTGGATTTGCCAATTAAAGTAAGACACAGTTTATGATTGCCAGTGGCATTACTGCAAGCAAGGACAGTAAATCTTTCTTGGATTTTTTTGTATCCTGAAGCCATTTCTTCTTCTTTAGAGGCAAGGGTTTTCATTGGCAGCATTTTGTAATTCAACCCAGTTTCATCACATTTGTAAAGTTGATTGCCAGTATAACCTCCTTTGTCAATGATTGTGTGCAGTTTCTTCTTAAAATCAGTGTAGCAGCTTCATCCCCAGATAATGATTTGGAACTGATGGCAATTTCATGAATGCCATGCTGCTTCTTGAAACGATCCTGCTGGCCATTACTTCCGAGCAATTCTTGCTTCTTTCCTTCAATCAGCTCATCAGCTCATTTTGACAAAGTAGAGGACCTGAAACTGACACACCTTTGGCTCTTATTTATTCGTGCCACAAAAATAATGCCTCTTCTAACTGAGGATGTGCACCTTTTCTCATTGCTTTTCAAGATTTCACTGCGCTGCCCAATGCTTGGATGGAACAAAATTTTTAAATTCCTGATCAATTTGTCTTCCGATCAGTAATTGTACTCCTACTCTGCAGCAACTTTTGTGGGTGGCTCACCAGCATCAATTCTCTGCAAAGTGTGAAGCTCTTTTTCCAACAAGATCACATTCATTTTATGTTTCGTGCCTGTAGTCACGTTCAGTGTTCTTTCTACAGACACTCGACTGAGTCCTTTATGGTTTTTGGCCCCTTTTATCTCTGGACACTTTAAGGCACATAGTGGGAGCACGAAACCTCAAATCAGAAACACACAGATGCACAACTTGACAACACTCGAGATGCACTAGACAAACTTTTGACTTTTGAAACCAGGCTGTGGCAGCCATCAAATGAAAGCATTCGATACATCTATGCCATTTCCTCTGTTCTACCCAAGCCCACGTGGCAACACAACAGGGTGTTGTACATTCACTGTTACACACTCAGCTTTGATGTACCGACAACAAGTGGAAAGTGTTAGGCAGCGCACTCTAATTGTCGGTTTTGACAGGGCTACGTTGCGCTGCATAGAACAATACTGTATGTACTGTACTACCAAGGAGTTCCAATAGATGGCAGTGGCATGAAACCATGCAATACGAATAAGAAACACACTAGAGCTTCAACCAACACACGCACGAATTGACGATACTTGGACTTTTGACACACACCAGTGCACAGATTAGCAGCAGATTGCCAAAAAACACCAGCAAATGCTTGGCTCCAGGTGCACGCAAACTGAAACTTGTCAAGTGTCAATCTAGCTAGCCAAAAGTGTAGCTGCACGAGAGTTTACTGTACTTGTTCTCAGATGGCAGTCACAGATGTGAACAGGTTACAATGTACTCAGTACACTACACAGTGATGCTCCCTTGTAGTGGTCTCATGTAGTCAACTGGAACATTGATGACGAGTATGCCCTTACTTTCCAACATCAGGCCACTGTCAGATCCAAATACTCCAAAAATACAGATGTTGCAAGGTTTAACCAGGCGACCAAATGGACATCCACAATGAGGTTTCTTTCAAACTCTCATCAGATAATGCTGTCTCACACCAATATGCAGCACCTTCATATCCTCCAGAGTGATGATTCATCTGACGCTATTCGCATCCCTTATATACCACATGATGCTTGCTAAACAGCAATAAAAACAAAGAACACTAATGAATAATGAAGGAAAAGACAGACTGTTACTTACCATAAAGAAGATACCTTAGGCTGCAGATGGGCAGAATTAAAAGACACTTACATAAAGCTTTCAGCCACAGCCTTCACCAGTAAGTAGTAATCTGCCTTTTCCAATATTGTTGATATTCCTACTGGAGTTTCCATTGTTTCAAGGACACTGATGCTTTTCTGTGAGTGTTTGCTTTATGATGTTTTCTGCATTTTAGCTTTTTTTTAAAAAAAGAAAAAAAAAGAAAGAAAGAAAAAAAAAGATTTGTTGCTGGAAAACTTCTGAAGTCCAATAAAGGAGTTACAACAGCCATATATGGTTATCTGGTGGACCTTGCAGAACCAAATTCTAGGGCTGAAATATCTTGTTGACCAATGGGCATTAATCAGAATGAATACTAAATAAAAATTAAATCCAAGTTTACACAAAAAACACAGGTTCTATCACTGTTGTTTTTCGTTCTATTTTGCTCTTATGTTTGCTATGACTTGTTAAACAGAAATTTTCTTTCTATCTATAGAGTTACATTTGCTGTAATGTATCTTACCTCGATGTTGTTTCTTCCTTCTTCTCACTGCTGCCCAAATCATGGCAAGCAAGTCATCCTCACTGCATTTGCTTCGTATTGCATCTCTGAAACAACTGTTAAAACACCCGTTAAACAGTACCAGGCAATTACCACACAGTGAAATGTTGGTACACTAAAAAGGAAGAAAAACTTTGCAGAAATCTTCAACAGTAATCTTGTAGTCTGCAGTAGGCAACAGCAGGATAACAAACCCACTGGACAAGAATGGGAAAGTCATGATAGAAGTTACTTTTATTTTTATAAATAAACAGGTATCTTACACAAATGCTCAAGAGTGTACATAGGATCTTGGGCTGAAGAGGTGGAGCAGAAACTTACATTAGTTTTGTTGAAGAGGGAGTACTGGAACACAGCACAATTTCTTGCAAAATGAAGCCAAATTTATTGATAAACTCTTAATTAATTGCCAAGCTCACTAATGTGATCATTTTACGACAGGTACTTACTGCTTGGAGTATATGTGACTTTTCAGGCTTGCCTGATAGATCTGTTGCAAAAACACTTTGGGTTCCCCACCAGATAACATTATGCAAGTCCCTCCCTCAATATTTCAGTGACACAACGTTTTGGCCTCTACAGGTGGTGGTGATTTCCACCATCACTGCTGCAAGATGCAACTGGCAATTTCCACATGACAGCTTTGAAATTTATCATGTGGATGACTATGACCATCATATTTAGAATTCAGAGGATTTCATAGAATACCTGAAGATGCTTAAACTAGAACTTTCAGATCTTTTAGTTAGCTCAAATGTTATATCATTACTTACAAAAGTGCCCCTGCAGCCCTCATTAGAGGTTATTAACAGCAAGTTTGAGAAAGAAATTGTGGTGCTGTTTAAACATGTGCATACCTCATCCTATTTCTTATGTAACACCAACTACTTTAATCAAGTGGACAGTGTTCCCATGGGAGACCCTCTATTTCCCTTAGTAAATATCCAACATTCCTCCTTCTGGCAGAATGCTGAAGAGACATTTGTGGTGTGGCCCACATAATACAGACACTACCTATGTCCCTGCAGCATTTGCACTCGCTCCATCTGAATATTCAGTTCACTGTGGAAGTACAAAAAGATAGCAGCTTACCATTCCTGGATGTCACAGTTTGAAGAAAAGCTGACAGAACACTGGGGCATAGTCTCTACTGCAAACTGATACACGCAGAGTTATATTTGCGGTCCAAAAGTTGCCATCACCCTGCACAATGTGGTAGTGTCTTACACTCCCTGGCACATAGAGCACACGTGATCTCAGATACCAACAGTTTGCCTGGTGAACTGTAAAACCTAATAACAGTGTTGCAGCAGAACGTTTATTCTTGTAAACAGATTTGCAATGTGTTCTGAGCAAAGCAAGTTCAGTGTAGGGATGTAAATGAAGATACTTAGACAAGCACTGCAAATGGCTTTCTTGCCATATTTCAGTGGCATGTTTTCAAAAATAGAAAGAATCGCTAGGAGAAACAGAATCAAGTGTGTTTTTCGTCTACCAGCGAAACTAAGGAAGTGTTTGTGTTAAGTTAAAGACAATCTTGACCCTAGAAAACATAGATCATGTATAAGATCTGATGCCATTATGGGAAATCTTATATAGGGCAGACACCTCACATTGTGCAAGAACACTGTGTTCAACAGCACTGACAAAAATGCCACCCAGTAAATTAGTGGTAGCAGAGCACTGCCTGAATACAGGGCACCACACGTTTCCCAAGAGGCCATACGGTGGGCAATCTTACCAACAGGAATATGGAATTTTGACTAAGCACTGCCCAGAATCCAGCACTGACTGCCATGAAATTAAAACAGTAGAAACCAGATCCTCCGATGTATGACCTGATGCAGCACCTTGCAGAGAGTTAATTCAGCTTTTAACCACACGAGTGTCCAGAAGTGCAGTCATTGCCCACAACACAATAAGCAGAAGGCTACTATGAATGGCATTTCCATCCAACTGGGAGTGCCTGTCCACACATTCGTACTCCTGCTTCTAGCCTGACAAATTTCAATTCTGCTGTGCGAATATCACCAGTCACATCTTGCAGCAGTGATGACAGGACCCACCACTACCTGAAGATGACGAACAGTTGTGTTGGTGAAATATTGCGAGGCTTGCACAAAGTTATTCAGTGGCCAATCTGAGAAGATTTGTATACATTATTTTTCTGTGACACAGGTATTGTGCAGCAAAATGTGATAACTTTCTGCATTTGCCTTTTTGTAAATTTCAAAATACCCCAAAAATTGGTGAGAAACACTGAACATATGACGTAACCAGATGACATACCCCACAGCATGTGCAGCAGTCGGGGTTGAGTGTAAAGGAATGATTGAGCAGTGCAATACTTTCATTTGAGAAAACAGAGCAAATTTCAAAACATTTTGTAAATATGATCTGTTGTAAATGTAGATGTTACAAAATTACTGTCCCTGCTGTAATCAAGCAAAAGCAGTTCTGATTTTGTGTTTTTTGCTTCTGTCACTTCTCTTTTTGTTTACAGACATTAGTTAGTAAAGAAAACAAAGGTCATTTAATGGCGATGATGCTATTCTGAAGTTTACACTCATCTACTTGTTATGCAATATGGTAGGTTTTCATTGTACTGTACTTTGCAAGAAATCAAGGAAACTGCAAGACCGATAAATAAAATAATACACATCAATATAAATACATAATTGTTTAACACAATGAAAAAATACTGCCTGCCAGATGCAAGACGCAAATCCTGAACGCCATCACTAAAGTCGCACACATGTATCCGTAGCCACAACGATATGAATACTTGACTTGGGTTGGGATGATCAAGTGTGACAGACCAAGAGGCTCAACCACTGCAAGCATGGCAAGGTACATCATCTGGTGACATTTGTCATTCGCTTTTGACACATTTCCCAACATTTGTATCGTATCCAACATTTGTAATCCCATGTGTCTTGTATTAAATTACTTGTCTCAGGGTCATCTACAGTGCTTTGGAGGTTTTTAAATGTTAATACGCATCACCCTGTGTGTGTGTGTGTGTGTGTGTGTGTGTGTGTGTGTGTGTGTGTGAGTATGTGTGTGTATGTGTGTGTTTATATATATGAAACAAATACTAACAAAGAGATAGAGGGCCTGGTGAGTACTTACCTCAGCTCAGTACAGCCGATAGATACACAAAACAGAACAGAAAATTGACGTATCCTAGCTTTCGGAACTTCGTTCCTTCATCAGGGAGGAGAGAGGGGAAAAAAGTGGAAGAAGGGAAAGTGGATTCAGTTATTCACAACCCAGGTTATGAAGCAACAGGGGAAAGGTAAACAGGGAGGGTAGCAAAGATGGAGGCATGGATGTCAGAGGGAAGCCAAAGATATTCTACTGTAATTACTGTGCCAGCTTCAAACCAAGGAGGATGAATACAGAAGTAAAGAGGTACATAGTATAAAGATAAACACAACTATGTAGGATAAAAAGATGCGTGAATGGCTAAAGAGGAAAGGGAAAGAGGAGAAGACTAAAGAGTAAATGGGAGTGAGGTTGGTTAACATAGGTTCAGTCCAGGGGGATGGCGGGATGAAAGGATGTGTTGGAGTGCAAGTTCCCATCTCCGCAGTTCCGAGGTACTGGTGTTGGGTGGGAGAAGCCAAATGGCACATATGGTGTAGCAGGTTCCTAGGTCCCTAGAATTATGCTGGAGGGCATGCTCCGCTACTGGGTATTGGACATCTCCTAGGTGGACAGTTCGTCTGTGCCCATTCACGCGCTCAGCCAGTTTAGTTGTCGTCATACCAATGTAAAAGGCTGTGCAGTGCAGGCATGTCAGCTGATAAATGACGTGCTGTCTCACATGTGGCCCTGCCTTGAGTTGTGTATGTTATACCAGTAGCGGGGCTGGAGTAGTTGGTTGTGGGGGGATGCATGGGGCAGGTTTTGCATCGGGGTCGGTTACAGGGGTAGGAACCGCTGGGTAGAGAAGGTGGTCTGGGAATATTGTAGGGTTTGACAAGGATGTTACGGAGGTTAGGGGGTCGGCAAAAGGCAACTCTGGGTGGTGTGGGGAGAATATTGTCAAGGGATGATCTCACTTCAGGGCTTGACTTGAGAAATTCATATCCGTGGCGGAGTAATTAGTTGATGTATTCGAGGCCAGGATAATATTGGGTGACAAGGGGGATGTTTCTGTGTGGTCTGGGGGTAGTAACATTGTTGTTGGTTGGGGAGGAATGTATTGTTTGGGAGATCTGTTTGTGGACAAGGTCTACAGGATAGTTGTGGGAGAGGAAAGCACTGATATATAATATAATACAGGGAAACATTCCAAATGGGAAAAGTATATCTAAAAACAAAGATGATGTAACTTACCAAACGAAAGCGTTGGTATGTTGATAGACACACAAACAAACACACACACAAAATTCAAGCTTTCGCAACCCACAGTTGCTTCATCAGGAAAGAGGGAAGGAGAGGGAAAGACGAAAGGATGTGGGTTTTAAGGGAGAGGGTAAGGAGTCATTCCAACCCTGGGAGTGGAAAGACTTACCTTAGGGGGGAAAAAGGACAGGTATACACTCGCACACACACACACACACACACACACATACACACACATATATCCATCCGCACATATACAGACACAAGCAGGGTATATGTGCGGATGGATATGTGTGTGTGTGTGTGTGTGTGTGTGTGTGTGTGTGTGTGTGTGTGTGTGTGTGGCATACTGGTCTGAACTATGCAGCCTTCAAATGGAAGTTTTTTGATCACTCCTTATTTTGCACCCTGCCACCTTGGCAATATGTACCGCAAATCATCAGACAGACGACCTTCCTGCATGCTTCGAGCATCCCCTGGTGCTGTTCCGAACCAATGCTAATCTTTGTAACTGTGACGAGCAGTGTGCAGATTGCATCTTTGTATCCCACAAAGAGGTGACAGTTCCCAGTGGCATGAATGGTTACTGTTTATTGAATGTCACTGAGTTGGTGAGTCATTTGCTACATTGTGGCCCACCTGTTCGCTGCTAAAGCCATGCTAGTCAGTGGTAACCCCTGTCAATGATATCCTGTTGCCCATAGCAGTTCACTCTGCTGATTGTGGTAGTATTTTCCTTGAGTAAATCTGCTCACAGTACACCTTTGACACTGTGGTACAAGAAAGCCCAATGACTACACACCCTTATAGAATAAGTGTCTCGAGCCATGGTTACCCACGATATGGCAGTGATAAAATCACCCTGTGATCAACTGTCACACTGCAGCTGTAAGCTGCACCTCCTTTTTCAGAATACTCAGGTTTATTAATTTGAAGTAAATCAGATCTTTTGCAGGAAGATTTAACAAAAAGAGCACATCCACGAAAGGATGAAACCATGTCTAATTAACTGGAACACAAAATTAATAATTAGTGGTGACAAAGATCCTCTGCAATAAAAAATAATGTCCACTTACTTCATGTATTAGTCTTCAAGTGACAGAATATATGTAACTGTGTCCTTCTTATTTACACTGATTAAACAATGGAAATTCCAGGTAGGAATATCAACAGTGCAGGGAAAGATAGATCACTATTTACCGTAAAGAAAACAAAGTTGAACACAGGCACAACACACAAGCAAGCACTCCACGCGCGCACGCACGCACACACACACAGAGAAAAAAAAACTGCCAAGTCCAGCAGCTAGGGGCAAGCTACTGGAGTTGTCAGTCATATGTGTGTGACATGTGCTTGCCTGTGTGTATGAATGTGTGTGTTTCTCTGTATCTCTTTTGCTGATGAAGGCTGTGACCGAAAGCTTTGTGTAAGTGCCTTTTTAATTGTGCCTGTCTACAATGTAACATGTCTGCTTTACAGTAAGCAGCAATCTATGTTTTCCTATATTTTTCATTTACACAGATGTAATTAACAAATCAGAGTCTATTTATTCCAGAGAAGTGACAGTTTGTTCATGACAGTTCAGCACAAATCTGATTTTTTATATACAGCAAGGCTACCTATAAATTATTCTGTGTGCCAGTGTTCATGCTGACTATAGGGATTCACACGGATCATGTGTAATTTGACATCTGGTCCTGTAAACTTACTTCTGCTCAACGTGAAAAATTCTCCAATCCACATTTTATAATTAACCTGAACATATCAAATAATGCACCCTTCGATATAACTGCTTATTGTCCACTTCCCATCACTCTATTCCCAATGTCAACCCAATTGACCTCTTCTTCTAATCCAAAAACCATGGTTGACTCAATGTTTGCTATTGCAAGCTATTGCTATTGCAGCACAAAAGTGCCAGAGGCACCAGTAATGATTTATAATTAAAAATACTAGAAAGTAAGGCTCACTGGTCCGTACATGCTAAGACAAACACTACAAGTGTCTAAGACACCGCGCTCTCACACAACAAGTACAAGGTCTGAATACATTCCATTTACGATACACTAAACTGTTTCATTCACGGTGCAATATACATACTCTCTCCCCAATAAACAGAATAGTTATAACTCAATTGTTCACAAGTGTATATTATGACTCTTGCCACAGCTATGCAGTCAGTATGCCACAGGGGTGCCATAGAAAGGGATCAGGTTCAATTCCTTGTAGAGCCGGGAAATTCTGCTCGGTGGACGGACTGGAATAGGGTACACTCTGCTTGTAGTTCCAGCTGAGGAGCTACTCAAGTGAGAAGCAGTGTCTTCAACTTCTGGAAGTTGATAACAGCCTGGAGAGTTGTATACTGACCCCCTAACTCTCCATAGATATATAGTAGAGGACATCTCTCGAAGGGCATTGCGTGGTCTTCTGGGCCCAATGCAGAGTTCCTTTATCAATGTATATTGTATATCACCACTTGTACACACTCATCAGCACAGTACCATATTGTCTCTTCGCGTGGCAAATTTTTATTCCCTTGTTTCCAGATCAAGATTTTTCCACTTCCTCTTCTTCTTCTTCTTCTTCTTTTTTTTTTTTTTTTTTTTTTTCTTTTTTTTTTTTTTTTTTTTTTTTTTTTTTGTACCACACATATTCCACACGGTTTATGCTCACTCCTTCAATGATACTTCCTATCCTCCTCTAGTGTCCGAGTTGTCCCTGCTTTCCTGCGTGTTTGTTGGTTTAAACACCCTTGTTTCAAAAGAGAGTGACAGCTTCGATACAGTCTTGTCAACATTTTGTATTTTTATTTAGCAATTATTGTTTGAGCCTTATAGGCGAATGTCACAAGATATTGTCAACCACTGCATTCACTAGATTGGAATGGGGTTCATGGTAACTTATCAATTCATTTTTTAAGTTGCTGTTATCTTTTTCATCCTATCTTGGACTAGCTTTTCCATACTCCCACTCTATTTTACGTAGTCAAACAGTTATCTGCCCTTGCAAACTTGCTCCTTTACTACCAAGTTAACTAATACTGGGCAGCCTAACAGAAGTTCCAATATCCAGTCTTTCACCACAATTCACCTACACACACTTTTCACTCACTGATTTTCTTTTTTCAATGTCATAAATATTTTGCTTTCACAGACTGCTGTGCTATGAACATAAAATTGTAGGAACATCTGCCTCACAGGTCATTTTTTTTTTTTTTTTTTTTTAATTAAAGAATATGTTCCTTGCTTATTCCTATTTGCTTCTGATACATTTCCATTCTCACTTTTATTTTGTTTTGATCCATTTCTTTTTTCTTTGATAGACAAGTCAAACAACAATGGCAATATGTTGCAGCCCCTTGTGTTTCACCCTACTTACTACGAACTTACTTTTCTTAGCTTCCAATTTTATTAGTCATTTGGTTTTTAAGATACTTAAATTAATTGTTTGACCCTGTATTTTTATATCTTATTTTACCTTCGGTTGATAAAGGATTTCTGGTATGCTCACAAAGAGAGAGCTGATTCTTCCCACCCCTCACCCCCCTTACCATGTCCTGAAGCAAACTTATCGCCAAGTATCTTGCAGTTTTTTTCCTATTATTAATCTCTTAGTCTAGTCATCAATTTAAAAGTGTCAGTTGTTGGTCCCATTGTCTAATAATTTGTACATTTATACACATGAAGTTCCAATTTTTATTTGGAACATATAGACTCTGATAATCATGAATCACAGTTCAAATGGCTCTGGGCACTATAGGACTTAACATCTGAGCCAAGGCAGGATTCAAACCTGCGACCGTAGCAGTCACGCAGTTCTGGACTGAAGCGCCTAGAACCGCTCGGCAACAGTGGCTGACGAATCATAGTTACCATCACATGGACAGAAATATTGTGTTAACTTTATTACAACATAGGGACATAACTAAAAATGTCTTTACATAATTTCCAGTTCTGATTACTTTCCTTTAATTTAATCTCACAAATAGGTTAGTGTAACATGATGTTGACAGAGGCAAATTATATATACTCACAAATTATTTAGCTAGAGGTATCTGGTTTGTATGTCTGGGAGGGAGGAGGGTGCAAGCTGAAAACTTCAAGAAAAGATTACTCATTTCATACCTGCTGGATTTAACTGCAGTTTATCTCTTCCATATACCAACCACATACCTAATGTGCATGGCAAACAGTTTGAAAGTATTATTCTATACTCAGCATTTGGAACTATCAGTTCCTTAATGAGAGAGGAAAGAGGGATAAGTTTCTGAAGGTCTCAAAGGTCACTCGGACTCCATGACTAATGTGAGGACAAGAGGAACAAATGTGTCTATAAGAAGTTTTGGAATTTCACATCCTGGAGGTAAAATACTGATCAGTCTGTCAGTCTTCTAGTAATTTTATGGTTTCCTCACACGAATTTTCACTTGGACACGATTATTCTATGTTTCATCACTCACCTGAGAGATATCTCTGAATTCCCAAAGAGACACACCTTCAAATTGCCATCAGCTGTTATCCGTAAACGGTTGCACGTGCCACAGAAGTGTTCACTCATTGAGGTAATAAATCCCACATGTCCCTTGAAGCCCGGCACATGGTATGCCTGCAAAAAGAAATTGTAAGAAAATAGCTACTGCTGTTGTGAAAATACTATAAATGTGTTGCTCACCAAGTGGAGGAAGGAGAAAATGT
Source organism: Schistocerca americana (assembly GCF_021461395.2). Taxonomy (NCBI): domain Eukaryota; kingdom Metazoa; phylum Arthropoda; class Insecta; order Orthoptera; family Acrididae; genus Schistocerca; species Schistocerca americana. The sequence continues at coordinate 3,477,033 of NW_025726049.1, forward strand.
GCATTAAGGGGAGTTTGAACGCCATATCCTGACAATGTTAAATTTAGTGACTTAACTTCCCCGTATTTCAGGAACAACTGTAGCCATTGACAAGAAACTTTTACAGGACATTAAACTATATGTTCTGAGTCTTACAATAATTGCATTTCAGCCACTGCTTTTGGAAATACAATTTTTTAATCACACAGTTAAAATTTTGTGTACTTTTTTGTATGTTATTCTAAATAATTTTATTTATACATAACATTATGTTCTTCTTTTAGTTCAGAAGGCTCAGGATACATACTGAAAATTTGAATTCGCTATTCGAATTAGTTACTGAGATTTAGGGAAAAATGCAAGACAAAATGTAAATTTTCAGGAAGAGTTTTTAAAGTTTTAATAGACTGTAACTCAATATATGCTTAACATTTTATTTTTAGTCACTCAGAAGCACCCTGCACCATACTGTATATCATCCTCTTGATCTTTTTTAAGTTTTTTCTTGTTTTCTTCTTTCTGGACTCCGTAGTGGCCAACTGTGCTGCATACTCTGCTTTACCAGTGCAAACCTTGTCCATCCATTCAAATTCTCTGATGCAGTTTGCTCCAGAATTAATTCCCATATGTTGTAGCACTTTCACGCTACCAATGTTGCCATCATTAAAAGCAATAACAGCATGACTGACCCCCACTTTAGTGTCTTCATTACAAGAAAAACATTTTTTGGTCTACATCTACATCTACATCCATACTCCTCAAGCCACCTGATGGTGTAGGGTACCTTGAGTACCTCTATTGGTTCTCCCTTCTATTACAGTCTCGTATTGTTGGTGGAAAGAAGCATTGTCGGTATGCCTATGTGCGGGCTCTAATCTCTCTCATTTTATCCTCATGGTCTCTTTGCGAGATATACGTAGGAGGGAGCAATATACTGCTTGACTCCTCGGTGAAAGTATGTTCTTGAAACTTCAACAAAAGCCCGTACCGAGCTACTGAGCATCCCCCCTGCAGAGTCTTCCACTGGAGTTTATCTAACATCTCTGTAACTCTTTCGCGATTACTAAATGATCCTATAACGAAGCATGCTGCTCTCTGTTGGATCTTCTCTATCTCTTCTATCAACCCTATCTGGTACGGATCCCACACTGCTGAGCAGTATTCAAACAGTGGGCGAACAAGTGTACTGTAACCTAATTCCTTTGTTTTCGGATTGCATTTCCTTAGGATTCTTCCAATGAATCTCAGTCTGGCATCTGATTTACCCACGATCAACTTTATATGATCATTCCATTTTAAATCACTCCTAATGCATACTCCCAGATAATTTATGGAATTAACTGCTTCCAATTGCTGACCTGCTATATTGTAGCTAAATGATATGGGATCTTTCTTTCTATGTATTTGCAGCACATTACACTTGTCTACATTGAGATTCAATTGCCATTCCCTAAACCATGCATCAATTCGCTGCAGATCATCCTGCATTTCAGTACCATTTTCCATTGTTGCAACCTCTCGATATACCACAGCATCATCCGCAAAAAGCCTCAGTGAACTTCCGATGTCATTCACAAGGTCATTTATGTATATTGTGAATAGCAACGGTCCTACGACACTCCCCTGCAGCACACCTGAAATCACTCTTACTTCGGAAGACTTCTCTCCATTGAGAATGACATGCTACGTTCTGTTATCTAGCAACTCTTCAATCCAATCACATAATTGGTCTGATAGTCCATATGCTCTTATTTTGTTCATTAAACGATTGCAGAGAACTGTATCAAACGCCTTGTGGAAGTCAAGAAACACAGCATCTACCTGGGAACCCGTGTCCATGGCCCTCTGATTCTCGTGGACGAATAGCGCGAGCTGGGTTTCACACGATCGTCTTTTTCGAAACCCATGCTGATTCCTACAGAGTAGATTTCTAGTTTACAGAAAAGTCATAATATTCAAACATAATACATGTTCTAAAATTCTACAACTGATCGATGTTAGAGATATAGGTCTACAGTTCTGCACATCTGTTCGACGTCCCTTCTTGAAAACGGGGATGACCTGTGCCCTTTTCCAATTCTTTGGAACGCTACACTCTTGTAGAGACCTACGGCACATTACTGCAAGAAGGGGGGCAAGTTCCTTCACATACTCTGTGTAAAACTGAACTGGTATCCCATCAGGTCCAGCGGCCTTTCCTCTTTTGAGTGATTTTAATTGTTTCTCTATCCCTCTATTTCAATATCTACCATTTTGTCATCTGTGCGACAATCTAGAGAAGGAACTACAGTGCAGTCTTCCTCTGTGAAACAGCTTTGGAAAAAGACATTTAGTATTTCGGCTTTAGTCCATCATCCTCTGTTTCAGTACCTTTTTGGTCACAGAGTGTCTGGACATTTTGTTTTGATCCACCTACCGCTTTGACATAAGAGCAAAATTTCTTAGGATTTTCTGCCAAGTCAGTACATAGAACTTTACTTTCGAATTCATTTAACGCCTCTCGCATGGCCCTCCTCACATTACATTTCGCTTCGCGTAATTTTTGTTTGTCTGCAAGGTGTTGGCTATGTTTATGTTTGCTGTGAAGTTCCCTTTGCTTCCTCAGCAGTTTTCTAACTCGGTTGTTGTACCACGCTGGCTCTTTTCCATCTCTTATGATCTTGATTGGCACATACTCATCTAACGCATATTGTACGATGGTTTTGAACTTTGCCCACTGATCCTCAACACTATCTGTACTTAAAACAAAACTTTTGTGTTGAGCCATCAGGTACTCTGAAATCAGATTTTTGACACTTTTGCTAACCAGAAAGATTTTCGTACCTTTTTTAATATTTCTATTTATGGCTGAAATCATCGATGCAGTAACCGCTTTATGATCACTGATTCCCTGTTCTGCGTTAACCGTTTCAAATAGTTCGGGTCTGTTTGTCACTAATATGTTATCGCCATGAGTCAGTTCTCTGTTTAACTGCTCAAGGTAGTTTTCAGATAAAGCTCTTAAAAAATTTCACTGGATTCTTTGTCCCTGCCACCCATTATGAAAGTTTGAGTCTCCCAGTCCATATCGGGCAAATTAAAATCTCCACCCAGAACTATAACATGTTGGGCAAATCTAATCGAAATATTTTCCAAATTATCCTTCAGGTGCTCAGCCACAACAGCTGCTGAGCCAGGGGGCCTATAGAGACATCCAATTACTATGTCTGAGCCTGGTTTAACCGTGACCTTCACCTAAATTATTTCACATTTCGGATCTCCGTCAATTTCCTTCGATACTATTGCACTTCTTATCACTTTAAACATGCCTCCCCCTTCACTTTCCAGCCTGTCTCTGCGGTATACATTCCAATCTGAGTTTAGAATTTATTACTGTTTACATCGGGTTTCAGCCAACTTTCTGTCCCTAGTACTATGTGGGCATTGTGACCGTTTATTAATGAGAGCAGTTCTGGGACCTTTCTATAGACGCTCCTGCAGTTTACTATTAGCACATTAATATTGTTATTCCCTGTTGCATTTTGTCTACTCCTACCTTGCCGCATCTCAGGAGGTGTCTTGTCGGGCCTAGGGAGGGAATTCTCTAACCTAAAAAACCCACATGTGCACTCCACACATACTCCGCTACACTTGTAGCCACTTCCTGCATGTAGCGCACGCGTGACCTATTCAGGGGGACCCTACATTTCTCCACCCGATAGCGGATGTCGAGAAATTTGCACCCCAGATCTCCGCAGAATCATCTGAGCCCCTGGTTTAAGCCTTCCACTCGGCTCCAAACCAGAGGACCACTATCGGTTCTCGGAACGATACTACAAATAGCTAGCTGAGATTCCACCCCGCGAGGCTTTCCGCCTTCACCAACTCCACTAACCGCCTGTATGAACTGAGGATGACCTCTGAACCCAGACGGCAGGAGTCATTGGTGCCGACATGAGCAACAATTTGCAGTCGGGTGCACCCAGTGCTCTCTATCACTGCTGGCACGGCCTCCTCCACATCTCGGATGAGACCCCCGGCAAGCAGACAGAGTGAACACTGTCCTTCTTCCCCGACCTTTCCGCTATTTCCCTAAGGTGCTCCATCACCCGCCTAACGTTGGAGCTCCCAATAACTAATAAACCCCTCCCCCCATATGCCTGCTCAGACCTTGCTGAAGGAGTGGCCACATGTCCACTCACAGGCAGAACGGGCGATGCCACACAGCCAGCCTCCACACTGACCCTCCGCCTCGTGCGCCGCGAATGCTGCTGAACCCACCACTCCCCTTGGGAAGAGGGTGGCCCAACCGCGCCCGGTACCCGCAAAGATGTGTCGACAGAAGGGTCAGTGGGTGAAGCATGTATCACCTGGGGTGTACCATGCAAAGCACCAGACTCCCCACTGCCGCTACACTCCAAGGCAGCAGCCTGAAGACGGGTAACCGCGGCCATCAACAAGTTCAGCTGTTCGCGAACAGTGGCCAGCTCCACCTGTGTCCATACACAGCAGTCACACATCCTATCCATCCTAAGAAATCAATTTACTGTAGAGAGTTAATCAACTTATAACTAGACTGCTAATTCACTAAAGGTGGCTGATAGTTGACTAAACTGTGGTTACTAGACACTTCCTGTAGAAAACAATGAAAATAGCCCTACCTGTCTCTGGACTGTATTGAAAACAAACACTAGCACTACTGGCACTATGGCTTACTAAACGGACTCTCTCTGACTGTATTCAAAACAAACACAAAATCTATGGAACACTATTACTAGCACTCGACAATAAAAAGCTTCCTAAAAGCAAAAACACATGGAAGAAGAAGTGACAAGTAAGAAAAATAGAGTTAATACTTAAATTAGCGTAACTCGCTGCACAGCAGACATGACGCAGACGGCAGTTACGACAACACTGACACTATAAGATTATTGAACGACTCATTGGGATTTTGAGTCTGACAATGCAGACACTTCTTCAATAATTCCAGATTGCCAGGTCTCTGTAAACAGGTTTTATGATATCCACAACTGCTGCTGGGATATAATGTTTATGGCTGTATGACCTGTTTGAGTACTGGGCATTGCGGTAATTGCACCATGAACCAGATCCAGGAGGGCAAAGATGGTGTACTGGTTTATCATCAGCTGACAGTCTCTGGAAGAAGGTAGCCTGTACTGCCTGCTTCAATTTCAACAAATCCTCAGTATTATTTCTAATGGCAATCTCATAATACTGTTGTAGTTGATCAATCATTTTGTCTGTCAGCCTGCTTCTTATGGTCTTACCACCTGAAAGTTTCTTGTCTCTCAAACTTTGTTTCAACTTCCTCAATCTGGTACCCATCCTCTTCTGGACATGACGAACACATTCCAGTTCTGTGATAAGCTTCTCACCATAAGGCTGAGTGGCTACTACACTGTTATATGCATTTGAGTCTGCATAACCTAAGAACTTAGTGTAACACACTCGCCTTTAGTTTACAGATCGATTATAAATTTCAACAGCTGCACAGGCCTCCGTACGACTAGTTGTCCTTCATAATTTCTGTCACAGATATGCCCTTCTTCATGCCCTGATTTATACTTATAACAATGTTTGGTTAAAATCTGGAAATCTATTAGCTTTCCAGTATCCACACTGGTCACTGTAGCAACAGAATTCTTAGAAATGCAGCTGCGCTACTACCAAGCGCCCCAAAAGCTACGGATATGTCAATCATACCATCGTTTATTTCAGCAGCTTCATTTGCAGCACACTTAATTGACTCACATGCAGCAGATTTCACAGCAGCTCCAATAAATCCTGCATACTTGTCCATTTTACAAAGTGGGCGTGGCATATACATCATGACACACATTGTTTCTGCTGCAGTGTAACCTTTGCCAATAGCTCTCAATCCATAAAACCACCTAACATTTATTTCAAAATAATTATCTTTACACTTATCAGAATTCCAAAATGAATGAGTATATTTACAACTGGCAGAATTAATGATACGTTTCCTGGCTAGTCCATTTGATACCTCAATGTCTTCATGTAAACTAACTGGCCCTCCACATACATACAGCACACACATTCACATAACACCCCTGTTAGGTTGTGTAAATGTATCAGAATATAACCTAACCTACCGTTTACATGAGTTTTGTTTTGAGATAACTGTGTTATCACTATGTTTCATTTTAATCTTCGAAGCACTAATGGGTGTTTCGCTAGATACTCATGAGTTTGCCAGTATTTCATTGTCTGTAACTTCACACACCACATGCTGAACGCAAAGTTTCTCTTTATACAAAAATTTATTGCCATGAAACCCACATTTCTTAAAAACACTTCATTTTGGAGTCATATTTTTTGAGAGATTTACCAGTCTATTCGTCACTTTTCCTCGGAAGAACGTTAGCACTTCGATATACAAAGCATGTTTATACTATGAAAAGATACGATACTATTTTTGACAGTGCTACCAATGCAAACACATAATTTAACCTTTATAACACAGCAATCCACAGCTTTCTACAGGGTGGTCCATTGATAGTGACCGGGCCAAATATCTCACGAAATAAGCATCAAATGAAAAAACTACAAAGAATGAAATTCGTCTAGCTTGAAGGGAGAAACCAGATGGCGCTATGGTTGGCCTGCTAGATGGCACTGCCATAGGTCAAACTCATATCAACTGCATTTTTTTAAAATAGGAACCCCCATTTTTTATTACATATCCATGTAGTACGTAAAGAAATATGAATGTTTTAGCTGGACCACTTTTTTCGCTTTGTGATAGATGGGGCTGTAATAGTCAAAAATGGTTCAAATGGCTCTGAGCACTATGGGACTTAACTTCTGAGGTCATCAGTCCCCTAGAACTTAGAACTACTTAAACCTAACTAACCTAAGGACATCACCCACATCCATGCCCGAGGCAGGATTCGAACCTGCGAACGTAGCGGTCGCACGTTTCCAGACTGTAGCGCCTAGCACCGCTCGGCAACTCCGGCCAGCTGCTGTAATAGTCACAAACATATAAGTATGTGGTATCACATAACATTCCGCCAGTGCGGACGGTATTTGCTTCATGATACATTACCCGTTTTAAAATGGACCGTTTACCAATTGCGGAAAAGGTCGATATCATGTTGATGTATGGCTATTGTGATCAAAATGCCCAAGGGGCGTGTGCTATGTATGCTGCTCGGTATCCTGGACGACATCATCGAAGTGTCTGAACCATTCGCCGGATAGTTACATTATTTAAGGAAACAGGAAGTGTCCAGCCACATGTGGAACACCAACCACAACCTGCAACAAATGATGATGCCCTAGTAGATGTCTTAGCTGCTGGGGCAGCTAATCCTCACATCAGTAGCAGACAAATTGCGCGAGAATTGGGAATCTCAAAAACGTCGGTGTTGAGAATGCTACATCAACATCGATTGCACCCGTACCATATTTCTATGCACTATGAATTGCATGATGATGACTTTGAACGTCATGTACAGTTCTGCCACAGGGCACAAGAGAAATTACGGGACGATGAAAGATTTTTTGCATGCGTTCTATTTAGCGATGAAGCATCATTCACCAACAGCGGTAACCTAAACCGCCATAATATGCACTATTGGGCAACGGAAAATCTACGATGGCAGCGACAAGTGGAACAGCAGCGACCTTGGCAGGTTAATGTATGGTGTGGCATTAAGAGAGGAAGGATAATTGGCCCCCATTTTATCGATGGCAATCTAAATGGTGCAATGTATGCTGATTTTCTGCGTAATGTTCTACCAATGTTACTACAAGATGTTTCACTGCATGACAGAATGGCGATGTACTTCCAACATGATGGATGTCCGGCACATAGTTTGCGTGCGGTTGAAGCAGTATTGAATAGCATATTTCATGAAAGGTGGATTGGTCGTCAAAGCACCATACCATGGCCCGCACGTTCACTGGATCTGACATCCCCGGATTTCTTTCTGTGGGGAAAGTTGAAGGATATTTGCTATCGTGATCCACCGACAATGCCTGACAACATGCGTCAGTGCATTGTCAATGCATGTGCGAACATTACGGAAGGCGAGCTACTCACTGTTGAGAGGAATGTCATTACACGTATTGCCAAAGGCATTGAGGTTGACAGAAATCATTTTGAGCATTTATTGCATTAATGTGGTATTCACAGGTAATCACGCCATAACAGCATGCGTTCTCAGAAATGATAAGTTCACAAAGGTACATGTATCACATTGGAACAACCGAAATAAAATGTTCAAATGTACCTACATTCTGTATTTTAATTTAAAAAACCTACCTGTTACCAACTGTTCGTCTAAAATTATGAAACATATGTTTGTGACTATTACAGCGACATCTATCACAAAGCGAAGAAAGTGGTCCAACTAAAACATTCATATTTCTTTACGTATTACACGAATATGTAATAAAAAATGGGGTTCCTATTTAAAAAAAACACAGATGATATCAGTTTGAGCTATGGCAGCGCCTTATAGCAGGCCAACCATTGCGCCAGCTGGTTTCCCCCTTCGAGCTAGACAAATTTCTTTCTTTGTAGTTTTTTCGTTTGACACTTATTTCGTGAGATATTTGGCCCGGTCACAATCAATGGACTACCCTGTATATAAGAAATTACCGATTTTATTAGGTCTTCACGTTATGCATGTAAAAATTTTAACATTTTCAACTGGTGTAGATTATATTTTAGAAAATAAAATAAAATACTTCCCACACAAGTTTATAAGTAATATACATATCATTTTAGTTGGAGAATTGCAAATTTTATAATCAGATAAAAACCCAAAAAAGTGAAAAAGAATGTTTTCCCCTTCTAACTCCCCTTAAAGTTATGGAAATGTGCAAGCTTTTGGAGTCAGTGGCTTCTTCTTCTGGCAGAAACAATGAAGGGGAAGGAAAAGGGAAGAAATAAAAGGATTGTCAAGGTTTAGGAAATGGGGAGAGTTGCAGAGAAGCTGCAGAGAAACCCAGGCCAGGACAGACTTACTGAATGGGATGAGAAATATGTAACTAAACCAGTCCATCTCTCATACCACCAGCAGATGTGAAGTATTCTTGTGATCGGTAGTAAGTCATAAACATTAAATTATTTTCAATGTATGTTCATATGTAATACTGCACGTACCTTTGAGGTATCATTGGGCCCATTGGGAAGAGGATCAAAATCAGGCCACTGCTTTCTAATTATTTGGAGCATTTCACTAAAGGAGACCATCTTCCCATCATTCCATTTGTTGCCGCTGAAAGGCATGTACTCGATAAATCTTACATCAACATTTTTCTCTTTTGTTAACTCCACAAAACTGCACACTTCATCTTCATTAAAACCTCGCATTACAACACAATTTATCTGTGGAAGAAAGACACCATTAAAAACTTGGTATCAGATAAAGCATGGTTTAAACAGAGTTTGAAAGACTTTTTGATAGGCAACTCATCCTACTCTATACATGAATATCTTAACAGTGGCTGTTAGGCCAGCTTAAATAAGAATGTCTGTTAGATTTCAGTTCTGAGAGCACTTTGTCATAACAGTCAAGATTATGTACTTTTTGTTTGATAAATTTATGAATAGTGCATAACAATGTTTCGGTCTGACAGCGTATCAATTCTGAAAATATTAGCTGTTACAGTTTGTATTGTATTCACCTAGTTTGACAATCTCCTGACAAATGATCAGGGTATTCAAATGGTTTATATTTTTTATGTTATACTTTCTGGCATGTTACTCACCCATGAGAATCATCTCATGTTTTGGGTCTTGGAACAAAAGCTGAATCTAATCTAATCTAACCTACAAAATAATGGTTCTACAAGTCTGTTGTTATATTTGTATACCTCACTGATTCTGTTAAATTAATCTTTTTCTCTCTTTTTAGAGAATGTGGGAATTTATCTTAGCATGCCAAACTGTTAACCTTCTTAACAATTTAAGAAAATTAAACTACATACATCTCCAATCCTTTTTCCCACTCCAACGCACACATCTTTTGCTGAAGGTATTATTTTAACTATTACATTAAATTATGAAGCTTTCTTGAAACTGTGCTGCCATTTGTGAAACAAAGTTAAAAGTGTTCTCAAGATAAAAGGTCTTCACAAAAGGAGCATTTAGTATCTGTGCAGGTAGTAACACTGACAGCCTTCATATAAACAAGCCCATATAGTAGAACATCCTGCTTTACACATACACGCAATGGCAGAAAAAAGGAAAAGAGCACACCTTTCATTCAAGCATTGAACATATAAACTGATGAGACAAAACACTATGACCTCCTGTTTGATAATGTGTTTGTCCACTGTTGGAACACAATACAGCAGTGATTTTGTGTGGGACAAGTTCAATAAATTTCAGGTATGTTCCCAACATTATGTGAGGTATGTTCCCAGCATTATGCAGCACCGCATGTCTAAGCACAGGTCATGTAATTCCCATAAATTGGAGATCAGTGGTTTCTGGGTGCAGAACTGGTATCTGATATCATCGCAGATGTATTCCATCAGATTCAGAAGGGGTGAATTTGATTCTGGCCTCGTGACACTGAAAGTCATATTGTTGAAACATGTCACCTTCATTAGGGACAGAGTGCGGACAGTGCACAATAATGTTCACACAGAACAAAGCTGTTATGGAGCCTTCAGTTACTACCACAGGACCCATAGAAGACCAGGTGAATGTCCTCCATAGCATAATATTGCTCCCACTGGCCTAAGTCTGTAGCAAAGTGCACCTTTCAAGCACCAATTCACTCTGTTGACAGTGTATGTGCACAAAACCGTCAAGCAGGTGTAATGCGAAACACGAATGATTCAACCAGATGACACATTTCTATTGATTCACTGCCCAATCTCAATGCTCCTGAGCCACAGAAATTGTAATTCAACAGTGTTGTCAACATGGGAACATACAGGGGTTGTCTACAGCACAGCCCTATGTTTAACAATGTGCAATGATTGGTGTGCTCTGAAATACTCGTGCTTCCACCAGCACTGTGTCATCAGACCTGCCACAGAAATTAGCTTCCTCAACCGAATGTCATCTTTTTCGAAGGAACCATCCCAGCATTTGCCTTAAATCAATTAGGGAAATCAAGGGAAACCCAAATTTTGGTGGCCCGATGGGTCTCGGGTCCGTTGTTCTCTCGAAGGCAAGTCCACTGTCTGACCACTGTGGTGGCATGACCTAGTCTTAATTAAGCCAGAAAATCCTGGGAAATGCTGACATACTTATTGATTTAAGATATAACAATTTAAAACAATCCTTTCATGAATTTCACTACAATTTTCTGCTCTTTTGAAAAAAAATTTCTTTTGACTGTTTTGATGTTGTTTAGTATGTTTAAATAATGATGGCAGTCTCTATAAAAGGGCAGTTTGACTTTTAAGTTTAGTTATACTGTTTTAAACTACATCCTTCATCTATTTGTCCACCCAGAAGTGCTATAGGATATAACTTGAAGACTATGGTGAGGTGGTGGGGGACAGTCATGTGTTGAGAAGGAGGTGCTGCCAGAAACGAAGTGTGTGAGGTGACGTTATTGACACTGCATACAGGGAGAATAAAAATACTCTATTCCATATTCATTTACAATCTACGTCTGGCCCCCATATGGTTTTACTTTTCTCCAATAAGAAAAAAAGAAATTGTCAGTAACTGTCTTTATAAGGTCTTAAAAGGAAACAAACAATAGAAAATCTAGGCTGGAATAATGACCATATTATAAAAAAGATACATTGCTATTCACTGTATACAGGAAATGTTAGGTCACAGACAAGCACAACAAAAAGACTACTAAACAAGTAAGCTTTCGATCAGAAAGTCTTCTTCCAAAGTGGACAAAACACACACACACACACACACACACACACACACACACACACACACACCCATGACCGTTGTTTCTCCCATTATGCGCAGTTGCTCCCAGTCTGGCCCTAGCAGCCAGAGACAGTGGTCATGTATGTGTGATCTGCATTTGCGCGTGTGTGTGTGTGTGTGTGTGTGTGTGTGTGTGTGTGTGTGGGAATGGGGGGGGGGGGTGGTTTGCACCAAAAGCTTACGTGTTTAATAGGTGGTGTTTCCCCCCCCCCCCCCCCCCCCTGCCAGCAACACAACATCTACACTATACAGTGAGTGCCAATCTATCCTTTTCATAATACTGTCGTTACCACCTTGCCAAGAGGCATATTGTGGAGTAATCCAAAGGGCTCTACTAATTTGTACAAGAGGAAGGAGAGCACAATCTCAATGTAAGTTTTTAGAAAACTGGTATGTGCATTACTTCTCCAAACCTTTCAGAAAAGACACGGTATGCTCTTCATTCAGCAAGATGCGTAATAAACAATATTAGCAATACTGCATCAAACTTGTTCACTTTCATCTTTGGATTAAACATTCGATTTCAGAGAGTACAGAATTTGGCAGAATCAAATTTTGGGGATATGTGGAACTGGGACAATGGCATATTTTTTACCCATTCAACAAACTAAGCACTGCTGATTGCTACTTTTATTGTGTCTGCTGCTGCAATGCATCTATGAAACTGTAAGTGCAGCATCTATGATGGAATAAAATGTTATACAAATGAAACAAACAGGCACAGTGAAATAGAGTAGTATGGCTCATCATTTCGGTCTCACAGATTGGCAGGTGTTGACTTGAAAGATAATACTTAAGAAGTATTTACTCAAATCCAAGCCGCACTTTTTTTCCGGTTTTTGTAATCCAAAAAACCGCCTGCGGCTTAGAATCGAGTGCAAAGCAAGTGGAAGTTCTGAAAAATGTCAGTAGGTGCTGAAACAACTAACTTCTGCTGTCGAATATATGTAGCGCTACACAGGCATGCTTCATAGGCACAAAGATAAATACTGGCGCCAAAACCTCTGCGTCAGTAAATAAATTAAAAAAAAAAAAGGTGGAAGACAATTTTCATACATTATCCAAAGAAGTAAATACAAATTCCGTATTGTTCATCTTCGAATGTAGCAGAACTTCAATGTATTACGAAAATCCGACTGGCAAGACTGTTTGGGATGTTTGTCAATATGGCCAACTCTACGTTCTGAATGTTTTCCTACCTGTGAGAAGAGATGGTTGCTAATAGGAACCTGATGAAATGTGAATCACATGCAGTATTCTCTTCATCATAAGAGTAATACGAATATAAACATTTTGCCACGTATTCTTTCGTGTTTGCTGCTATCTTATTTAAATCCTGTCTGCCTAATAAACTACGAAACTAGAGTGAGACAACAGCAAATGCGGAAGAATATACGTATCGTGTCATGTTTATATTCGTATTATTCTTATGCCTAATAGTGATACAGTCAGAAATGAAGCATGGCAACTGACTAGATTTTTATATCTAAGATGACTCTAATTTCTGTTCAGAATTTGATGTACTAAAGAAGCGGCCGCAAAGATTTTCAAATGGAGAAAAATTTTCGCCTAACTCTCGTTCAGAACATGTTCTATCATACGCAGTCTATTATTTGGTTCTTGTTGATCATTATCAAAGAAAGCAGCAGTGTATGTAACAAGAAATAATAGTCTCTTGCCATTGTTCCGCTAATGAGACAATTTCTCTCTCTTTATTTTTTTTTTTTTTTTTTTTTTTTTTTTTTTTTTTTTTTTTTTTTTAAATTGTAGGCAGCGGTAGCGTGCACAAAAGCAAGCCATGCCACGAGTGATGACAGGCCGCAAACACGCACTATCAGAATGCGACAAACAATGCATGACACAGTACAGTAATGCATTTTCAGCTTAGAGTGACATAAACGCCTATAACAAGGAAAATGGCACTTATCAGATCAAAGCAAAATAAGCAATCGATTCAAACCAGATGAAGCACGTGAAAAAGGAAGGGTACCAGTATAAATACGGACGGAGCGCCTGACGCATAGCAATGGCTACCTGGTAAAGCTTAAGTGCTACGCTTACGACTCGAACCAAACTACTGTAGCTGTATCGTCATTCACTCGAACTAAATTGTGTCTCATATTACAATGGACTGACTTTGTTTCGATTTGGAGGTGCGGCCTAAAACTTTTCTCTCCCCTTGAACTTCGAGTCTCAAATTTCAGGTGCGGCTTAGATTCAGGAATTTTTTTTTTTCCTTTCTTTATTTCGAGTCTCATTTTTCAGGTTTGAGTGCGGCTTAGATTTGAGTAAATACGATAGGTGGTATTTCAACTAATTCTGACTATGAAATAAAACAAAGTACAGCAGGGAGCTCTGACGAATCAAAGAGCAGCGATGAAGATTCTGATGAATAGTAAAGTATGAGTTAAGAAATAAGATGCTACTGAGATCATAAATTTTTCTTGTGTTGATGAATCTGTTAACAAACATATTCAAAAATGCACTGAAACATTGGCACATGTAGTGTTGGGAGGTGATAAACTGTCATTACTGTTAGAGGAGCTACATATTTCTTGCTGTTCTACTCCTACATGACACTGTATCTGAAGGTATAGAATGAATCTTCACTGGCTAGAGAAATGGGTAACACAATTTTACAAGTCTCTGCTGTCATGTAATCTCTTCAGGGAAATCATGACTGTACTACGATTCGGTTTGTGGTTGACAAGGTCAGAGTCATTAAGAAATGCAAGGCAGCTACCATGTCAGTCCTAGAAGAAAGAGACGTAGCAAACTGTCAAAGCATGTACATCCCCGGTCCTTATGTTTGTGGTGATGTACTAACCAAGTAATACTGAAGTGTGATCCAAGTCGCACAAATATGGCTTTAATAATAACCTCCGAACAATATGCCTCTAAGGACTCAACAAGACACAGAACGCTGATGTGCACATTACAAACTAGAATCACACAGAGAGTCAGTCAGCACTGTTCCACACTTACATATGTGCAAGTCGCCAGCAGATGGCATGGCAGGGACCGCACGGCACGCTTGGCTCCCAGAGACGGCCTCCAGCAGCCAGCCTGCAATGATCAGTTGGTGACCAATTTAAAGACGCAAGTACGGCAACACCACTCTCGGTGCACTCACACAGATACAGCAGTGATGAGCAGTAGTACCCCTCCTGTCTTGCGCGCCTTTTATCTGGCCCTACAATTTACTTTCCTAGACCCACACAAATGCCTGATCCTCCTAATTCAATTTGCTCTGCAGACTATTTAAAATTCATAAAGAAAAAGGAGCCACAATTGCACTTTGTGTGCCAGTTACTTTCCAATACATTGGCACCAGCTGATCTTATTTAAGAATACTCAACTTTCGTAGCCATACTTACAGCACATCCTTTGCTTCCTGGTCTAAATCCAAGTTAACTCCCAGCCCCCTCCCCCCCCCCCCCCCCCACACGCACACACACACACGCCCCTCCCCCCCCTCTCCCCCCCCCCTCCCAATCAGCTAGTTGTGTGCTGTTACCTCACGTCACACCCTAATCTATGAGTACCCAGCTGTCTGTCACCTGACCCCTCTACCTGCACCCCTAGCTAGCCCACAGATGGCTCCCCACTCTCCCACGAGCCACTAAATGCTTCCCTCCAAACCCCTCCCATCTCTCTCCATCCCTCACATTGCCTCAACCCACCCCATCCTACCCCACTCTAAAGCCCCACCTCACTCCAGAACACTCACCGTGGGCCAGTAAAGAGCTGGCAGTTGAGCGACCACAAAATAAGGAGACGTGCATGCGCATGTGAGTGTGTGTGTGTGAGTGTGTGTGTGTGTGTGTGTGTGTGTGTGTGTGTGTGTGCTCGTGCGCATGTTTTTCCTACAGCTAGAAAAAGAAAGTGCATTCTGGAAGCTCGCCAAGCAACGTACCTTTTAGTTTGGAATGTAGAAGACGAGGTACTGGTGGACGTAAAGCTGTGAGTACGGGTTGTGAGTCGTGCATGGATAGCTCAGATGGTAGAGCACTTGCCCATGAAAGGCAAAGGTCCCAAGTTCGACTCTTGGTGCGGCACACAGTTTTAATCTGCCAGGAAATTTTCATATCAGTGCACACTCCACCGCACAGTGAAAATCTCATTCTACATATCTTTTGTTCATGTGCCTATCGATGAGACAGTGCTTCTGCCTTTTGGTGAGCCATCTCCTTTATTCCTAAATAATTCGTAATTTTCAACAGAAACTTTCCGTACGTTATTATTGCATCCTACATTACAATATGCAATTTCCACAATATGTGGTCCTCTGTGAATATAATGGGGGTAACAACTGTAGGAGACCAAAAACTGACTGCAGTAAGCAAGTTCAAGTTATTGTACGCTGCAGTAGTTATGCAGAGGTGAAGAGGGTCACACAGGATAGGCTAGCATGGTCAACTCCATGAAACCAATCTTCAGATGGAAGATCACAACAATAAAAACATTTGATTCAGCATACACCAGACTCCAAACAGCGTACACAACCTGTATGCTCAGAAACACAGAAAATCATATTGGTTCCATCAGCAGGAAACTTCAGCCCGTAATTGTTATGGAACACTGTGGCGATTTTGTTCATTAACAAAACCCAAAACTGGGGAGTAATAAGAGAGTATTGTTGTAACTTCTTATCAACCTGGTTACCAAAATACATATTAAGAACACTGGTAAAGTGTTATTTTAAAGGGGTCACTCCAAAGCGCCACGAAAGTATTTGAGCAATGTATAAAATTAGAGAATCAGTGCACAATATTGAAAGCCTATCTACATTATCTATATCTGCATGACTAGTCTGTAATTCACAATTAAATGCTGGCAGAGGGTTCAGAGAACCACCCTCAACCTCTTTATCTACCATTCCACTCCCCTACAGCATTTGAGGAAAAACAAACACTTCAATATTTCCGTACAAGCTCTGATTTCTCTATTTTATTACAATGATCATTTCTCCCTATGTAAGAGGGCTCTAACAAAATATTTTCACATTCGGAGGAGAAAGTTGATGATTGAAATTTTAAGAACCTGCTCCAGCAAATTGCTTTTGCTTTAATGACTGCTACCCCAATTCACATGCGATATCTGTGGCATGCACTTTCCTGTTTGCCAATAATACAAAATGAGCTGCCCTTCTTTGAACTTTTAAATGATGTCCTCTGTCAGTCCTATCTGGTAAGGATCCCACACCATGCAGAATACTCCAAAAGAGGACAGACAAGTATAGTTGTAGATAGTCTCTTTAGTAATCCTAATCTTCTAAATGTTTTACTATTAAATCACAGTCTTTTGTTTGCTTTCCCACCGCATTATCTATGTGAGCATTCCAATTTAAGTTATTTGTAAATGTAATTCCTAAGTATTCAGTAGACTTCACAGCCTTTAGCTCTGCGTGAATTATCATGTAACCAAAATTTAGTAGATGCCTTTTACTACTCATGCGGATGACATAACAATTTTTATTATTTAAGGTCAGTTACCACTTTTTGCATCATATGGATAGGTAGCCTAAATCATTTTGCAGTTCATTTTGATCATCTGATCACTTTACAAGACAGTAAATGATTTGCAAGACTGTAAATGACAGCATCATCTAAGAGGACTGCTCAGATTCTCTCTTAAATTGTTAATGTAGATCGGCAACAGCAGGTGGTCTATAACACTTCCTTGAGGAATTTCAGATATCACTTCTGTTTTACTTGATGATTTTCCATCAATTACTATGAACTGTGACCTTTCTGACAGGAAACCACACATCCAGTTGCACAACTGAGACAATACACCATAGGCACACAATATGATTAGAAAATGCTTGTGAGGAACTGTTTCAAAAAGTCTTCTGGAAATCTACAAATATGGAATAAATTTGAGATCCCCAGTCGACAGCACTTATTACTTTGTGTGACTAAAG
This sequence comes from Schistocerca americana, assembly GCF_021461395.2. NCBI lineage: Eukaryota > Metazoa > Arthropoda > Insecta > Orthoptera > Acrididae > Schistocerca > Schistocerca americana. Next base: position 3,494,828 of record NW_025726049.1, read on the forward strand.
AGCTAGCTGTGTTTTAAAAGGTCGATATTTCTGAATCTATCTTGGCTATTTATCAATGAATCATTATCTTTGAGATAATTCATAATATTCAAACACAATATATGTTCCAAAATCCTAATGCAAATCAACATTAGTGATATGAGTCTGTTATTTAATAGATAACTCCTCTTTTCTTTCTTGAGCATTGGTGTGACCTGTGCAACTTTTCAGTCTCTAGGTATGGATCTTTATCAAATGAGCAGCTATATATGATTTCTAAAGGAGCTATTGTATCAGCATTCTCTGAAAGAAACATAACTGCTTTATTACACTGAGGAGAGCTACTACTAAGTTACTCACAGTTGCAGTTGTTCTTGATTTGAATACTGCAATATTTACTTTGTTGTCTTTGGTGAAGAAATTTCAGAAATCCGTGTTTAGTAACCCTGCCTTAGTAGCACTGTCATCAGTAACATTACCACAGCTATTGAGCAGTGAAGGTATTGGTTGTGTCTTGCCATTGGTGTACTACACATGCAACCAGAACCTCTTTGGATTTTCTTCCAGATTCCAAAATGAAGTTTCACTATGGGAACTATTAAACACATCTTGCACTGAAACCCACCCTAAGTTTCGAGCTTCAGTAAAACATCGCTAATCTTGGAGATTTTGCATTCTTTTAAATTTTGACATGCTTTTTTTCATTGCTTCTGCAGCTGAGTTTTGACATATTTTGTGCACCACCCTTTTAATTTATTTGGTATCCTTTCAATTGCACAAACAGAATGTGCAAAGTAAGTGGAAATTACTCGTCTCTTCCCTGATTACAGTGCAATAGAAGATACTACAAGATGTTGACAGATTGCCATATCTCGGTAGCTTTATATGTAATAATGAGGTCACAGATGCAGAAATCACCAGCAGAACTGGAAAATCAGTCCATATGGTAATTAGGTCTGTAATATGTCAACAAAGCTTTGACTGTACTCCTTTATCATTATATGTGTGAGACTTGGAAAATATCAGTAAAATCAGCACACAGTCTCCATATTTTTCACCAACAATGCTAGAGATGAATTCTGAAGATGTTAACCCAACCAAGTTACAAACGATGAAGTGCTGAGAATACGAGGTCTACACAGCCTGCACGTAATTATTGTTGAAAGAAGACTGAAGATTGCAGGTTATGTTCTACGCATGTAAGGTGGAAGAATCCCAAGATCAACACTGTTGTGGAAATCAATGGACAGATACAGATGTACAGGAAGACCTTTTAACACCTGGAACTTTTGCAATGAATCTTCTATGCATGGACACAAACTTGGAGGAAGGTGAGAACTTGGCAACTGATCGAGTGAACTCTGTGAAACCAGTTCTTTGTATGGTACACAGCAAATCTGAGTAAGTTAGTAAGTAAGTAAGTAAGTAAGTAAGTAAAGTAAGTACAACTGGGGATTTTGCAAAACTGCTAGATGATCGATATTATTGTCTAGATTTGACACTGTTGGACTTCTACCTTTTCCTTGATGTGTATTCTTCAAATTGTGAGTTTTATGAGAAAGCTGATAGGTACTTACCAATCAACCTTCCCTCACATGAACTGACATTGTCTCTTTATAAATTCTACTGTGCTAACAATTATCTACTGAGAATCCTCGACTAGGTCTCCGCAGCTCAAATGAGCCAGTTTCTTTTAAATTTCTGTCTTTGGCTATAATTGTCTTCCAAGTATGGTGACACAACATCCTGTCATGAAACTTTTGCCTTTACACTTGTTTTTTTTTCTGGACACTGCCTTTTTCTGCACTGTGCACTAAATACACTATGTGAGTAACGCCCAATCTCCAACAACCAATCTTGAGCTGTAAACAGTTGTGAACTCTGCCAGGGCACATAACAAACAATTAACATTTGCGTTTTAGTGTTCTAAGCTGTGAAGTCATCAGCGGACAAATAATTTAGTACCTATTCCTGGACAGCCGGAGTGGCCGTGTGGTTCTAGGCGCTACAGTCTGGAACTGAGTGACCGCTACGTTCGCAGGTTCGAATCCTGCCTCGGGCATGGATGTGTGTAATGTCCTTAGGTTAGTTAGGTTTAATTAGTTCTAAGTTCTAGGTGACTGATGACCTCAGAAGTTAACTCGCATAGTGCTCAGAGCCATTTGAACCTATTCCTGACATGCTGTTGTTTGGAACAACAACTGACATGATCCAAAATATTACTTTTTTTTATTATAGCTTCACTTTTATTTTGTCTAATGATTACTAATTTCAGTATCAAATTCCATCATCAAGCCACTATATGATTGGAAAGCAAAGTGTATCGTTAAAATATTGTTTATTAAACAGATTACCATTATATCATCATTCCTTAAAGTAATGTCCAAAGTGGAAGGACAGATGATTAATTTTGAGTATATACAAAAGTCAGAGTACTGAACCGGATATGAAAGAAGGAAAACCAGAAGGGCAGTGAGAGACGGGTGCCTTCTATCACCTTACTTCCTTAATATTTTCATCAAGGAAGTAATAACAACAACAAAGAAAAGATGACAAGAATCAAAAGGTAATTTCTGGAATACTCCAAGGAAATGTGATAGGACCATTACATTTACAATGAATATAAATGATCCAGTAGAAAGTGTCAGAGGCTCCTTAATATTGTTCACAGGTACTCTCACTTGTCCATCAGAAAGTAGCAACAACAGAAGGCAGTATCAATTTGCACAATGACCTGCAGAGGATTGGTGAATGATGCAGGCTCTGGCAGTTGACCCTGCACATAAATAAATGTAACATATCACTCACACACACACACACACACACACACACACACACACACACAGGAAAAGAAATCCAATACTGTACAACTACACTATTAATGACAAATTGCTGGAAACAGAATCTACCATAAAATATCTAGAAGTAACTATCCAGAGCAACCTTAAAGTGGAATGACCACATAAAACTGCAATAGAAAAGCAGATGCCAGACTAACATCCACAGGAAGAATCTTAAGTGAATGTAAATTACCCCTGTGTCCTTACCCAGTAGGACTGACAGAAGAGAGAAAGAAGATCCAACGAAGTGCGGAGTGTTTTGTCACAGGATCATTTAGTCACTGTGAGATCATTACAGAGATGCTCAGCAACTCCAGTGGTAGATGCCATAAGAGTGCAGTTGTGCATCACGGAAAGATTTACTACCCAAATTTCGAGAGAGTAGTTTCCGAGAAGAGTCTGACAACATAATAGTTTCTCTCATATACAATTCACGAAATGATCACGTGAAGAAAATTTGAGAAGTTAGAGATAATACAGAAGTGTACTGACAGTCATTCTTCTCAAGCACTGTTCTCAAGTGGAACAAGGCAGAGGGGATCAGTTGGTGGCATGAGACGTACCCCCTGCCACACACAGTTAGGTGGTTTTTGGAGCATGATGTTGATATGGAAACTTAATTGCATGCATATACACTGCAGATTGATGACATCACAATAGTAAATCAAAGTAGGAACTAAATAAAATGTTTCAGGCCTTAAATCTAGAAATGGTAAAACTAAAGCTAAAAATGAATACAAAGAAGACAAAAGTTATGGCTACAGACAAGAAAGGAGGTGGAGGTAGGACTGACACAAGAACAGGCAATGAGCAACTCAAGAAAGCAACTGAAATTCAATATCTCAGTAGCTTTTTGCAAGAAAACAATCAATATTTCAAGGCATTCAAGAAAAGAATAGCACAGGTGAAGAATTCCTTCCAAAATAAGAAGAAGCTGCAACTGAATAAACATATCAGCTTCCACATTAACAAAATATTTGTAAAGACCTTTGTGTGGAGTGTTCTGACACACAGATGCAAAATCTGTACATTAGAAAAGCCAAAGGAAGCTCGCCTCAAACCTGCTGAAATGTGGTTCTGGAGGAGAAGTACAAGAACTAGCTGCATTGACGGAAAAATTAAAGGAAGTAGGAGAGAAGAAAAAACCACTGAAAGTTATAGGCCAGGGCAAAGCAAAATACACTGGACACTTAACTGGAGACGATAATCTTTTAAAAAACATTTCTGAAGGCAAGATCGTAGGTAAGAAAACAAGGGGATGACTGAGAACATCCTACTTAAACAATGTGATCAATGAATGGGATTTTCTTCACACATGGAGATGAAGACAACTGCTGAAGAGAGGAAGCTGTGGCTGCAGAGACAAGGTTTAACCTTTTGGAAGAGTAAGGACAAACAAATACGAAAAAAGTGAGTCTACATGGTAGCTACATATGGAATAAATGACAACTTCTTGTGTGCAGTCATCAAGTCACTTACCCCAGTAGGTGTCTTATCTACTAAAAGTAAAGGTCACTGTTGTGCTTTCAATAGATGTGAACTGCACCCTGAAAATGGTATGTCTAGTTTGCAGTTGTACAGAAGCTTTTTATTTTGCAAAATGGTTCAAATGGCTCTAAGCACTATGGGACTTAACATCTGAGGTCATCAGTCCCCCAAACTTAGAACTACTTAAACCTAACTAACCTAAAGACATCCCTGCCTGAGGCAGGATTCGAACCTGCGACCGTAGCAGCAGCATGGTTCCGGACTGAAGTGCCTAGAACCGCTTGGCCACAATGGTCAGCTTTTATTTTGCAAAGAAATTTTTGATAATAAGATGAACTGATGCTGGTACTTGCTACTGAAACCAGTAGTACTTAGATATAACAAAAGTGTGACTATAGAATTAAGAATAATTTTTCCAAACAATCGAGTATTTTTTTCAAAATGGCACCACAATAGAGGATACTTATTTTAAACTAAAGACACAAAAGAAAAAAAGAGAAACTGTAAAGATCTTGAGTTTCATAATGCTCTCTTGGGAGGAAAATATAAGATACCAATTACAAATTATTTGTTTCAGTTCCTTTAGAATAATTTCCTGTTTCACAGGTGCCTTGAAGAAAATAAAAGATCTCAAAAGTGTCTTAATGACAACCGATGGCCTCATGTTGACAATAATTGGTAAACTTGCAAGCCATACTTTTTTATGTTGTATAAACTACGAACCTGTTAGCATCGTCAGCTAAAATTTACTTCTTCTGTCTTAATATACCTTCCTTCACTTACAGCTGCAGTGTGGAGACAACGGTGAGGGTGGGAGCGGGGATGGGGGTGAGGGTGAGGGCGTACTGCTTTAAAATGGTGATTCTTGTATTGATATTCTTAACAACAGATTTATATCTTTTGTTTATGAAAGTCTGCATGCGATGACAGCTGCACTAGTAATACCTTTACAGGTTTGTATTCAAGTTGCAAGGCTAGATCTATGCCAGCCATGACACGCTTCCAGCCTTTCCTCCTCATGATCTGGTTGTAGCGTTGGGACTGCAGGGTGTCTAAGCTGATGTTCAGACCGTCAAGCCCTGCCCTCTGCAAGGCAACAAGCTGTCTTGTCAACATGAGGCCATCGGTTGTCATTAAGAACTTTCGAGATCTTTTATTTTCTTCAAGGCACCTGTGAAACAGCAAATTATTCCAAAGAAACTGAAACAAATAATTTGTAACATTGTTGCTGCATATGAAACAAAACTCCAGTTGATAAATTGAAAATACAAATTCCTTAAAAGTTAACTGTACATTTGCCCTAATACAAAGAGATAAGAAGGGTTAATAAACTGAATTGGAGAATGCAAGTTAAGATAGCAATGAAAAAATAATTAGAGGCATAAGATCACCTACTGCAACAGGGAAATGGGAATCAATATGAACCATTACCCAGCTACTGTCAACTGATTCCATGTCTCCATGCACACTGTATAAACCACTGTGGGTTTGTCCGACAAAGTACATTGTTGTACCACACATTATGGTTTATCCCCATTCAATGCTCATGTGGAGTGTGGGAAGAATGATTCAAAAATGGTTCTGTGCATGCTGTAATTAATCTTGCCTTCATGGTCCCTATAGGAGTGATACATATGTAGTTATTGTATAATCCCTAAATACCTCGCTTAATACAGGTTCCTGAAATTTCATAAGTTGGGTTTTGTCATATATTTGGCGTCTATCTTCACTTGTCTGGCATTTCCAATTTTTAGTAGCTTCTTGATGCTCTCCCATGCATCAAATAAATCTATGATCAATCATGCTACACTATTTTGTATACATTCAATGTCTGCCATTAGCCTTATTTGTTATGGGTCGTACTTAAGCAATATTCTAGAATGGGCCACACAAGTATTTTGTAAGCAATGTCCTCTATAGACTGATTGCATTTTCCAGTATCTTACCAATGAATTGAAGTCTGCATTCTGCTTTGCCTACAAGTGAGTCTATGTCACCATTTCATTTCATCCAGATATTTGTATGAGTTGACCAATTAAAACTGTGATTATTTGATAATGTAGTCATACAATACTGTCTTTTATTTGTTTTGTGATGTGCTCCAATTTACATTTCTGAAAACTTAAACTCAGTTGCCTATCTTTGGAGCAATTTGAAATGTTATGATCTGACTCAAATTTGTGCAGATTTTTTTCAGGCAATAATTCATCATAGACAACTCTATCATCCAGGAAAAGTATGACGTTCCTTATAATATCGTCTTCCAGAACATTAAGGTACAACATAAATGTAATGGTATAAATTACTATAACTGTATAAATAAGTTTATAAGTGTGTAAAATACATTGAACTATTTGTTACAACAAAACATTGTACTGGTATACTCAGCAAGATGTTAAATCAGCAGATAGCTACATTTTATGTTCAACATTTTGTGTACAGCATATATGCTGGAAAGGATTTATACCCAAATTAAATAAATCTGAAGAAATGGTAGTGTGTCTCTGGAAAAATTATCCATAAAAACTCATACAGTCCAATTTGCTATTATGTCACTGTTGCTGAAATATAATACAAAGTAACTGAATTCGATGAACATTCTCAGAGTGCAATATGCCTCAGAGTGAAATGCACAGTAATGTCAACATTATTTTTCCAGGCTATGTTTGCGAAAATGGATGAAAGCAAACCACACATTTTGTTCTCAATCTGCGGAAGCATTATGCACTGTGAAACACTGTACTGCTGTTCTACATAAAAGCTGTCTAATTGTCAACATCTTTCCCCTGCTGGCTGTTCTACACTTCTCATCACTGGTTCAACACATTGTAAGATATTTTATGCTGTATGACACCACAGTCCAGTCTGGTTAGGACAGCATAAAAATAATATATGAATTTCAGTATTGAAACTGGAACAGCAGAACAGCTCTCATCACACTGGATATCAAATCGAGGTTGGATTACAGCCGTGGGTACATCATTTCATGCTACTCAACTGTATGTCATATGTCAGAGTTCTCCAACTGTAGTGGCTGGTGACTGGTGGCTGGCGACTGGTGGCATACCCATCTCCTGGCATCCTGTGAACAGACGTTCTCCACAGGTGACAGATTTGAAGAAAATGCTGGATACGGCAACAGTGGAACACTCTCTGTATCGAGGTAGCTCAGTACAGATCAGGTGATGTAAAGTCTTGCATTATCCTGTTAAAAGATAACATCACGGAGCCCTTGAAAATAGGGTACAGCGATAGGCCTTAACAAAACACAAATGCAATGGCTGCTGTCCAAATTACTGGCTATGTGAACCAGAGGTTGTGACATGTATCCAGTTGCACCCCATACCATCACATCACATGCTGGACCTGCATGTGAATGACAGGTACAATCTGGCCAGCTCTGTTGGCATCAGAGCCTCCACACACAAGTACATCAATTGTGACGATGTTGCAGAACCGAGACTCATCTGATACAATGACACAGTGCCATTCCTGTGTCTGGCATTGTTGTCAGTTGCACCGCTGTCAGTTCAACTCTCTCTAGAGCTGCATTAATGGCTTGACAGTCTGTGCTGCTCCAGATGCCATCACATTGTATGTGTGGATACTTGTCTCACTGTATACAAGCCCACTTCCTGACTAAATGTACACAACTTCACTGCAGGATCATGTACGCATGAGCGAACACTTGTCTGCCCTCTCAGGTGCTAGTTGGATGGCACTACGGAGGCCCTGCAAGGCATTTAGCATGGCCCTCCTGAACCTACCAATTCTATGTTCGCACAAAATGAGATTCTGAGCAATGCAAGCAGCAATATAGTGAAACAATAAACCAGAGTCTCACCAGACCATGAGCCTGCCACTGCCAAAACTGGAATGCTGATAAACATTTCTCCTTCTTCCATTATGCTTAACACGGTCTTTGTGTACACAACCAACACTGAAATAGAATTTCTGAATGAGAAACCGGCTTTCTTGCATACAGAATATGCATGTTAGTGCTGAAAAGTAATGCCTCTGAATTTTTTATTCTGTTCTCAATATCGGTCGAGGTATGACACGTCACGCATATTACTTGGTCAACTTTCCCACTTCACTGACTCGTGGCACACCCCCCTCCCGCTAACAGATGGAGTCGCAATAGGCAGCCCACTCTGACCAGAGATTGTGAATATGTTTACGGTGCACTTCGAGGAAGAGGCCCTGATGTCATCCAAATGGAAATCCATCTTCTTCTTCTTCTTCTGTTATGTGGATAACACACTTGTCATCTGGCCTCATGGAAGAGACAAACTTCTTGACTTCTTTGTACATCTGAACTCCACACGCCACAAAATCAAATTCACTATGGAGACCAAAGAAGAAGGAAGACTACCATTCCTGGACATCATAGTCAGGAGAATAACGGACAGCACCCTGTGCCACAGTGTGTATCTGACTCTATAAAACACATAAACTCAGTTCTCCCTATGGCACTGTGAATAATTTCAATAACAAAAACTGAGATGAATGTTGCAGCGTACATTTAATTTCCACTTTTGCTTTGCATTCAAGATCAGTCTTACCTGAGAGTGCAACATTACATCTTTGTTTAATTTAATTATATGTTCATTAGATTTTGGTTATAAGGCACGTTTTGCTTCCTAATGTTTCATCTCCAAATGCTGGAAACAATCCATGGAGGAAGAGGAGTATGTAAGACATTGGTGGACCAGGTTGGAAGTATCTGTGAATTTCAATACTCTGTAGAAGAGCCAATCATTTGAAAATAACTTTCAGACCTTGTGGCTATTCTAACAGATATACATAGGGCACTACATTCTAAAATATTTGCATCTTTCAGTGACAAAACAAGCAACTAGAGGAAAAGTTCTCTTGCCACTTGTAAAAACAGTCGCAGATCGCGACCTCTGAGTGCTATAAAGAGAAGGTATTGATGCAGTGCTTAAACCAAACAGAAGACCACAACTGCAGCCATACTCAAGCAAATTGCTATGCAGTAGTTTCAGTGAATTTGACAATGATGTGGCTGCTTTCATAGTGGCCCAGTCATATTGTGGGGTACGGAATGCCAGTGACAGGGCTGGAATTGTAGGTGACAGATGGGTTTTTGGCAAAGACTTGTATCAATACCTCCTTAATTATTGAGCTGAAAAACTGTAAAAAACATCATACAGTAAAATCACACAAAAAAAATTCCTATTTCTGCAGGTATTGTGCCTTCTGTTTCCTTTTCATTATAAAAACATATTGATTCAAATTTATAAAGTCACAACTATGTCGCTGTGATTTGTGTAACACACATTCTGGAACATGTTCCAGGAATGTCATGAAACAGACAGCTTTAAATACTTACTCTAGCTCATCTTTCAAGACTTGCATGCCAACAACAACACCATCTATCCAATCTGTTTTTATTTCACTTTCATGTAAAGCTTTCTCCACAATGGATATCATCTGCCATGTAGGCAGTGCAAGAAGAAATTCCACACTCACATTTGGGTAACCAAGTGGATTCTGTGTCTTGTCAGAACCAAGTACAATCAACCCAATTTCATCTTTACCACTGGTAAATATCTGGAAACATATTAAATGGTAAAAATAAGTTTTGTTTATAACAAGTTGTATACCAATAAAAACATCACACACAGGTACTCTTTATAAAATCATTTAATTCGATAGATAAAAAATCTACTCACCAAGCAATGGCAGAACACACACATAAAACACTGTTGTGATAGGCAAGCGTTTGGAGCCAGTGACTCCTTCTTCAGGCTGAAGGGTTGCAGGGGAAGCAAGAAGGATGAAGGAAAAGGACTGGAGAGGTCTAAAAAAAGGGGTAGATTTTGGGAAAGTTACCCAGAAACATGGGTCATGGGTGACTTACCGTACCGGATGAGAAGGAGAGACTAATTGTTGGGGAGTGCATCGGGCAAGATTCGGAAACCTGAGAGCTTAAAGGTGGAAGACAGGGTAATATGCAAGACAGAGATTACTACTAAAACTGTACATGAGTTAATAAGAGTGAGAAGCTAAGTGTATTGTATGCAACAGCTGTGGGAGGGGGCAGTGAAAATAGACGGAAAAGACAATGAAAGATGTAGAAAGCTAAAACGGAGTGAAGCAAAGAGTAATTACAGTGAAGAATAGCTGAGACAGGAGAAATTAACGTAAATTAAGGCGAGGTGGGTGGTGAGAACCAAGGACATGTTTTAGTGCTAGTTCCCACCTGCGGAGTTCTGAGAAACTGGTGTCTGGCGGATGAATACAGGTGGCATGTGTGGTGAAACAAGTGCCGAGGTCACGTATGCCATGTTGAAGAGCATGCTCTGCAACAGGATATTGTGAGTTCCCAGTATATACACTACGCCTATGCCCATTTATCCTAACTGATAATTTGGTGGTAGTCATGCAGATGTAGAAAGCTGAACAGTGTTTACATAATAGCTGGTATATGACATGTGTCGTTTCTATTTCTCGCCTGATCCGCAGTTCTGTGTGACTTTCCCAAAATCTACACCTTTTCATGGAACTCTCCAGGCCTTTTCCTTTACCCTTCTTCCTTCCCCTTCAACGCTTCTGTCTGGAAGAGCCACTGTCTTTTATGTGTATGTTCTGCTGCCGCTTGGTGAGTAGATTTTTTATCTATTCAATTAAATAAATTTATCAATAATTTATTGTTTTTGTTGTTATAGTTACTCTTTATAACCTACTTAAAATACATCACGTACCCTCCTCTCCACAATTCTTCGAACACATAGTTTTGCCTTTTGTAAGAAATCACTGTGTTTCTGTATAACATACTTGGAGTCAAAGTGTCCAACATCTATTACAATTATAAACAGATGAAAGAAAGTCATTGTATTTATTGGCAGTATTACGCAATCAAATATTTTGAAAGAGTTCCAGTGGTATAAATTTACAATATCTTACAAATAAATATATACGTTTATTCTTTAAATCAATTCTTAGCAATAACATAATAGTATAAATTGCAGAATCAATATAGCCAATTTTAATGTAATGACTGCAATACCAATACAAAATAACAGTGGTAAGTTATTACAAATGAGAGGGAGAGAGAGAGAGAAAGAGAGAGAGAGAGAGAGAGAGAGAGAGAGAGAGAGAGAGAGAGAGAGAGAGAGGCATTTAGACAATGTTTCGTTACAGTGCGAAACTTATTAGAATTAAAATGAAGCCATAGTGAATTATTACATTCCAAAAATAATTATTATTGTGTTCTTTCACATCAAAATAATACATTCATTAGGCAATGTATACTTTTAATTTCAGAAATTTTTATAACAGCTCTGAACTTCACTGTTTCGATGAATTTATAACATGTGTCAATGAATGAGGGTTGATAACATTGCTTTAGTCATTCAATTGTTCATCATGTGATATGCACAATGTTGTTAATAACTTCTTATGTAAAGTTCTATCATCAAAAAGATAATCTACGTAAGTTTTAAAAGTCGCGAATCTTTAAACAACAACTTGAAAATGGGTATATCAGTATTTTGTATACATTCTAGCATTGCTAGATTTACTTTTAAATTTTAAAGTATATGAGCAGATTGAGCGACTTTCCATCCAGAAAATTTGCTGTTGGCAAGACCTCACTACAAAGAAAAATGGTCTTTCCGGAGTCAAATGCTAAAAAATTCATAAATACCAGCATTGTAAGTTATACAAACAGGTATTAAGCAATGGGCATAAATATCGTTCTGCTTGATTTGAAAAAAAGTAGGTAGATGAAAGAGTAAATTGGGTGCAAGGATTGAACATAAACTCACCCAAATTGCAAAGGTTAAAAAAAAAAAAAAAAAAAAAAAAAAAAACAAGAGGGTCACTGCTCAAGAATTGAGAACAGCCCCCCCCCCCCCCCCCCCCTTCCCTTTCTTTTACAGGCTTGCTTTCACTTTTCAGGTGAGACCATGTCCCCCATATGTGAAGAAAATAGCCAATACATAAAGAGAATTACAGATAAAGCTTTTTCTAGAATGAGATTTTCACTCTGCAGCATTGTGTGCACTGATATGAAACTTCCTGGCAGATTAAAACTGTGTGCTGGACCAAGACTCTAACTTGGTGATCTTAACCCCAGATCTGTGTTGCCGATTTGGGAGGTAGATCTCGTATCTGGAAAGAGGAGATGACAGTTAGGGTACTATGGGTGAGCAGCTGCCATCAATTTTTGATGGTGCAGAACCCACAATAGTGGAACTGCTGCCTAGTCCAAAGGCACCTGTTACCAGTCTTACCCCACAATAGTGTATCGAATCCAGACGTAATGTCGAAGCTGATGAAAAGTCATATGAGAGATTCCTGTAATCTAGGTGTGACTTCACCAATGCTGCATACAGCCATATCAAAGTAGAGTGGACCACATCGTGGTCAGTGTCGCTGAGGCATAGAAGAGCATTCAGGTGCGACCTACATGTCTGCTTTAGTTGACAAAGACGGGGAACCCATGTCAACTAGGCATCTAAGACCGGTCCTAAAAAACGCAATGACAGAAATGCATAACATAGGTCATGGCAGGCAAAAAATGGATGCTATGAGTATAAGCCCAGGATTGTGCTTGGTGTATTGCTCCCTGCATTCTGCCTCCAGCAATAGCCGTCGTGGATGAACAGGAAAGATGGGGACACCATATGCCATGCAGCTGCCGCCAGATCATTGATAGCCACAAAAAGGAGAGTGGCACTCAAAACAGAACCTTGTGCAAGCCCCTTCTCCTGCAGGGGGGGATGCTACAGGAGGCACCAACCTGTACCCAAAAAGTGTGACATGGAAGAAAGTTCTGGATAAAAATCAGGAGTGGGCCATGGAGGCCCCACTCCTTTAAGGTGGAAAGGACGTTATGGCACCATGTGGTATCATAAGATATACACGCAGATCAATGAAAACTGCAACAAGGAACTGATGCTGAGCAAAAGCTGTTCAGATAGCACACTTCAAGTGGACTAAATTATCTTCAGTAGAGCGCCCTTGGCGAAAAGCACCCTGGATCGAAGCCAAAAGATCCGGGGATTCAAGGACACAATACAGCCTTCGACTAACCATATGTTCAAGTAACTTGCAGGACACTGAGTAAACAATCTGGACGACAGCTGTCCGTTTGAAGAGGCAATTTATCTGATTTAAAAACTGGAAAAACGGCATTTTCTCGCTACTGGGAAGAGAATTCTGCATTGCACCAGGGATGGTTAAAGAAAGGCCAGGTACACTGACGGAAAAATTTGCAACACCCAAAAATAATTAATGTAGAGTAATGAAATACCAGGAATATATTTGTTGAGACAATGTATGTAAAGTGATTAACGTTGCAAGATCAGAGATCAATGTGAGTGTGAGATAAGCCACTGCAAATGTAAATGTAAATGCTGATACGCTGTTGTACATGTGTCATGTGTGTGTGTTTGTGGGATGTAGTTCCATGCCTGTTGCACTTGGTTGGCCAATATAAGGACAGTTAATGATGTTTGTGGATGGGTTGAAACTGTCATCAGATGACGTCCAATATGTGCTCGATTGGAGGTAGAGCTGGTTATCGAGCAAGCCAAGGTAATATGTTGACACACTATAGCATGTTGGCTTACAACAGCAGTATGTGAGCAAGTGTTATCCTGTAGGAAAACACCTCCTGGAATGCTGTTTGTGAATGGCAGCACAACAGGTCAAATAACCAGATGGACATACAAATTTGCAGTCAGCATTCGTGGGATTCATACAGACAGTTTTGTCAGTGGAAAAGCGAAAGACATTGTTGATGCTCCAGGAGTAAAGACAATCAAGACATTGCTGAAGATGCCACTAAGTGAGACAGGTTCATAGAGAACTGCAATAGAAGGCAAAATCGTCAAAAAAAAGGGAGCCGGAGATGCCCAGTGGGAGACATGCCATTATAGGGTTAATGGTGATAGCAAAGAGAATGACACTCAGAATGGAACCCTGAGACACACCATTTTCCTGGATAAAGGTGTCCGACAAGGCAGACCCTTCATGCACCTCGAAAACTCAGTCTTTTAAAAATGTCTGAAGGAAACAGGGTAGGTGGCCATGGAAGCCCCACATGTGAAGAGTATGGAGGGTACTAGCTCTCTAGCAGGTGTCATAGGCCTTCTCACAAATCGAAAAACACAGCGACAATATGGGATTTCTGCAGAAAACCATTCATGACATGGATGGGCAAAATAATGAGACGGTCCACTGCAGAATGCCGTGTTGAAAGCCACACTGTGCATTCATCAAAAATTGTGAGACTCGAGCCACCATATCATCCGGGCATGAATCATATGTCCCATCACCTTGCGAACACACTGGTAAGAGAGATGGAGTGGTAGCTAGAAGGAAGAGTGTGTGTGTGTGTGTGAGTGTGTGTGTGTGTGTGTGTGTGTGTGTGTGTGTGTGTGTGTGTGTCAGAGAGAGAGAGAGAGAGAGAGAGAGAGTGAGAGAGAGAGACAGAGACCTAATTTCGGCAAGAGCTGGATTTCAATCAATAAACTGAGTTGAAGTCTGCTGTTGTGGTCTTCATCCAGCTACTGGTTTGGTGCATCTCACCAGCCTATTCCAGCCTTTGTAAGCCTCTTCATCTGCATAGTATTTCAACCTAAATCCACTTAGAATGGTGAACCACCATTCAGAGAATAACTTTTTAACAACACAGTTCGACTTCTCTAAAGGCTTCTATACTGAGAATCCAACATAATATCTCACAAATTCAATTCCAGTAGAATTAAATAGTGGAAATTAACCCCTCTGTCATCTTGCCAAAGCCTTTGACTGTTTAGATTAAAAAATTCTGTGAGGGGAAGCTAAAACAGTATGGCATTAAAAGTCTTCCCCTTGCATGGATTGAGTTGTACTTTAACTACAGAAAATGGAAGGTCACATTAACAAATGATAAGACAGGAAGTGGGCGCCATGTGTAGAGAGTACAAACGATACTAGTCCCCAACAAATGTCGTAGGCTTTCTCCAAATTGAAAAACACAGCCAGTCTGGGATTTCCACAGAAAACCATTCATGACATGGGTAAACAAAGTGGGTGATAGCCAGAAGGAAGTTGTTTGTCCTTACCGGGCTTAGGTGTGGGTATAACAGTGGCTTCACAACAGTGGCTTAATAACATGCCCCTTGCCCAGGTTCGGTTGTACGTATTAAGCAAAAAGTGCTTGCCCACAAGAGAAAGGTGCTGCAACATTTGAAAATTAACAGTGTCTGGTCCAGGGCAGAGGATTGAGATGAAGTGAGAACGTGAGCTAGCTTCCACATAGTAAAGGCAGCACAGTAACACACACGATTCTGAGAAGAGAAGGGTATTGCCTGAGTCTTCTCTGCCCATTTCCAATAGAGGTAGGCAGGATGATAGTGGGAGGAGCTCAAAATTTCTGCAAAATGGCGACCCAAGGTGTTGGAGATAGCAATATGGTACACGATGATACTGTCTGCTACTGTCAGGATGAAAATTGGGGAATGGATCTTGCTCCCAGAGAACCATCGGAAGTTGGTGCACACGATGGAAGAGGGGGGTGAAACTGTTAAAAGAACTAGTGAATGAAGTTCAGCTACCTTTTTGGTTATCCTGAAGAATGCGAATTCCATCACAGCAGGCTTCAGTCCACCAAAGGATTGGGACACAGCATGGTAAAGAGGAAGTGTGAGGAATGGAATGTTCTGCGACGGTAAGGATAATGTTTGTAAGAAATTCCACCTGTGACAACTGTGGAAATCATGTTCGTTGAAGGTCGCCAGGGCGGGGTAAAGTCTCCAGTCAGCCTTAGTGTGCTGCCATTTCGATGTGCACGGAGGTGGGGTAGGAGTCAGCAAATGGATAGCACACAGGAAATGGTCGCTCGAGTAGGTGTCAGAAAGAACGGACCGTTCAAGATGATGTGCAGGACGGGCAGTGAAGAAGGAAAGGTCCAAATGGGAATAGGAGTGCGACGAGTCTGAAAGCAACATGGGTGCTTCTGTGTTAAAGATGAAAAGGTTAAGTTGATTAAGAATGGCAGCGAAGAGGGCACCTCTCGGATAGGTTCTGGAAGAGCCCCGAATGGGATGGTGTGCATTAAAGTCCCCAAGCAGCAGAAATCGGCGAGGAAGCTGTCCAATAAGCTGCAGGAAGTCGAACCTGGTGACATCAAATGATTGAGGGATGTAAATGGTAGAAAGGGAAAAGTTCAAGTGAGGAAGGAAAAGACAGACTGCAACAGCTTGATGACAGGTAGTCAGGGAGATGGATGGGTTGACTATGAATGTCATCCCATATGAGCAGCATGACTCCTTCATGAGACAGAATGCCAACCTCGAGCGGAAGGTCAAAACAGACCAGGAAGAAATACAAAAGCTCAAAGCAGTCGTGAGGATGCAATTTTGTTTCCTGAAGGCAGAGTACAAGTAGAAGCTGCGATTCTAAAAGCAGTCATAAATCCTCTTTGTTGGATCAAAGTCTGCAAAAGTTCCATTGGAGGACAGTCACGATGAGGACAATAGGAAGGGGTGTCACCTCGGCAGCTGCCAAGTGTCAGTCTGCGAAAACTCACTGCTACAGGGCACAGAGGCAAGAGGATCCTGCTCCATGAGGTCCTACAGAAGTGTCGGCTTTCTTCTGCTGTCGACATGAGGAATCCAGGGCACGTTGTCTGTAGTTCAACAATGCCTAGATGATCCTTACTGCAGTTCGATTGCATCTGCATTATTACACTTTGCCAAGAAGGGCTCTCAGCAAGGGTAGTGTCCAGACATCGTGGAGCGAACCGTAGCAATGTTGTTCGGACATGGAAGAGATAGAGAGGGACAGGAACTATCAGTGACATACCTTGCTCAGGCCACCTGAGGGCTACTACTGCAGTGGGTGCCTGCTACCAACGGATTATGGCTCTGAGGAAGCCTGACAGCAATGCCAATGTGTCGAATAATGCTTTTCGTGCAGCCACCGGACGTCTTAGGCCTGTTGCTCTTCCATTCATTGAAACTACAAAATTCCTGAGGCTCCTGCTTTATACAAAACTATCTTGGTCCTCCGACTTCATGCTCCCTGCACCTTTTTCGATGGGTGTGAACCCTTCACCATCTTGGCTTCATGCGGCAGCCCATCTTCACCTTGACCTTCAGGCTCGCCTTCAGTTTCACGACCTATGCATGGATTTTTGCAACAGTATCTTTGTGTACACTGATGGCTCTTGGACTGACCATGGTGTCAGGTGTGCCTTCAACATCAACCAACATTTTTTGGTACTGACTTCCGGCACATTGCTCAGTATTTACAGCAGAGCTCTTCACCCTGTATCAGATCATGGAGTACATCTGGTGACATACTCTTTTCAACTGTGTCACTGCTCAGACTCTCTCAGCACCCTTCAAAGCCTCTGTGCACTGTAGACTGTCCATCCCTTAATGCACCGGTTCCAGGAAAGCTTCCACTTGCTCACTTTTTATGGAGCCACTGTGATGTTTACGTCGGTTCCAGGTCATATCGGTCCAAGAGGTTGCTGACACTGCTGCCAAAGCTGCATTCCTCGTACTTCAGCCCAATAATTCTTGCATTCCCTCTGATGATCTCTTGTTGCTTTCTGTCAGGAGGTGGTGTCACTTTGGCATCGCCACTGGTCCTCCATTCATAGGAATAAGCTCTGGGTTATTAAGCCTCTTCCAGTGGCTTGGACAACCTCCTCTCAGTCGTCCTGCGGCGAGGAGGTCATTTTAACTAGGTTGCATATTGGGCACTGCCTTTTTAGCCATCACCATTTGTTAAGTGGTGCTCCCCCACTACTTTGTGTACATTGCACCCAACTTTTAACTGTCTGCTGTTTCCTGAGAGGGTGCCCTTTTTTTTTACCGTTTACGTTCCCGTTTGGGTTTGCCATCTGAGTTTTTGGCCGTTTTAGTGAACAATGCGTGGGCTGTCGACCGTGTTTTACTTCTTATCAGTTGTAGCAATATGGTGAAGGCCATTTAACTTTTAGTTCTGGGCCTCCATTTACCTATTGCGTACTTCATAGACCTTTCTCCACATCCCTGATTGTAGCTGTCCTCTCTCCTGTCATTAAACATTGACATGTAATCATTTTTAACTCCTCTCCTCACCTTTGTGTTTCACAGTTTTGGCATGGACACATATGACCCTAGTTGTTTTTGCGCCCTAAAACAAAATGGGGGATAAATACAAAGCCCTTACATTCTTTTGTCGACTTATGTCTTTACCTCCCCTTGAGACCTCAAATTTGTCGGGGAAAAATTCTAAAATGTGTCTGTGGAATCAGAGATATCAGGGAATTTCACTTGGAGAAACTTGTGGCAACCCTGATGTTAGGTTTTCATATATGGAAATTATTTTTGCTTCTAGTATTGCAGTTCTGAATTGCTGAGTTCATCCTAAACTCACACATGAGTGGTATCTGCATACCCAGGAACTTAGAACACGGGAGCCTAATTGCCCATTTATCCCTACTTTTGATATTCGTATCTGTAAGTCACTTTTATTTCTTTAGAACTGCACAATACAAGTTTTTAGGCATTAAGCTGGTACCTGTGGATCAGTACACGCCTGTTCTGTTATTCTCCTGGATGTTTCTGGTATGGATGAGCTTAGATCTTGCATCAATAAGTTTGTGGCACTGCAAAACATTAGAGTTTTTCCTAAGCCCTCCAGTGCCGGAAGTAAATCATTTTTGTGGACTTGGCAGCAAACACTGTGTGCCACACCATATTTTATGTTCTCCCTTTTTGAGTTTAATCTTATTCCTGTCTTATCATTTGTTAATGTGACATTCCATTTTCTGTAGTTAAAGTACAACTCAATCCATGCAAGGGGAAGACTTTTAATGCCATACTATTTTAGCTTCCCCTCACAGAATTTTTTAATCTAAACAGTCAAAGGCTTTGGCAAGATTACAGAGGGGATAATTTCCACTATTTAATTCTACTGGAATTGAATTTGTGAGATATTATGTTTGATTCTCAGTATAGAAGCCTTTACAGAAGTCAAACTGTGTTGTTAAAAAGTTATTCTCTGAATGGTGGTTCACCATTCTAAGTGGATTTAGGTTGAAATACTATGCAGAGATGAAGAGGCTTACAAAGGCTGGAATAGGCTGGTGAGATGCACCAAACCAGTAGTTGGATGAAGACCACAACAGCAGACTTCAACTCAATTTATTAATGGAAATCCAGCTCTTGCCGAAATTAGCTTCTAGCTACCACTCCATCTCTCTTACCAGTGTGTTCGCAAGGTGATGGGACATATGATTCATGCCCGGATGATATGGTGGCTCGAGTCTCACAATTTTTGATGAATGCACAGTGTGGCTTTCAACACGGCATTCTGCAGTGGACCGTCTCATTATTTTGCCCACCAAAGTCATGAATGGATTTCTGCAGAAATCCCAGATTGTCGCCGTGTTTTTCGATTTGGAGAAGGCCTATGACACCTGCTAGAGAGCTAGTACCCTCCATACTCTTCACATGTGGGGCTTCCATGGCCACCTACCCTGTTTCCTTCAGACATTTTTAAAAGACTGAGTTTTCGAGGTGCATGAAGGGTCTGCCTTGTCGGACACCTTTATCCAGGAAAATGGTGTGTCTCAGGGTTCCATTCTGAGTGTCATTCTCTTTGCTATCGCCATTAACCCTATAATGGCCTGTCTCCCACTGGGCATCTCCGGCTCCCTTTTTTTTTGACGATTTTGCCTTCTATTGCAGTTCTCTATGAACCTGTCTCACTTAGTGGCACTCCTGGAGCATCAACAATGGCTTTCGCTTTTCCACTGACAAAACTGTCTGTATGAATCCCACGAACGCTGACAGCATTCCAGGAGGTGTTTTCCTATAGGATAACACTTGCTCACATACTGCTGTTGTAAGCCAACATGCTATAGTGTGTCAACATATTGCCTTGGCTTGCTCGGTAACCAGCTCTACCTCCAATCGAGCACATATTGGACATCATCTGATGACAGCTTCAACCCATCCACAAACATCATTAACTGCCCTTATATTGGCCAACCAAGTGCAACAGGCATGGAACTCCATCCCACAAACTGACACATGACAAGTGTACAACGGCGTACCAGCATTTGCATTTACATTTGCAGTGGCTTATCTCACACTCACATTGATCTCTGATCCTGCAACGTTAATCACTTTACATACGTTGACTCAACAAATATATTCTGTTGTGTGTAGACAAGACAGCCTAGACACAATGAGAGGAAGCCGAAAGGCATGTGCTACGCTCATGCAGATGGGCGTGAGGTCTGAAACAGGATACGTAATGAATGCTATACAGAAAAGTACGTAGCTTCTGTAATACTTAACTTTAATCCATCCTTTTGGTACATCTGGGGAATGTGGTGATACAAGTGAGACTCTTTAGATACATGCAATGTTACTAATGGCGCCTTGCTAGGTCGTAGCCATTGACTTAGCTGAAGGCTATTCTAACTATCGGCTCGACAAAGGAGCGAGGCTTCGTCAGTATAGTCGCTAGCTATGTCGTCCGTACAATTGGGGCGAGTGCTAGTCCGTATCTCGATACCTGCCTTGTGGTGGTGCTCGGTCTGCAATCCCTGACAGTGGCGACACGCGGGTCCGACATGTACTAATGGACCGCGGCCGATTTAAAGCTACCACCTAGCAAGTGTGGTGTCTGGCGGTGACACCACATTCCTCCCCCGCAAATCGGCGAACGGTCGTGTTATAAGGCTTCCGCCCGCCGTGGGGAGGACCCCATGTTGACGTATGCGATGAGGTGGGGAAACTAACAACAGGCGAGGCTGTGCCACCCGCACCCAGCCATTCGGTGCGAGGGGATCTAGGAAACGCCTGAAAACCTAGTCCAGGGTGCACGTCAACATGCAGTGTATGTGCCCATAAAGAGACAGGAGGGGCTGAAGGGTCGACCGCGAAGACGCCATGTGGTCCGGAGCGGGCAAGAGTTCCATGGTGGAGGACAGCTGGTCACGGGAAGCGATCGGCGGCGCGTGACCCAGGGAGGTGCTTGGCGGCTGCAGCGAAGCGTCCACTGTGGGCGGCGCCGGCTGGAGGACAGGCGGCGGCGTCGGAGGCGGCAGCGGCGCGTCGCCATGGGGCAAAATGGAATTCATCGTCGGTAACACCTGGGGATGAGGCGAGCCAGTAGATGGGTCCCCAGGGCGCTGACCGGACGGCACCGTCGCTGAAAGCAGACGGGGAGCGGCAGAACCCGTGCGACGACAGAGGCGCAGCTGATTGAGATGCCGACGCACCTCACCAGAGGCCCCCAAAACCAAATACATCGCGCGGCCGAGGCAGCGAAGAATGCGCCCTGCGAGCCAACGCCGTGAACCTCGATAGTTGCGATAAAATACAACGTCGCCTGGAGCAAAAGCAGAAGTCTGCCGCTGCACAGGAACCTGATCCGGCGGGTGCAGCAAAGACATCAAGGTTCGATGAGGACGACCGTGGAGCAACTCAGCCGGCGAGCGACCATCTCGGGGCTGAGAGCAATACGAAGACAAAAAGAGCAACAACGCGTCCTCCCGAGAATGCGACTCTTTCAACTTCAACATCTGTGACTTGAAAGTCCGGACCAATCGTTCAGCGTCACCGTTTGACTGAGGCGAAAACGGCGCGGATGTCAGATGTTGAATACCATTGGCCTGGCAGAATGACTGAAATTCTGCGGACATGAATTGTGGGCCATTGTCAGAAACAATAGTCTGCGGAAGACCTTCAATGCAAAAGATAGCAGACAACGCTTGGATGGTGGCAGTTGACGTCGTGGAAGACATCCGGACAACAAAAGGAAAATTACTGAAGGCATCTACCAGAATAAACCACCGAGCATTCCAGAATGGACCAGCAAAATCGATGTGCAAGCGTTGCCAAGGGGAAGTGGCTTTTGGCCATGCAAATATTTTCCGCGGCGGTGCTGATTGTTGTTCGGCACACGCCATGCAAGAAGAACACATATTCGTAATCGCAGCATCGATGCCGAACCAAGTACAGTGCTGACGAGCAAGTTGTTTCGTTCGCACTATACCCCAATGTCCTTGGTGAAGAAGCCGTGAAACAGAGGACTGTAACGAACGTGGGACCACGACTCTGGACTGATCATTATCAGAACGCAACAACAAAACACCACGTCGAACAAAAAGTCTCTCCTTGTGAGCAAAAAATCGGCGAACCAACGGATCCTCGATCCGAGACTTTGACAAAGGCCATTGCGTAGCAACAAAACGCAAAACGGTAGCAAGGACCGGGCCAGCAGCTGTGGCTGTAGCTACACGACGAAAATCAATCGGAAACGATTTGACCACGTCATCGGTTTCCGAATCAATGAGCATACAAGCAAGTTCGGAAGAGTCGAATGCTCTATCCTCAGCAACAGGCAAACGGGACAACGCATCGGCGTTTCCGTGCTTAGCAGTGGACTGATAAAAGATATCGTAGCGGTAATGCGAGAGGAAAATAGACCAGCGAATGAATTTCTGCGCTGTACACGGAGGTACAGGCTGGTTCACTGATAGGTCCTGATTTACTATAGACATGTTAAACAACTGAAATAAATCTAAACCAAACAAGTTCACTGCAGTAGAAGAACGAAGAACGTAAAATGACACAAGTTTTGTTTGTCCCTTGTATGTTGCAAGAAGGGTGCACTGTCCTAACACAGGGATATTCTGACCTGAATAACTATTTAACTTAACATTTGCGGCACGCAACAGAGGTTTGCCCAGTTGTTTGTACGTGTCATGATTGAGCAATGAAACTGCAGCTCCGGTATCAAGCTGGAATGGTATGACCTTGCCATTTAAGTCCAAATCTACAAAAAGTTTAGTGTCCTGGTGACGACAAGAGCGACTGTCTCATGCAATTTGAACTGACACTGGTACAGAAGCACTTGCGACTTGACGCGAGTTCCGGCAACGTCGACGCACAGCATTTGTGGGACGAACACAGTCACTGTTAGAGACAGTGGCACTGGACGAAGTGGAATTAACTACATGAATGTCCATGGGCGAAGGTGCACGAGCCTGAGTATTCTTGGTTCGATTCCGGTGCGAAGCAAAGGGCTTGGAATGATTAAGAGTGTCTGATCTGAGCTTTTTCTGGCAAACACTTTGAACATGTCCTTTCTTATTACAGTAAAAACAAATAGCTTGGCGTGACGGGCAATTTTCACGCAAATGTCTAGTAGCACACCGCGGGCATGATTTCACTGCAGTTGTATGCTGTCACGGCACACCTGCTTTAGAGCGAGGCGGCAGCTGCGCGGACGCGTGCGAGGGCAGTTTACTGGGTCGTGCAGTGCGCCCGGCGGACGGGGTAAATACATTTCAAAGTTGGACCTAGCAGATGCGTACTTGCAAATCCCAGTGGACGCCGAATCCCAGCGCGTCTTGGTGGTTAACACGCATCTTGGCTTGTACCGATTCAAAAGACTGCCATTCAGGTGTGCATCCGCCCCTGCATTGTTTCAGCAATATTTACAAACTGTTTGTGCGTCGGTGATGATGGTAAAGTGACGACCATACAAGAAATCATGGAACTTAGTAACACCAAACACGAGAGCCAAAGCTTCTTAATGTGGTATCACCGCCAGACACCACACTTGCTAGTTCCTAGCTACGTCGTCCGTACAACTGGGGCGAGTGCTAGTCCGCATCTCGAGACCTGCCTTGTGGTGGCGCTCGGTCTGCGATCCCTGACAGTGGCAACACGCGGGTCCGACATGTACTAATGGACCACGGCCGATTTAAAGCTACCACCTAGCAAGAGTGGTGTCTGGCGGTGACACCACATATTCCTGGTATTTCATTACTCTACATAAATTATTATTTGGTGTTGCAAATTTTTCCATCAGTGTACCTGGCCTTTCTTTAACCATCCCTGGTGCAATGCAGAATTCTCTTCCCAGTAGCGAGAAAATGCCGATATTCCAATTTTGAAATCAGATAAATTGCCTCTTCAAACGGACAGCTGTCGTCCAGATTGTTTACTCAGTGTCCTGCAAGTTACTTGAACATATGGTTAGTCGAAGGCTGTGTTGTGTCCTTGAATCCCCGGATCTTTTGCCTTCGATCCAGGGTGCTTTTCGCCAAGGGCGCTCTAATGAAGATAATTTAGTCCACTTGAAGTGTGCTATCTGAACAGCTTTTGCTCAGCATCAGTTCCTTGTTGCAGTTTTCATTGATCTGCATATATATCTTATGATACAACATGGTGCCATAACATCCTTGCCACCTTAAAGGAGTGGGGCCTCCATGGCACACTCCTGATTTTTATCCAGAACTTTCTTCCATGTCACACTTTTTGGGTACAGGTTGGTGCCTCCTGTAGCATCCCCCCCCCCCCCCCTGCAGGAGAAGGGGCTTTCACAAGGTTCTGTTTTGAGTGTCACTCTCCTTTTTGTGGCTATCAATGATCTGGCGGCAGCTGCATGACATATGGTGTCCCCATCTTTTCTGTTCGTCCGCGACGGCTATTGCTGGAGGCAGAATGCAGCTAGCAATACACCAAGCACAATCCTGGGCTTTCACTCATAGCTTCCATTTCTTGGCTGCCATGACCTACGTTATGCATTTCTGTCATTGTGTTTTTTAGGACCGGTCTTTGATGCCTAGTTGACATGGCTTCCCCGTCTTTGTCAACTAAAGCAGACATGTATGTCACACCTGAATGCTCTTCTATGCCTCAGCGACACCGACCACGGTGTGGTCCACTCTACTTTGATATGGCTGTATGCAGCACTGGTGCAGTCACACCTAGATTACAGGAATCTCTCATATGACTTTTTATCAGCTTCGACATTACATCTGGATTCGATACACTATTGTGGGGTAAGACTGGTAACAGGTGACTTTGGACTAGGCAGCAGTTCCACTATTGTGGGTTCTGCACCATCAAAAATTGATGGCAGCTTGTCACCCATAGTACCCTAACTGTCATCTCCTCTTTCCAGATACGAGATCTACCTCCCAAAATGGCAGCACAGGTCTGTGTTTACGATCACCATGTTTGAGTCTTGGTCCAGCACACAGTTTTAATCTGCCAGGAAGTTTCAAATCAGTGCACACTATGCTGCAGAGTGAAAATCTCACTCTAGAAAACGCTTTATCTGTAATTCTCTTTACATATTGGCTATTTTCTTCACATATGGGGGACATGGTCTCATCTGAAAAGTGAAAGCAGGCCTGTAAAAGAAAAGGGGGGGGGGGACCGTTCTCAATTCTTGAGCAGTGACCCTCTTGTTTTTTTTTTTTTTTTTTTTTTTTAACCTTTGCAATTTGGGTGAGTTTATGTTCAATCCTTGCTCCCAATTTACTCTTTCATCTACCTACTTTTTTTCAAATCAAGCAGAACGATATTTATGCCCAGTGCTTAATACCTGTTTGTATCACTTACAATGCTGGTATTTATGAATTTTTTAGCATTTGACTCCGGAAAGACCATTCTTCTTTGTAGTGAGGTCTTGCCAACAGCAAATTTTCTGGATGGAAAGTCGCTCAATCTGCTCATATACTTTAAAATTTAAAAGTAAATCTAGCAATGCTAGAATGTATACAAAATTCTGATATACCCATTTTCAAGTTGTTGTTTAAAGATTCGCGACTTTTAAAACTTACGTAGATTAACTTTTTGATGATAGAACTTTACATAAGAAGTTATTAAGAACATTGCGAATATCACATGATGAACAATTGAATGACTAAAGCAATGTTATCAACCCTCATTCATTGACACATGTAATAAATTCATCGAAACTGTGAAGTTCAGAGCTGTTGTAAAAATTTCTGAAATTAAAAGTATACATTGCCTAATGAATGTATTATTTTGGGGTGAAAGAACACAATAATTATTATTTTTGGAATGCAATAATTCACTATGGCTTCATTTTAATTCTAATAAGTTTCACACTGTAATGAAACATTGTCTAAATGCCTCATTCTCTATCTCTCTCTCTCTCTCTCTCTCTCTCTCTCTCTCTCTCTCTCTCTCATTTGTTATAACTTACCGCTGTTATTTTGTATTTGTATTGCAGTCATTACATTAAAATTGGCTATATTGATTCTGCAATTTATACTATTATATTATTGCTAAGAATTGATATAAAGAATAAACGTATATATTTAATTGTAAGATATTGTAAATTTATACCACTGGAACTCTTTCAAAATATTTGATTGCGTAATACTGCCAATAAATACAATGACTTTCTTTCATCTGTTTATAATTGTAATAGATGTTGGACACTTTGACTCCAAGTATGTTATACAGAAACGCA
Source organism: Schistocerca americana (assembly GCF_021461395.2). Classification (NCBI taxonomy): domain Eukaryota; kingdom Metazoa; phylum Arthropoda; class Insecta; order Orthoptera; family Acrididae; genus Schistocerca; species Schistocerca americana. Next base: position 3,521,407 of record NW_025726049.1, read on the forward strand.
GTGATTTTTTACAAAAGGCAAAACTATGTGTTCGAAGAATTGTGGAGAGGAGGGTACGTCATGTATTTTAAGTAGGTTATAAAGAGTAACTATAACAACAAAAACAATAAATTACTGATAAATTTATTTAATTGAATAGATAAAAAATCTACTCACCAAGCGGCAGCAGAACATACACATAAAAGACAGTGGCTCTTCCAGACAGAAGCGTTGAAGGGGAAGGAAGAAGGGTAAAGGAAAAGGCCTGGAGAGTTCCATGAAAAGGTGTAGATTTTGGGAAAGTCACACAGAACTGCGGATCAGGCGAGAAATAGAAACGACACATGTCATATACCAGCTATTATGTAAACACTGTTCAGCTTTCTACATCTGCATGACTACCACCAAATTATCAGTTAGGATAAATTGGCGTAGTCATAGTGTATATACTGGAAACTCACAATATCCTGTTGCAGAGCATGCTCTACAACATGGCATACATGACTTCGGCACTTGTTTCGCCACACATGCCACCTGTATTCATCCGCCAGACACCAGTTTCTCAGAACTCCGCAGGTGGGAACTAGCACTACAATGTGTCCTTGGTTCTCACCACCCACCTCGCCTCAATTTACGTTAATTTCTCCTGTCTCAGCTTTTCTTCACTGTAATTACTCTTTGCTTCACTCCGTTTTAGCTTTCTACATCTTTCATTGTCTTTACCGTCTATTTTCACTGCCCCCTCCCACAGCTGTTGCATACAATACACTTAGCTTCTCACTCTTATTAAATCATGTACAGTTTTAGTAGTAATCTCTGTCTTGCATATTACCCTGTCTTCCACCTTTAAGCTCTCAGGTTTCCGAATCTTGCCCGATGCAGTCTCCAACAATTAGTCTTTCCTTCTCATCCTGTACGGTAACTCACCCATGAGCCATGGTTCTGGGTAACTTTCCCAAAATCTAACCCTTTTCTTAGACCTCTCCAGTCCTTTTCCTTCACCCTTCTTGCTTCCCCTGCAACCATTCAGCCTGAAGAAGGAGTCACTGGTTCCAAACGCTTGCCTATCACAACAGTCTTTTATGTGTGTGTTCTGCCACTGCTTGGTGAGTAGATTTTTTATCTATCCAATTAAATAATTTTATAAAGAGTATCTGTGTGTGATGTTTCTATTGGTATACAACTTGTTATAAACAAAACTTATTTTTACCATTTAATATGTTTCCAGATATTTACCAGTGGTAAAGATGATATTGGGTTGATTGTACTTGGTTCTGACAAGACACAGAATCCACTTGATTACCCAAATGTGAGTGTGGAATTTCCTCTTGCACTGCCTACATGGCAGATGACATCCTTTGTGGAGAAATCTTAACATGAAAGTGAAATAAAAACAGATTGGATAGATGGTGTTGTTGTTGGCATGCAAGTCTTGAAAGATGAGCTAGAGTAAGTATTTAAAGCTGTCTGTTTCATGACATTCTTGGAACATGTTCCAGAATGTGTGTTACACAAATCACAGTGACATAGTTGTGACTCTATAAACTTGAATCAATATGTTTTTGTAATGAAAAAGAAACAGAAGGCACAATACCTGCGGAAATAGGAAATTTTTTTGTGCGATTTTACTGTATGAATGTTTTTTAGAGTTTTTCAGCTCAATAATTAAGGAGGTATTGATACAAGGCTTTGCCAAAAATCCATCTGTCACCTACAAATCCAGCCCAGTCACTGGCATTCCCTACCCCACAATATGACTGGGCCACAATGAAAGCAGCCACATCATTGTCAAATTCACTGAAACTACTGCATAGCAATTTGCTTGAGTATGGCTGCTGTTGTGGTCTTCAGTTTGGTTTAAGCACTGCGTCAATACCTTCTCTTCATAGCACACGGAGGTCGTTATCTGCGACAGTTTTTACAAATGGCAACAGAACTTTTCCTCTAGTTGCTTGTTTCTCACTGAAAGATGCAAATATTTTAGAATGTAGTGCCCTATGTATATCTGTTAGAATAGCCACAAGGTCTGAAAGTTATTTTCAAATGATTGAGCTCTTCTACAGAGTATTGAAATTCACAGATTCTTCCAACCTGGTCCACCAAAGTCTTACATACTCCTCTTCCTCCATGGATTGTTTCCAGTATTTTGAGATGAAACATTAGGCAGCAAAATGTGCCTTATAACCAAAATCTAATGAACATATAATTAAATTAACCTAAGATGTAATGTTGCACTCTAAGGTAAGACTGATCTTGAATGCAAAGCCAAAGTGGAAATTAAATGTACGCTGCAACATTCATCTCACTTTTTGTTATTGAAATTATTCACAGTGACATAGGGAGAACTGCGTTTATGTGTTTTATAGAGTCAGATACAAGCTGTGGCACAAGGTGCTATCCGTTATTCTCCTGACTATGATGTCCAGGAATGGTAGTCTTCCCTCTTCTTTGGTCTCCATTGTGAATTTGATTTTGTGGCGTGTGGAGTTCAGATGTACAAAGAAGTCAAGAAGTTTGTCTCTTCCATGAGGCCAGATGACAAGTGTGTTATCCACATAACAGAAGAAGAAGAAGAAGGTGGATTTCCATTTGGATGACATCAGGGCCTCTTCTTCGAAGCGCACCGTAAACATATTCACAATCTCTGGTCAGAGTGGGCTGCCTATTGCGACACCATCTGTTTGCGGGAGGGAGGTGTGCCACAAGTCAGTGAAGTGGGAAAGTTGACCAAGTAATATGCGTGATGTGTCATACCTCGACCGATATTGAGAACAGAATAAAAAATTCAGAGGCATTACTTTTCAGCACTCCCATGCATATTCTGTATGCAAGAAAAGCTTATGGAGCAGGTTTCTCATTCAGAACTTCTATTTCAGTGTTAGTTGTTTACACGATGACCGTGTTAAGCATAATGGAAGAAGGAGAAATGTTTATCAGCATTCCAGATTTGGCAGTTGCAGGCTCATGGTCTGCTGAGACTCTGGTTTATTGTTTCACTATATTGCTGCTTGCATTGCTCAGAATCTCAATTTGTGTGAACATAGAATTGGTAGGTTCAGGAGGGCCATGCTAAATGCCTTGCAGGGCCTCCGTAGTGCCACCCAACTAGCACCTGAGAGGGCAGACAAGTGTTCGCTCATGCGTACATGATCCTGCAGTGAAGTTGTGTACATTTAGTCAGGAAGTGGGCTTGTATACAGTGAGACAAGTATCCACACATACAATGTGATGGCATCTGGAGCAGCACAGACTGTCAAGCCATTAATGCAGCTCTAGAGAGAGTTGAACTGACAGCGGTGCAACTGACAACAATGCCAGACACAGGAATGGCACTGTGTCATTGTATCAGATGAGTCTCGGTTCTGCAACATCGTCACAATTGATGTACTTGTGTGTGGAGGCTCTGATGCCAACAGACCTGGCCAGATTGTACCTGTCATTCCCATGCGGGTCCAGCATGTGATGTGATGGTATGGGGTGCAACTGGATACATGTCACAACCTCTGGTTCACATAGCCAGTAATTTGGACAGCAGCCATTGCATTTGTGTTTTGTTAAGGCCTATCGCTGTGCCCTATTTTCAAGGGCTCCGTGATGTTATCTTTTAACAAGATAATGCAAGACTACACATCACCTGAGCTGTACTGAGCTACCTCGATACAGAGAGTGTTCCACTGTTGCCGCATCCAGCATTTTCTTCAAATCTGTCACCTGTGGAGAACGTCTGTTCACAGGATGCCAAGAGATGGGTATGCCACCAGTCGCCAGCCACCAGTCGCCAGCCACTACAGTTGAAGAACTCTGACATATGACATACAGTTGAGTAGCATGAAATGATGTACCCATGGCTGTAATCCAACCTCGATTTGATATCCAGTGTGATGAGAACTGTTCTGCTGTTCCAGTTTCAATACTGAAATTCATATATTATTTTTATGCTGTCCTAACCAGACTGGACTGTGGTGTCATACAGCATAAAATATCTTACAACGTGTTGAATCAATGATGAGAAGTGTAGAACAGCCAGCAGGGGAAAGATGTTGGCAATGAGACAGCTTTTATGTAGAACAGCAGTACAGTGTTTCACAGTGCATAATGCTTCCGCAGATTGAGGACAAAATGTGTGGTTTGCTTTCATCCATTTTCACAAACATAGCCTTGAAAAATAATGTTGACATTACTGTGCATTTTACTCTGAGGCATATTGCACTCTGAGAATGTTCATCAAATTCAGTTACTTTGTATTATATTTCAGTAACAGTGACATAATAGCAAATTGGACTGTATGAGTTTTTACGGATTTTTTTTCCAGACACACACTACCATTTCTTCAGATTTATTTAATTTGGGTATAAATCCTTTCCAGCATATATGTTGTACACAAAATGTTGAACATAAAATGTAGCTATCTGCTGATTTAACATCTTGCTGAGTATACTGGTACAATATTTTGTTGTAACAAATAGTTCAATGTATTTTACACACTTATAAACTTATTTATACAGTTGTAGTAATTTATACCATTACATTTATGTTGTACCTTAATGTTCTGGAAGACGATATTATAAGGAACCTCATACTTTTCCTGGATGATAGAGTTGTCTATAATGAATTATTGCCTGAAAAAAATCTGCACAAATTTGAGTCAGATCATAACATTTCAATTTGGTCCAAAGATAGGCAAACTGAGTTTAAGTTTTCAGAAATGTAAATTGGAGCACATCACAAAACAAAAAAAAAGACAGTATTGTATGACTACATTATCAAATAATCACAGTTTTAATTGGTCAACTAATACAAATATCTGGATGAAATGAAATGGTGACATAGACTCACTTGTAGGCAAAGCAGAATGCAGACTTCAATTCATTGGTAAGATACTGGAAAATGCAATCAGTCTATAGAGGACATTGCTTACAAAATACTTGTGTGGCCCATTCTAGAATATTGCTTAAGTACGACCCATAACAAATAAGGCTAATGGCAGACATTGAATGTATACAAAATAGTGTAGCATGATTGATCATAGATTTATTTGATGCATGGGAGAGCATCAAGAAGCTACTAAAAATTGGAAATGCCAGACAAGTGAAGATAGATGCCAAATATATGACAAAACCTAACTTATGAAATTTCAGGAACCTGTATTAAGTGAGGTATTTAGGGATTATACAATAACCGCATATGTATCACTCCTATAGGGACCATGAAGGCAAGATTAATTACAGCATGCACAGAACCATTTAAAGAATCATTCTTCCCACACTCCACATGAGCATTGAATGGGGAAAAACCGTAATGTGTGGTACAACAATGTACTTTGTCGTACAACCCACAGTGGTTTATACAGTGTGCATGGAGACATGGAATGAGTTGACAGTAGATGGGTAATGGTTCATATTGATTCCCATTTCCCTGTTGCAGTAGGTGATCTTATGCCTCTAATTATTTTTTCATTGCTATCTTAACTTGCATTCTTCACTTCAGTTTATTTACCCTTCATATCTCTTGATATTAGGGCAAATGTACAGTTGACTTTTAAGGAATTTGTATTTTCAATTTATCAACTGGAGTTTTGTTTCATATGCAGCAGCAATGTTACAAATTATTTGTTTCAGTTTCTTTAGAATAATTTGCTGTTTCACAGGTGCCTTGAAGGAAATGAAAGATCTCAAAAGTGTCTTAATGACAACCAATGGCCTCATGTTGACAAGACAGCTGGTTGCCTTGCAGAGGGCAGGGCTTGACGGTCTGAACATCAGCTTAGACACCCTGCAGACCCGACGCTACAACCAGATCATGAGGAGGAAAGGCTGGGAGCGTGTCATGGCTGGCATAGATCTAGCCTTGCAACTTGAATACAAACCTGTAAAGGTATTACTAGTGCAGCTGTCATCGCATGCAGACTTTCATAAGCAAAAGATATAAATCTGTTGTTAAGAATATCAACACAATAATCACCATTTTAAAGCAATACGCCCTCACCCTCACCCCCATCCCTGCTCCCACCCTCACCCCTGTCTCCACACTGCAGCTGTAAGTGAAGGAAGGTATATTAAGACAGAAGAAGTAAATTTTAGCTGACGATGCTAACAGTTTCATAGTTTATACAACATAAAAAAGTGTGCCTTGCAAGTTTACCAATTAAATATCTTATATTTTCCTCCCAGGAGAGTCTTATGAGACTCAAGATCTTTACAGTTTCTCTTTTTTTCTTTTGTGTCTTTAGTTTAAAATAAGTTTCCTCTATTGTGGTGTTGATTTGAAAAAAATACTCCATAGTTTGGAAAAATTATTCTTAATTCTGTAGTCACATTTTTGTTGTGTCTAAGTACTACTGGTTTCAGTAGCGAGTACCAGCATCAGTTCATCTTATTATCAAAAATTTCTTTGCAAAATAAAAGCTGACCACTGTGGCCGAGCGGTTCTAGGCACTTCAGTCCGGAACTGTGCTGCTGCTACGGTCGTGGGTTCGAATCCTAACTCAGGCAGGGATGTCCTTAGGTTAGTTAGGTTTAAGTAGTTCTACGTCTGGGGGACTGATGACCTCAGATGTTAAGTCCCATAGTGCTTAGAGCCATTTGAACCATTTTGCAAAATAAAAAGCTTCTGTACAACTGCAAACTAGACATACCATTTTCAGGGTGCAGTTCACATCTATTGAAAGCATAACAGTGACCTTTACTTTTAGTAGATAAGACACCTACTGGGGTAAGAGACTGGATGACTGCACACAAGAAGTTGTCATTTATTCCATATGTAGCTACCATGCAGACTCATATTTTGTATTAGTTTGTCCTTACTCTTCCAAAAGGTTAAACCTTGTCTCTGCAGCCACAGCTTCCTCTCTCCAGCAGTTGTCTTCATCTCCATGCGTGATGAAAATACCATTCATTGATCATATTGTTTAAGTAGGATGTTCTCAGTCATCCCCTTATTTTCTTACCTACGATCTTGCCTTCAGAAATGTTTTTTAAAAGATTATCATCTCCAGTTAAGTGTCCAGTGTATTTTGCTTTGCCCTGGATTATAACTTTCAGTGGTTCTTTCTTCTCTCCTATTTCCTTTGATTTTTCTGTCAATGCAGCTAGTTCTTGTATTTCTCCTCCAGAACCACATTTCAGCAGGTTTGAGGCGAGCTTCCTTTGGCTTTTCTAATGTACAGATTTTGCATCTGTGTGTCAGAACACTCCACACAAAGGTCTTTACAAATATTTTGTTAATGTGGAAGCTGATATGTTTATTCAGTTGCAGCTTCTTCTTATTTTGGAAGGAACTCTTCACCTGTGCTATTCTTTTCTTGAATGCTTTGAAATATTGATTGTTTTCTTGCAAAATGCTACTGAGATACTAAATTTCAGTTCCTTTCTTGAGTTGCTCATTGCCTGTTCTTGTGTCAGTTCAACCTCCACCTCCTTTCTTGTCCGTAGCCATAACTTTTGTCTTCTTTGTATTCATATTTAGCTTTAGTTTTACCACTTCTTGATTTAAGGCCTGAAACATTTTATTTAGTTCCTACTTTGATTTACTATTGTGATGTCATCAATCTGCAGTGTATATGCATGCAATTAAATTTCCATATCGACATCATGCTCCAAAAACCACCTAACTGTGTGTGGCAGGGGGTACGTCTCATGCCACCAACTGATCCCCTCTGCCTTGTTCCACTTGTGAACAGTGCTTGGGAAGAATGACTGTCAGTACGCTTCTGTATTATCTCTAACTTCTCAAATTTTCTTCTCGTGATCATTTCGTGAATTGTATATGAGAGAAACTATTATGTTGTCAGACTCTTCTCGGAAACTACTCTCTCAAAATTTGGGTAGTAAATCTTTCCGTGATGCACAACTGCTCTCTTATGGCATCTACCACTGGAGTTGCTGAGCATCTCTGTAATGATCTCACAGTGACTAAATGATCCTGTGACAAAACACTCCGCACTTCATTGGATCTTCTTTCTCTCTTCTGTCAGTCCTACTGGGTAAGGACACGGGGGTAATTTACATTCACTTAAGATTCTTCCTGAGAATCTTAGTCTGGCATCTGCTTTTCTATTGCTGTTTTATGTCGTCATTCCACTTTAAGGTTGCTCTGGATAGTTACTTCTAGATATTTTATGGTAGATTCTGTTTCCAGCAATTTGTCATTAATAGTGTAGTTGTACAGTATTGGATTTCTTTTTCTGTGTGTGTGTGTGTGTGTGTGTGTGTGTGTGTGTGTGTGTGTGTGTGTGTGTGTGTGTGATATGTTACATTTATTTATGTGCAGGGTCAACTGCCACCAATCCTCTGCAGGTCATTGTGCAAATTGATACTGCCATCTGTTGTTGCTACTTTCTGATGGACAAGTGTAGTACCTGTGAACAATATTAAGGAGCCTCTGACACGTTCTACTGGATCATTTATATACATTGTAAATGTAATGATCCTATCACATTTCCTTGGCGTATTCCAGAAATTACCTTTTGATTCTGGCCATCTTTTCTTTGTTGTTGTTATTACTTCCTTGATGAACATATTAAGGAAGTAAGGTGATAGAAGACACCCGTCTCTCACTGCCCTTCTGGTTTTCCTTCTTTCATATCCGGTTCAGTACTCTGACTTTTGTATATACTCAAAATTAATCATCTGTCCTTCCACTTTGGACATTATTTTAAGGAATGATGATATAATGGTAATCTGTTTATTAAACAATATTTTAACGATACACTATGCTTTCTGATCATATAGTGGCTTGATGATGGAATTTGATACTGAAATTAGTAATCATTAGACAAAATAAAAGTGAAGCTATAATAAAAGAAAGTAATATTTTGGATCATGTCAGTTGTTGTTCCAAACAACAGCACGTCAGGAATAGGTTCGAATGACTCTGAGCACTATGCGACTTCTGAGGTAATCAGTCGCCTAGAACTTAGAACTAATTAAACCTAACAAACCTAAGGACATCACACACATCCATGCCCGAGGCAGGATTCAAACCTGCGAACGTAGTGGTCACTCGGTTCCAGACTGTAGCGCCTAGAACCGCACGGCCACTCTGGCTGTCCAGGAATAAGTACTAAATTATTTGTCCACTGATGACCTCACAGCTTAGAACACTAAAACACAAATGTTAATTGTTTGTTATGTGCCCTGGTAGAGTTTACAACTGTTTACAGTTCACGATTGGTTGTTGGAGATTGGGCGTTACTCACATAGTGTATTTAGTGCACAGTGCAGAAAAAGGCAGTGTCCAGAAAAGTAAAAAAGTGTAAAGGCAAAAGTTTCATGACAGGATGTTGTGTCACCATACTTGGAAGACAATTATAGCCAAAGACAGAAATTTAAAAGAAACTGGCTCATTTGAGCTGCGGAGACCTAGTCGAGGATTCTCAGTGGATGATTGTCAGCACAGTAGAATTTATAAAGAGACAATGTCAGTTCATGTGAGGGAAGGTTGGTTGGTAAGTACCTATCAGCTTTCTCATAAAACTCACAATTTGAAGAATACACATCAAGGAAAAGGTAGAAGTCCAACAGTGTCAAATCTAGACAATAATATCGATCATCCAACAGTTTTGCAAAATCCCCAGTTGTACTTACTTTACTTACTTACTTACTTACTTACTAACTTACTCAGATTTGCTGTGTACCATACAAGGAACTGGTTTCACAGAGTTCACTCGATCAGCTGCCAAGTTCTCACCTTCCTCCAAGTTTGTGTCCATGCATTGAAGATTCATTGCAAAAGTTCCAGGTGTTAACAGGTCTTCCTGTACATCTGTATCTGTCCATTGATTTCCACAACAGTGTTGATTTTGGGATTCTTCCACCTTACATGCGTAGAACATAACCTGCAATCTTCAGTCTTCTTTCAACATTAAGTTTGTGCAGGCTGTGTAGACCTCGTATTCTCAGCACTTCATCGTTTGTAACTTGGTTGGGTTAACATCTTCAGAATTCATCTATAGCATTGTTGGTGAAAAATATGGAGACTGTGTGCTGATTTTACTGACATTTTCCAAGTCTCACACATATAAACGATAAAGGAGTACAGTCAAAGCTTTGTTGACATATTACAGACCTAATTGCCATATGGACCAATTTTCCAGTTCTGCTGGTGATTTCTGCATCTGTGACCTCATTATTACATATAAAGCTACCGAGATATGGCAATCTGTCAACATCTTGTAATATCTTCTATTGCACTGTAATCGGGGAAGAGACGAGTAATTTCCACTTACTTTGCACATTCTGTTTGCCTTATCTCTATTAATTTCCAGCCCTACACAATAAGGCATTTAATGAGAAAGCAGATAAAAATTAACTTGATGCCTTCCAAGAAGACGGTCTCTACTAAGTCTCTACTCCTTCAAGTCTGACTATGTAAGTGTAGACCAGAGATGGTTTAAATTCAGAGAAATAGTATCGACATCAATTAAGAGATATATACCAAATAAACTGAAAGGATACCAAATAAATTAAAAGGGTGGTGCACAAAATATGTCAAAACTCAGCTGCAGAAGCAATGAAAAAAAGCATGTCAAAATTTAAAAGAATGCAAAATCTCCAAGATTAGCAATGTTTTACTGAAGCTCGAAACTTAGGGTGGGTTTCAGTGCAAGATGTGTTTAATAGTTCCCATAGTGAAACTTCGTTTTGAAATCTGGAAGAAAATCCAAAGAGGTTCTGGTTGCATGTGTAGTACACCAATGGCAAGACACAACCAATACCTTCACTGCGCAATAGCTGTGGTAATGTTACTGATGACAGTGCTACTAAAGCAGGGTTACTAAACATGGATTTCTGAAATTTCTTCACCAAAGACAACAAAGTAAATATTGCAGTATTCAAATCAAGAACAACTGCAACTGTGAGTAACTTAGTAGTAGCTCTCCTCAGTGTCATAAAGCAATTATGTTTCTTTCAGAGAATGCTGATACAATAGCTCCATTAGAAATCATATATAGCCGCTCATTTGATAAAGATCCATACCTAGAGACTGAAAAGTTGCTCAGGTCACACCAATGCTCAAGAAAGAAAAGAGGAGTAATCTACTAAATAACAGACTCATATCACTAATGTTGATTTGCATTAGGATTTTGGAACATATATTGTGTTTGAATATTATGAATTATCTCAAAGATAATGATTCATTGATAAATAGCCAAGATAGATTCAGAAATATCGACCTTTTAAAGCACAGCTAGCTCTTTAGTCACACAGAGTAATAAGTGCTGTCGACTGGGGATCTCAAATTGATTCCATATTTGTAGATTTCCAGAAGACTTTTTGAAACAGTTCCTCACAAGCATTTTCTAATCATATTGTGTGCCTATGGTGTATTGTCTCAGTTGTGCAACTGGATGTGTGGTTTCCTGTCAGAAAGGTCACAGTTCATATTAATTGATGGAAAATCGTCAAGTAAAACAGAAGTGATATCTGACATTCCTCAAGGAAGTGTTATAGACCACCTGCTGTTGCTGATATTCATTAACAATTTAAGAGAGAATCTGAGCAGTCCTCTTAGATGATGCTATCATTTACAGTCTTGCAAATCATTTACTGTCTTGTAAAGCGATCAGATGATCAAAATGAACTGCAAAATGATTTAGGCTACCTATCCATATGATGCAAAAAGTGGTAACTGACCTTAAATAATAAAAATTGTTATGTCATCCGCATGAGTAGTAAAAGGCATCTACTAAATTTTGGTCACACGATAATTCACGCAGATCTAAAGGCTGTGAAGTCTACTGAATACTTAGGAATTACATTTACAAATAACTTAAATTGGAATGCTCACATAGATAATGCGGTGGGAAAGCAAACAAAAGACTGTGATTTAATAGTAAAACATTTAGAAGATTAGGATTACTAAAGAGACTATCTACAACTATACTTGTCAGTCCTCTTTTGGAGTATTCTGCATGGTGTGGGATCCTTACCAGATAGGACTGACAGAGGACATCATTTAAAAGTTCAAAGAAGGGCAGCTCATTTTGTATTATTAGCAAACAGGAAAGTGCATGCCGCAGATATCACATGTGAATTATGGTGGCAGTCAATAAAGCAAAAGCATTTTGCTGGAGCAGGTTCTTAAAATTTCAATCATCAACTTTCTTTGTTTGGCACGGCACTTGGAGGGCGACGGTTCAGTCTTCACCCATCTGTCTCTTTTGTCCCATGTCCTGATTATTTTCTCCTCATGCCTCACTCCTGTCTTTACTTTGAACAGTTCATGGATCTCTCCCATGAACTTCACTTTCGATATTGCATTTTTCATGTTTCTTGTCATATTAACATCAAAGATAATGATAATGTGCAAGAATAATGTAAGGCTAGCATCTTTTTAGTCACATATTTCTGCTGATACAGGTTATATTGTACGCCTGGAAATACAATGTCAATTTTGTTCCGATGACAACGTATGTCACCTGGGAGTAGTAGATGTACTGGCAATGGTTTCAGTGTCATCCGCCAACAGATAGTGTAATGGCATAGCTATCAGAGTGCTATATGTGTCTACCCTTTAATAGGAAATGCTCACAGCCAGTGTGATGCAGACATGTGAAGCAAGCAGGCAACCATGCCAGGAAGGCACACTCGTGATTCTTATAGCCAACGAGTGAGTTTAAAAAGGGGTAAAATTGTGGGCTTCCGAGTGGCAGGATGGTCCTTTCGGGGGAATTTCCACACAAGTTGGATGTGCTGCATCAGTTATGCAATGCTGCTAGTATCAGTAGTCACGTAAACATTCTCACACACATAATTGAGGTTCTGGACATCCACACAGCACAGATGCTCACTAGGATTGTTGTACTGAAAGGGCAGCAGTTGCAGATCGTACGGCTACCACAGCACAGATAAAAGGTCTTGTGAGCCCCAGATGTGTCAACACAAACTGTTGCGAAGCAGTTATTGCCAGTTGCGTTACGGACGTGCACACATCTATCCTGTCCTCCAATCGTGCCTCAGCACTGACATGCATGGTTCGAGTGGTGCCATTAGAGGATCTATTTGAGGATGGCATGGCACGCCATGGTTGTAAGTGATGAAAGCAGATTCCGCTCACACGCAAGTGATGGTCGTATCAGCAAATGACATAAATCTGGTGAGCACTCTCTTGTAGAGTGCATTTGCCCAAGATACAGTGGCCCCACCCCAGGCCTTATGGTCTGTGGTGCGATAAACTACAACTCTCATTCATCTGTGGTGTTTCTGCACTTGGTACATGCAGAATGATGTTACACCTGTTATTTTTGCATTCTTGTAACTGGAAGGTAATGCACTGTTCCAACAGTATAGTGAGGACCCACACGCTGCCCATGAAACTCAGTGTTCTCAGAAAGATGAGCAGTGACTTCCCGGGCCAGCATGTTCTACGAGTTTGTCTCCAACCGAGCACATGTGGGAACATGGGATGAGAAGTGACTCGTGCAACTTGTCAACCAACAACTCTTACATAACTATCTGAACAGATTGAGCATGTGTGACATAATTTATCTCAGGACAGTTTTTGCCATCTGTACTATCGACTGAATGCCGTAGTCAAAAATGGTTCAAATGGCTCTGAGCACTATGGGACTCAACTGCTGAGGTCATTAGTCCCCTAGAACTTAGAACTAGTTAAACCTAACTAACCTAAGGACATCACAAACATCCATGCCCGAGGCAGGATTCGAACCTGCGACCGTAGCGGTCTTGCGGTTCCAGACTGCAGCGCCTTTAACCGCATGGCCACTTCGGCCGGCTGAATGCCGTAGTCAGTGCCTGCACTGTCACCAGTGAGGGCTACACCACGTACTAATGTGTGTGTTTTGGCACGGGTCGATACATGCTAGCTGAGAAGCATTTGCAGTATTGATCTGTAAATGTGATCATTTCATGTACTCCATATGCACTGTTGCAACATTAAATCTAGAGTGAATTTTCTTCTGGCAGTGGGCACAGACTTTTACCTCACAACTTTGATACATTTTACTTTTTCTTTTTCTTAGTCTTTATCCCCTGCTATCACAGTCTCAGCATGTTAATGTGGATTTGGCAGTATTAGTGGTAAATTGTGGCCAGATGCCCTTTCCATGCCACCTCCCCCCCCCCCTCCCCCCCTTCCAACCCACACCAGAGTGAAAGTTATGTACCCTGTATCTGTATGTATCTAATATTATCGTGTGTGAAAGTGTGAGAATGTTTCAAAATGTTTGAGGATCATGTAACTGATGTGGGGTGTGCATACCAGTTTGCTATTCATCTAGTCGGATGTTGACAACAGCCTAAAAACCATGTCCACACTGGCTCTAGCTGCATGCTAACGTTGGCATCTACCCAGGAGTATTACAATTTCGATAGAGTACAGTAGAGTTTTAATGATTTATACAATACTTTTATGTCATGAATTTTAGAGAATTGATTGAAGATGTCTTTCTGCTGTTGTTTAATTTATGATATAGCCGCAACAGAAAATCCAACAGAATATGTTAATTATTCTGGTCTTGTTCATTTCCGTATTTGTTCTGTGTTAAAGTAATTGTTCAGATGCATACAACATAAAAGTAAAAGTAAGGTCTATGATGACAGGCAGTGACTGGGCTGTTGTCCTGACAGCAGGTAGGGTGCAGCCTTTGTTCACTGTGGCACTAGGAGGGAGAGGGTTAATGGCCTATCACCCCAGCTTCCTTTTACCCCTGGGAAATATCCCCAGGAGTCACCTGATAGCAGGTTGGCGTCACCTGGGGGCCATCCTGCAGTCACTGGAACAAGGAAAATTCCCCACCTTTTATGTTTTATGGGGAATCGAGCCCAGGACCTCCTGATTGGAGTCTAGTGCGCTACCCACTAAACCTCCACAACCACCGTGCTTATGGGATATGAAATGTCTGCATCTATATGACTACTCTGCATTTCACAGCTCAGTGCCTGACAGAGGATTTATCAAACCACTTCCATACTGTTTCTCTACCGTTCCACTCTTGAACAATGTGTGGGGAAAAGTAACACTTAAATTGCTCTGTGTGATCTCTGATTCGTTGTGTTTTATTATAACGATCATTTTTCCCTATGAAGGTGAGTGCTATGAAAATTAAAATGTTTTTGCATTTGGAGGATGAAGTTGGAGACTGGAATTTTGTGAAAAGATCTTGCCACAGCAAAAAAGTATTTCTTTTTGTGATTACCATCTCAACTCGCATATCATGTCTGTGACTCTCTCTCTCCTAATATTTTACAATAATACAGACTGAGCTGCCCTCATTTTGACTTTGATTTCCTCCATCATTCGTATCCCATGGTGTACTTGTGCATTGGCATCTTGAAACACAACCAATGATCATCCAAATGTCGACTATATGACAGGACAGTAGGTTCGAGGATCCTATCATCATATTGCACAGCCCTCAAATAGCCTTATTAGAAATGAGATGTGTCAGACATCTGTATACCATACTGGCCCAAAACATGACCGATCCATCTGCCTGCTAAACTTAAAAGACTGGACTGCAGGTCTGAAACACATTTTTCACTGGAGCGGACACAAATGAACAAGAATTATCTATGGCTCTGAACAGTAGCTGAGCACAAGCAGACACCATTCTGTTGCATTTGGTTAGCATTCACAGGTGTTCACTCATGTTCTGCCCATTATCAGTCCTTCGATGAACTGTCAAACGAAGTCTCCATCATCTCTGCATTGGTGAGAGCAGGAGAGAAAGAGCTAAATTCTGGTGTTTCATCAGTGAACTTTTGTCTTCAACTCAAGATCTTTGAGCAGCAGAATGGTCTGAAGAGAATGTAATGTTTCTGATAACAGAATAGATGCTCGTGAATTCCAAGATGTCCACGCCATAAATGCCAAATAAAAAGAAATACAATTGACAGAGAGTTTCCGAGGTACTGGGAACATGAGAAAGATGATAATTACATTAGATACTTTCATCAGCCATAAATGGAGTGAATAAGCACGAGCTTTGTATTTGTTTTTATTAAAAAAGAACAGCACAACAAAGTTCCTTGAAAGTAAACATGTACAAAAATGTATCTATCATGCTGATTAAAATTATGTACATACCCCACACGAGCTTTGTATTTGTTTTTATTAAAAAAGAACAGCACAACAAAGTTCCTTGAAAGTAAACATGTACAAAAATGTATCTATCATGCTGATTAAAATTACGTACATACCCCACAAGCCACCTTAGTAATTTCTTGTCCTGTTCCACTGACAAATAGTGCTAGGAAAAACGACAGTCTATATGCCTCTGTACAAGCCCTAATTTCTCTTGTCCTTGTGGCCTTTACATTAATTGTAAATTGGTGGCTGTAGGATCATCCTGCAGTCAACCTCAAGTACGAGGTACCTAAATAGTTAAATAGTGTTTTGTGAAATGAATATCATCTTCCCTCCAGGGGTTCCTATTTGAGTTCATGAAGCATCTCTATAATACTTATGTGCTGATCAAACTTACTGGTTCCAGAATGAGATTTTCACTCTGCAGCGGAGTGTGCGCTGATATGAAACTTCCTGGCAGATTAAAACTGTGTGCCCGACCGAGACTCGAACTCGGGACCTTTGCCTTTCGCGGGCAAGTGCTCTACCAACTGAGCTACCGAAGCACGACTCACGTCCGGTACTCACAGCTTTACTTCTGCCAGTACCTCGTCTCCTACCTTCCAAACTTTACAGAAGCTCTCCTGCGAACCATGCAGAACTAGCACTCCTGAAAGAAAGGATACTGCGGAGACATGGCTTAGCCACAGCCTGGGGGATGTTTCCAGAATGAGATTTTCACTCTGCAGCGGAGTGTGCGCTGATATGAAACTTCCTGGCAGATTAAAACTGTGTGCCCGACCGAGACTCGAACTCGGGACCTTTGCCTTTCGCGGGCAAGTGCTCTACCAACTGAGCTACCGAAGCACGACTCACGTCCGGTAATCACAGCTTTACTTCTGCCAGTACCTCGGTAAAGCTGTGAGTACCGGACGTGAGTCGTGCTTCGGTAGCTCAGTTGGTAGAGCACTTGCCCGCGAAAGGCAAAGGTCCCGAGTTCGAGTCTCGGTCGGGCACACAGTTTTAATCTGCCAGGAAGTTTCATATCAGCGCACACTCCGCTGCAGAGTGAAAATCTCATTCTGGAAACATCCCCCAGGCTGTGGCTAAGCCATGTCTCCGCAGTATCCTTTCTTTCAGGAGTGCTAGTTCTGCATGGTTCGCAGGAGAGCTTCTGTAAAGTTTGGAAGGTATGAGACGAGGTACTGGCAGAAGTAAAGCTGTGAGTACCGGACGTGAGTCGTGCTTCGGTAGCTCAGTTGGTAGAGCACTTGCCCGCGAAAGGCAAAGGTCCCGAGTTCGAGTCTCGGTCGGGCACACAGTTTTAATCTGCCAGGAAGTTTCATATCAGCGCACACTCCGCTGCAGAGTGAAAATCTCATTCTGGAAACATCCCCCAGGCTGTGGCTAAGCCATGTCTCCGCAGTATCCTTTCTTTCAGGAGTGCTAGTTCTGCATGGTTCGCAGGAGAGCTTCTGTAAAGTTTGGAAGGTAGGAGACGAGGTACTGGCAGAAGTAAAGCTGTGAGTACCGGACGTGAGTCGTGCTTCGGTAGCTCAGTTGGTAGAGCACTTGCCCGCGAAAGGCAAAGGTCCCGAGTTCGAGTCTCGGTCGGGCACACAGTTTTAATCTGCCAGGAAGTTTCAAACTTACTGGTGATAAATCTCTGAATTGGTTCAATGTCTTCCTTTAATCCAATGTCATGCAGATCCCAAACACTCAAGCAATGCTAAAGAATGGGTCACACTAGTGTTGTGTCCTTTACAGACAAGCTACACTTTCCTAAAATTCTTGCAATAAACCTATTTGGCCATTTGCCTTCCCTACAACCAATTTTGCTTGTTTCATGTCTTACTGCTTTGCAACATTATGGCTAGGTATTTAATTGACGTGACTGTCAAGCAGCATACTACTGATGCTGTATTCAAACATCATGGGATTTTTTTTCCTTCTCATCTGCATTAACCTACATTTTTTTATATTTACAGTAAGCTTCCATTCATCTCACCAATCACAAATTTTGTCTAAGTCATCTTATATCCTCCTATAGTCACTCAATGGCGACATTTGCTCATACACAATAGCGTCATCAGCAAACAGCCTCATAGTGCTGGCCACATTGGCTGTCAGATCCTTAATGTACACTTATTAGCCAAAACATTATGACCACTGCCCACTGCAAGTTGGATGCTGCCTGGTGGCATTGCGGGCATGTGATGCGGTAACAAAAATATGTAAATAGAGCAGAGGGGGGTGGGGGCTCACTTAGGTAAGATATGGGCTGCAAATGGGGAAATCAGTTGAGATAAGTGATTTTGATAAATGGCAGATTATTATTATGCTAAGCGTGTGACACACATCTCAAAAGCGGCAATGCTGGTCAAATGTTCATGTGCTATCTATCACTAGGTGCTAAATGGTTAGACATCCATGACTCTTCACAGTACTTGGGGTTTGGCGGCATGTCTGGCTGCAATGTAGGATAGACGGTGATTTGTAGCAACTCTGCTGAAAGAGCACAATGCTAGTGCACGCACAAGTGTTCCATAGCACACTGTTCATTGTAAATTCTGGAACACGGATCTCCGCAGCAGACCACTCCTACATGTTCACATGTCTACCCAACAACATCATCAGTTGTGATTGCAGTGGGCACAGGACCATTCGGATTAAACCATCAATCAATGGAAATGTTGGCTCTTTGGGTGAATCCCATTTTTGCTACACTAGGTTGATAGGTGTCTCCACAAAAACCATCATTGAGGTGAATGGCAGCTCCAAATGTGCAGCACACCACGGATGCTGGCTGGTGGGAGCAGCATTATGCTTGGGAGACATTCTCCTGCACTTGCATGTAGTAATCAAAGACATGCCGACAGCTGTGAATCACCTGTGTCCCTTCATGCTTGATGTCTTCCCCGACAGCGATGTCATCTTTCAGCAGTGTAAATGTCTGTGTCTCAGAGCCAGAATCATGCTACAGAGGTTTGAAAAGCATTATAGTGACGTCACGTTGATGTCTTGGTGGCCAAATTTGCCTGATGTAAACCTAAAAAACCCATCTGGATCACTATCGGGCATCATTACCACGTATGCAAATCAGTGAATTACAAGACCTGTGTGTAGACATCTAATGCTTCCTACCTCCTCAAACCTAACAACAAGCTGTCTGATCCCTGATACGCAGAATCAGTGATGTATTTTGTCCCAAAGATGGACAAACAAGCTATTAAGCAGGTCATAATGTTTTGGACCACCAGTCTATACAGGATGTTACAAAAAGGTACTGCCAAACTTTCAGGAAACATTCCTCACACACGAAGAAAGAAAATATGTTATGTGGACATGTGTCCAAAAACGCTTACTTTCCATGTTAGAGCTTATTTTATTACTTTTCTTCAAATCACATTAATCATGGAATGGAAACACACACCAACAGAATGTACCAGCATGACTTCAAACACTTTGTTACAGGAAATATTCAAAATGTCCTCCGTTAGCGAGGATACATGCATCCACCCTTCTTCTCATGGAATCCCTGATGCGCTGTTGCAGCCCTGGAGAATGGCGTATTGCATCACAGCCATCCACAATATGAGCACGAAGAGTCTCTACAATTGGTACCGGGGTTACGTAGACAAGAGCATTCAAATGCCCCCATAAATGAAAGTCAAGAGGGTTGAGGTTAGGAGTGTGTGGAGGCCATGGTATTGGTCAGCCTCTACCAATCCATCGGTCACCGAATCTGTTGTTGAGAAGCGTACGAACACTTCAACTGAAATGTGCAGGAGCTCCATCGTGCATGAACCACATGTTGTGTTGTACTTGTAAAGGCACATGTTCTAGCAGCACAGGTATGAAATCATGATAACATGCTCCATAGAGCGTAGGTGGAAGAACATGGGGCCCAATTAAGACATCACCAACAATGCCTGCCCAAACGTTCACAGAAAATATGTGTCAATGACGTGATTGCACAATTGCGTGCAGATTCTCATCAGCCCACTCATGTTGACTGTGAAAATTTACAATTTGATCACGTTGGAATGAAACCTCATCCGTAAAGAGAACATTTGCACTGAAATGAGGATTGACACAATGTTGGAGAACCATTCGCAGAAGTGTGCCTGTGGAGACCAATCAGCTGCTGATAGTGCCTGCACACGCTGTACATGGTACAGAAACTACTGGTTCTCCCGTAGTACTCTCCATACAGTGACGTGGTCAACGTTACCTTGTACAGCAGCAACTTCTCTGACGCTGACATTAGGGTTATCGTCAACTGCACGAAGAATTGCCTCGTCCATTGCAGGTGTCCTCGTCGTTCTAGGTCTTCCCCAGTCGCTTAGTCATAGGCTGGAATGTTCCGTGCTCCATAAGATGCCGATCAATTTCTTCGAACGTCTTCCTGTCGGGACACCTTCGTTCTGGAAATTTGTCTCGATACAAACGTACCGCACCATGGCTATTGCCCAGTGCTAATCCATACTGCAAAACCACGTTCCTGACGAACACTAACCTGTTGATGCTACGTATTGATGTGCTTGATGCTATTACTGTAGAGCAATGAGACGCATGTCAACACAAGCACCGAAGTCAACATTACCTTCCTTCAATTGGGCCAACTGGCGGTGAATCGAGGAAGTACAGTACATACTGACGAAACTAAAATGAGCTCTAACATGGAAATTAAGCATTTCCGGACACATGTCCACATAACGTATTTTCTTTATTTGTGTGTGAGGAATGTTTCCTGAAAGTTTGGCCGTACCTTTTTGTAACACCCTGTATAGAGAATGAGGGTGGTGCCATCATACTTCCCCGGGGCACTCCTGAGAATAACCCCAATACCCCTGCCTCTGATGAACACTCACCATCAAGGACGACATTCTGGCTTCTGCTACACAAGAAGTCATCTCGAGCCATTCACATATCTTGAAACCTAATCTGTAATTTCAGACCTTCATCAACAGTATGCAGTGGCGCACTGTGGCAAACACTTTCTGGAAACAGCAATGTGGAATCTGCCTGTTCCCTTCATTGCTGATTTGCAGGATATCTTGTGAGAAAGGAGCAAGTCGAGTTTCACACGAACGATGATTTCTAAATCTGTGCTGATTTGTGAACAGAAGCTTTTCTGTCTCGTGGAAATCAAAGTGAAAATACATTCAAGAATTCTGCAGCAAACCAGTGTTAAGGATATTGGTTTGTAATGTTTCGGGTCCATTTTTTTACTCTTCTTATATACAGGAATTACCGTGCTTTTTTCCAGTTGCTTATGACTTTGCATTAAGCAGGAAATTACAATAAATGCATGCTAAGAACAGGACCTATGCCATAGTGCACTATTTGTCGAGAGACCCATTGCTGAAATTTTGACATTTTGTTGGCTAAACAGTAGGTTGGAGGATTCAGTTCTGATACTGCACAGCTCTCAAATTATACTTACTAGTTATTAGAGGCATTTGATATCCATAGGTGACACAAGACCAAAACCAGACTGACTCAACTATGTGCTGAATCTGTGGGTCTTCACACTTCAGGCATGCATTGGTACCTGGCCATTTCCGCACCCTTCTACAAGGATCATCAGGTATCAAAGAAATGGTTCACTTATTGTGAAAGGAATACAATACCACTGATCCAAGTTCCGCTGGAGGACACCCTGTATCACCACTAGTAATCTCCTTTCCTGTTGCACCACAAACAGAGTGAGGGCAAAATGACTTGTCTATATGCCTCTGAATGAGCCCTAATCTCTCTAAACTTGTCTTCATGGCCCTTACATGGAATGTACATTAGTCGCAGTAGATTGTTCTGCAGTCAGCGTCAACAGCCATTTCTCTAAATTTTCTCACTAGTGCTCCTTAAAAAGATTGTCGCTTGCCATCCACCGGTTTCCATGTACACCACGATTCTTTGTGCACTACATTCCCGGGGGTTTGTACTGTAGTACATAATGGACACCTAGAGACCCCACTGAATGTGTCGAGATGGTTGTGTACCATGTGAGTCAACACAGCTCTCCCCATTATCTGCAAAAAAGTCACAGTGCAGTTACAGTAAGTTCCTGAGGTACTACCTGTCAGCTATAATTTGAAGTTAGCAGTCGTCAGTTGTTGTTGGCTCTGAGCAATCTCTGTAGTGCCGATTTTTAACATTTTGTTACTGCAAAGGCTGTGGAATGTTCATATGACGTCGCTGTAGCTTTTGCCAATTGTGTGGTAACTTTGCATGCTGACAAAAATTCTTACTGTAAAGTAACAATGCTTGGGCAGTCTTTAAGCATTAACGCTTTAATCCCATTGCAAAGTCAAATTTTTTGATGTTATATTTGACATGTGATCAGTTTGTTTATTTATTTATTTTTGTAATTTTATTTTTGTGGTTTAGGACAAAAACTGTAGTGGTAGTGTATTTCTCCTAGAGCCCTTTTGTGGGCTGCTATTTTCCACTGTGAAAATGAGGCAATTTTTTTTTTTCCAACTACACAAGTGACGATAGTAGTGATCTGACAACAAACAAAAACTGTTTGTTGTAGCAATTTTTATGCATCTGGTACAGTGTACTATCACAAGATACCAGGTACATCAACAGATGGTAATATATATTCCCAAAAGCTTTGTAAAACCACTAAGTGGTTGGCAAGTGTGCTTCCCGAGATTCACAAAAGACATAATTGTGTAATACCGTATTTACTCAAATCTAAGCTGCACTTTTTTCCGGTTTTTGTAATCCAAAACACCACCTGCAGCTTAGAATCAAGTGCAAAGTAAGCGGAAGTTCTGAAAAATGTTGGTAGGTGCCGCCACAACTAACTTCTGCCGTCGAATATATGTAGCACTACACAGGCATGCTTTGCAGGCACAAAGATAAATACTGGCGCCAAAACCTCTGCGTCAGTAAAGAAATTAAAAAAAAAACGGTGGAGGGTGGTGGGGGGGGGGGGGGTGGAAGACGAGCTTTTTTCTCTGCCCCGAGTTTCGACCACTGCATTTTCATACTTTATCCAACAAAGTAAATACAAATTCCATATTCTTCATCTCTGAATGTTGCAGCCTTTCAATGTACTATGAAAATCCGACTGGAAGACTGTTTGGGATGTTTGTCAATATGGCCAAGTCTACGTTCTGAATTTTTGTCCTACCTCTGACAAGAGATGGTTGTTAATAGCTACTTTTATGAATTGTGAATCACATGCAGTATTCTCTTCACCATAGGAATAATACGAATGTAAACATTTTGCCATGTATTCCTACGTGATTCCTGCTATCTCATTTAAATCCTGTCTTCCTAATAAACTACGAAACTAGAGTGAGACAACAGCAAACGCGGAAGAATATATATATCATGTCATGTTTATATTCGTATTATTCCTATGCTGAATAGTGATACAGTCAGATTTTTAAACCTAAGATGGCTCTAATTTCTGTGCAGAATGTAATGCACTAAAGAGGCGTCTGCAAAAATTTTCAAACGGAGAAAATTTTTCGCTAAACTTTCGTTTGGAACATCTATCATATGCAGTCTATTATATGGTTCTTGTTGATCATTATCAAAGAAACCAGCAGTGTAAGTAACAACAAATAGCAGTCTCTTGCCATTGTCTCACTGATGAGACGATTCCTCTCTCTTTTTTTTTTTTTTTTAATTGTAAGCGGCGGTAGCGTGCGCAAAAGCAAGCCATCCCGCGAGCGGCGACAGGCCGTAAACACGCATAATCAGAACGCGACAAACAATGCATGGCACAGTCCTATAATGCATTTTGAGCTTAGAGTGATGGAAACACCTATACATCTACAATTACATCTACATTGATACTCCGCAAGCCACCCAATGGTGTGTGGCAGAGGGCACTTTACGTGCCACTGTCATTACCTCCCTTTCCTGTTCCAGTCACGTATGGTTCGCGGGAAGAACGACTGTCTGAAAGCCTCCGTGCGCGCTCTAATCTCTCTAATTTTACATTCGTGATCTCCTTGGGGGGTATAAGTAGGGGGAAGCAATATATTCGATACCTCATCCAGAAACACACCCTCTCGAAACCTGGCGAGCAAGCTACACCGCGATGCAGAGCGCCTCTCTTGCAGAGTCTGCCACTTGAGTTTATTAAACATCTCCGTAACGCTATCACGGTTACCAAATAAGCCTGTGACGAAACGCGCCGCTCTTCTTTGGATCTTCTCTATCTCCTCCGTCAGACCGATCTGGTACGGATCCCACACTGATGAGCAATACTCAAGTATAGGTTGAACGAGTGTTTTGTAAGCCACCTCCTTTGTTGATGGACTACATTTTCTAAGCACTCTCCCAATGAATCTCAACCTGGTACCCGCCTTACCAACAATTAATTTTATATGATCATTCCACTTCAAATCGTTCCGCACGCATACTCCCAGATATTTTACAGAAGTAACTGCTGCCAGTGTTTGTTCCGCTATCATATAATCATACAATAAAGGATCCTTCTTTCTATATATTCGCAATACATTACATTTGTAATGTAACAAAGAGAATGGCACTTATCAGATCAAAGAAAAATAAGCAATCAATTCAAACCAGACGAAGCACTTGAAAAAGACTCTCTAGTATAAATGCGGACGGAGAGCCTGACGCATAGCAATGACTACGTGGTAAAGCTTAACTGCTAAGTTTACCGTACGCACCAAACTACTGTAGCTGTATCGTCATTCATTCGACCTAAATGGACCAACTTTGTTTCGGTTTGGAGATGTGGTCTAAAACGTTTCTCCCCCTTGAATTTTGAGTCACAAATTTCAAGTGGGGCTTAGATTCGGGAAAAATTTTTTTCCTTGATTTCGAGTCTCATTTTTCAGGTGCGGCTTAGATTCCAGTGTGGCTTAGATTCGGGTAAATACAGTAAGTGTACTTCCCAAACCATTTTGAGAAACTATTTTGATGGAAAGCATATTTTCCAAGAGCCATTAAAACACTGTTATTTGGTGGGCTGTATACTTCTCACAGCCCTAAAAGCTATATTTCATAACAAAAAGAAAGTAAACTGGTGCAGCGGACTATCACTGGATGCCAGGAGCATGCAGAAGTGGTTCAATGTATTCCCATAAATGCAGTAAAGAAACACAGCTACTGCTAAGTATATCCCTCATGACCAGTAAAAGCCTTAAGTGACTCTTTGCAGCAGGTCGACAGACTGTACAGCCCACGTGAGTCACACTGTCCCATTAATGAATGGAGACACAATGCACTCTGCTAAAGTAAATGAGAGTGCAGGTTCGCTTTCACCTACATTACACAGTCAGTTGTACTTAGTGATTTCTGGTGGACAAAAGAATATTGAGAAAGGAGAAATGAAGGAAGATAAGTGTTTAATGTCCCATAAACACTGAGGTCTTTAGTGTCTGAGCACAAACTCTGATTGTTTCAAGGATGGGAAGGCTATTTATTGTGCCCTTTCAGAGAAACCATCTCGGCATTTGCCTGTACTGATTTAGAGAAAGCTCAGGAATCCCAAGTCTGGGTGGACTAGATGGAGCTGTAGAGAGCAAAAACTGTAGAGGAAAACAGAGATTGGAATACATCCAGCAGATAATTGAGGCTGTAGGTTGAAAGGGCTACTCTGAGATGAACAGGTTGCCACAGGAGAGTAATGCATGGACTTTAACTGTTAGTCGCCCTGAATGTGAGTCCAGTGAGCTCACCACTGTGCCACCTCGCTCGATATATTTTGAGAGAAGTTCCTGATTTAACCATTTCACAGGATGTGGGACGTGTACTTACCATCAACTGTATTTCTTTACTGTATTCCTGAGAACACATCATACGAGCTCTGTATGCACCTGGCACCTGATGTTAGTTTGCTGCACCAGCTGAACTTTCTGTCTGTTATGAAATGTAGCTTTTAATTGTCATTAAATGTCACTTGTTCCTTTCAGAAGCAGTTGCAAATATATGTGCCACCAAATAATGTTGTTTTGAAGGCCACTGGGAAGTATGCTCACTACCAAAGTAATTTTTCCATGATACAAGAAGAATATACTTACCACAAAATTAATTTCTTTTTTGGACTGCAGAAAAGATACTTACCACCAACTGACCATACTTACCACTAATTTAGTTGTTTTACTATGCTCTTGGGAAAATGTTGTACCTCCTCTGGACGTGGTTGACCTTTTGTGATAATATGCTAAACCACTGGTGCCTGTTTGTCATGACATCAGTGCTGTTGTCACTTGTTACAACAGAACACATTGTTTCATTCTGCAATATATGCTATTGTGACTTGCCTCAGCTCGTTTCTTTAAGTAGTGTTAAATGAAGTTTCTAGGATTGTAAAATAGATAGTCAAATAAAAACAGAAAATTCCTTTTTTTCACATGTAGTAGTAACTCATAACAGCTTACTAAAGACAGTGGGAAGTATACTTACTACTATAGTTTTTTGCTCCTAAATCACAAAAATAAAATAATCAAAAATTAAATTTAGTTGAAACTTGTAAAATGATACCAAAACAATTAACTTTACAGGGCTGCTACAAAAAATGTGCCCACAAATGGGTTAAAAACAAAGTTTGCAAGCTGTGGGGGCAGTGTGAAACTTTTTTAAGCACTGTATTTGAAAAATATTATTCATTTTGTTCCACTTCTAGAATGTTAGGTTTTGTGGATTTTTGCCTGTACATTAATGGGTGTGGATGCGTTCAGTGGAAGCAAGTGTGTCGTGAATGATTTTTCTCAGTAAATATGTCCTACTGACTTTGCAGTATATCTCCAATGTTCTGGATGCATCAAATGAAGTTTAAAAGACAGCTATATGCTGTTGCTGGTATGTCTCTTCATGTAAATGTCAGAGTTACTATTATTATTCAATACAGAAAGGAAGATTACCAGCTTAGCAATTTGCTGAAAATGGGTTCAATAAAGGGAATATTACAATTAACATCCTGTTAACGACAAATTAATTAGAGATGGGAAGCAGCCCCAGATTGGAGAAGGAAATTGGACGGATAGCTGACTCCATAAAAATTAATACATTTCATACTGTGCTCGAGCACAGGCAATAAAAAACAGTGAGCAAACATGATGCGTGTACTTGTTGCCTCAGGGTCTCCTGCGAAACTGAGGTCCTTGAGTAAGCTACATCACACTGCTTCGTTGTGTACTTGTTGTCAAGCCAGTTTATGAAGTACACATCCCTCTTCATTTTTATATAACTTTGTTTTGAATGCACTGTACAAGAATATTGAATACCTTGAAAATTATCGAGTTCAGCCATCCATTCACATGTAATATTCCAACAGCTCCATCACCGATGAGAGCCTTCAGGGGTGTAAAACGAGTAAGTGAGAAGTGCCACTGAACTACTAACAAACATTTTCATCTACTACTAATCTGCTCACATTAATCATTATTCAAGGGGATCAGTTCTACATCATTTTATTTTTATAAATATACAGAGAAGCAACTACTTGAAAAAAGCCAATGCTCTGCTACTTAAACTGCTCTGCCACTATTTTGATTTAATACTTCATGCTAAATGGGCATTTAATTTTACACAGGACACTGTCATCTAAACTTATTCTGATAAATTCATATACTTCCTTCTTGTGCAATGCCCTTTATGCTGTCAATGTCACGTTGGGACCGGTACAGTAGTTTCTGTTCTGTGGAGGACCAACCGTACCTGCACATAGGCTATTATTATGATGTAATCACCGCTTCAAAAGGCATTCCTGTCTGCTCCTAGAGAATATGTTGCATGGCTAAATATGGTCTTCTGTTAGAAAGTGTTTGTGTGTTGTGTATTTGAGGTGGGACAGGTAGGTAAATTCACATATCCAGGTAAATTATTGGTGTACTGGCTAATAAAACATTTTTTACTTTAATTTTGAATATTTGGGGATTTCTCGACTGCTCCTAATGTCGGCTGGCAGATGTTAAAAGGGTGTTGCACCTGAATATAAAACAGTTTTCTTAACCCTAAGCTTCAATGCATATTCTCTATGGAAATTATTTATATTGTGATTGTTATGGTTGCAAACTTTGCAATTAATGCTAAATTCTCTCTTGTCCATTTCAGCAGCTCAAGGTCAGCATATCTTGCTGCTATGTGGAGGACCCAGGTCCAATTCGTGGTAATGCCTTTTTTTTTAAGGGGCGAAGCTACTCCACACCCACACTGACATGGTGACCATCACCAAAGTTCTACCATCACCTCCGTTTGCTTCGTTACAATTGAGAAGTGCACAGGATGTGGGGTCATGATGTTGTCCGTAGGATTACCCACTAATACAGGCACTTTGAGGCGACAGAAGTGGTCGAGAAGTGAGCAGAACGTAGCAGTTTTAAGGGCAGAGGGAGAAAAGTGCCGAGGCAAGCACCAAAGGAAAAGAACTTCTGCAATAGTCTGGACAGATAGTAAGAGCAGTAACAGTTTCTTTCTGTCTGCAAGGGTGAGGTTGTCGTTAGTTTTGGGTATCGTGCGATGCTCGATACCATTGTCGCAGCTTAAAACACTCTTTACGAGTGTCAGTCCTATTGAGGAGGGGTACTCCTGGGCTGTGCACCTCAGTGTCTCCTGGGCCACCTGCAGCATCTGTACTTGTAACATGCCAAGGTCGTTATACGAGTGGTCAATTGGCCATAAAGAGGTTTGGTTGGATATGTTTATGTTTAGTGTGCAATACTGCTTTCCCGTATTGCCAGTTGGTCAGCTAGATATTTGCAGCTGGCAATGCCATTTAGTTTTGCTGTAATGCAGGGATTCGCCAGTGTTTATTTTGTCTGTGAGCTTGTGCTGTCCACAGGTGATTAATTGTCCCTAGATAGAAGTGTTTTTCAGCAGTTGTGTTTTCACCCGTGGTTGTGGTCGTAGTTTCCCAGGTTAAGAATGAAATAATTGTCAGAGTGTCTCAAGTTCCTGTACAGTAGTGTGGTTGTTTTTTGAATATCTGTGTGTGAGTCTCAAGGCAGTATTCTCTGTGAAGGTCGACAGTGTGTGTGGACTGTGGTGCACTTCGTTGTGTATCACCTGTAGGCGGCACAGGCGGTCAGAGCCACATAACCCCAGACTGCAGCTGCATGTATCATCATGGATCTAATCAGTATCATGTACACAGACCTCGATACCCTCCTATTCAGTGTGCTTTACCTGTTGAGCTTAGAGTAACACTGTTTGAGCCTTGCATTTGCTCAGTTGGCCAGTCACTGAAGTATTTGACTTTCACACTGAAACGTATTGGGCGTGTGTGTAGTGTTATTTGTCTTCAGTCTTAATGTGGGGTCCTGCCCACTCATCTCATATAGGGTGCCTAAAGGATGCTGCATTCTCAAAATGCTATACAACAATTCAAGCAAACAACATTAATAGTTTTTATTACAAATAAGAAGTTTGACAATGCTTAACCTGGAATTTACAATGGTGTCGCAAGCAATAGGCGACATGCAGTATAAATCCGAGTCCTTTGCTATGTACAATGTTCGTGCAAGTTTGACACACAGTTTGTGGATCACTAATAACTGTTATTGTAGCATTCAGCGCTAGGCCTGTCCGTATACTGTCCTAATCCTGTCCAAATACTGAGTGGCCGAGGCTGGCAGGAGCGGCACTTATATTCTCTTTGTCTAGGGACCTGCTCCCGTCGTGGTGTGGTCCTTGCCAGTGGGCTATTCGCTGACGGTGTGTTCACTGCCTTCTTAGCTCTTGCAATCTTACTTTTCATTCCAGAGCTTGTGGGTATGCCAGAACACTTAATGATTGTGCAGTTGTTATGGTTTGTCAGTGAACAGAACTGCTTCACACTTGTCAGCATTTGCTTTAACACACTGTCGTTCCAGCTAGGCAGTTTTGTTTGCAGTTGCAAATTATGCCTGATGGTTTCCAGTCTTGCACTAGGATGGTAATGTCATCTGCATAGATGGTTGCCATTGTGTTTTGTTCAGTTGGAAAGTCATTGACGTAGAGATTAAACAAGAGGGGCCCTTGGATGCTGCCTTGGGGTACTCCCACTTGTATACTGTGTTGTGTTGACTGTTTGCCCTGAACGTCGGTGTTGAAGCTTCTGTGGGTGAGATATGAGTGTGTAAGATGCATGAACTCGTTGGAGAGACTAGCAGTGCAGAGTTTTCGAATGAGACGATTGTGCCGTAGATGACTGAAGACCAAGAACAGCACTCCTGTAGCTTTGTTGGTGTTGGGGGTGTGTGTAATATGTTCTACTACACCGAGGAGTTGTTGTGTTGTGGAGTGGTGATTGCAGAATCCAAATTGCTCCAGTCTCAGCGAGTGATTGGTGTTGCAGTGCATAGTAAGATGTTTGAGAATCATCTTCTCAACAATCTTATTCAGGGAGCTCAGCAGGCTGATGGCTCCATAATTTTGTGGTAGGGAGTGGTATTTCCCTGGCTTCCTGAACATCAGGACAGGGAAGTGTTGATGTTGTAGAATGGTATTCGTCATATGTGTGAGATGCTCTATAGCTTTATTTGTGAACTCCTGGGTGACACGGTTTTGAAAGTGATTGGGACCAGGAGCTTTTCTAGCTGTTTTGTGCTTAATAACCTGTGTAATTTCATGTGTAGCAGTATGTATTGTTACATTGCACGTGGGCTGGGTTACAAGCCATGTAACCTCCTGGTTCATTTCAAGTAGCAGTGCTGGATTGGAAGGAGCCAGATTCAGTGTGAATGATGTTGCTAGTGTTCTGGTCATCAGCTCATGCTTCTCCTCCATGGAGTATGCTGGTCTGTAAGGCGGTGGTAAGGGCTTTGACAGCTTCAACAAGTTTCCTGCTTTGTGTAATTTTGGGAATTTGTGGGATATGACTTTTCAAGCATTTCCTTGAACAATGCCCAATTCACACGCTTGTAGCTCAGTATCCTGTGAGATTCACATACTGCTGTGTTTCTGCCAAGTAAAGTATTACAGGTGTTTGGTGAGGCCAAATCATGTATAATTTCAATGTTGATTGTGACTATAATGCCAATCACATCTAATGTCTATCACATTTAGTCTCTGTTCCCCGTTTTAAGTGTCACCTCAGCTGGCACTAGTGTAATGTAGTTTGGGCGCAGTGCATGTTCGCATAGTTTTTTTGCTAATGGTGTTTGATCTTTGTTAGTTCCAAGCAGAGTGTTTAGCATTAAGATCACCAGTGGCTATTAGTCACTATGCTATGTTGAGTATTGTGCTGATATCGCTTGTTATGATATTACCAGATCAATTGTATATCGATATCAATGTAGTGTTCACTCAGTTGACTTGACCCTAACAGCTGTGGCTTCTAGTCTTGCAGGTTCAGGGATCTTAATATTTGTGTATTCTTTGTCTCAATATATGATGATTGCTGTTCCACCCACAGTTGTGCCTTCAGGTGGTCAGTACAGTAGATGTAATATCTTGGGAAGAGTAGTTGTTTGTGTGACTGGAGTTAAGCTTTGTTCATGAGAGCATTCCAGATTCCCTTCTCCTCCATAAATGCAGCTAGCTCTGCCCTTTTGTTGCCAATCCCATCTGCATTCCAGAATAGCATCTGAGTCAAAGTACTGTTGTTTGTGTTTTGTGGTGTATTATCTATGGAAGAGTGTGGGCGGTGTGGTGATAGCAGTTTGTATAGCAGCCATGCAATGGCTGGGTGTAGCCGTCATGAGTTTGTGCATGCGTTATGATGAAGAGCCTCAAGAGGATCTTAAGCCACGTGAGTGGGGAATAGTGTCTCCACTATGCCTCTGATTGTGGTGAGAATGTTTGTTATGTCAGCCAAAGTGTTGGCGGTGGTGTTGGTGGCTGGTGGTCCTTATGTTGGTGTACTGGATGGGCTGGCTTGTGTGTTATTCATGGTTCGTATTTCATCTGGGGTCACCTGTGTTATTGCTGTGGTGAGGGGGGCAAGAGTGTGAGTTACGGTTACATTGTTCCTTTTAACGTGTTCCTATGTTTGTCTGGTCTGTTGTTGGTGTATTTGTTGTGGTGTGATAGTGTCCCCTCTTTTGTTTTTTGGGTACCTCTGTTTCATTTCGTGTGTTTGTGGTTGCCCTAGTTTGGGTGTGTCTTCTGTGATATCACGAGTGTCACAATCTGGCCTAGACAGAGTTGACTTGGTGTTGTCTGGGACCGGCAGTGTTGTCATCAGTACAGGGGCAGTTTCTAGCATTGCAGGTGTGGGTTGTGGTTCTGTTGTTGTGGGAGTGTGCCATGAGTTTGTGGAGCTCTGTGCATCCTCAGTTCATCCACTTCCACTGACAATGCCAGTAAAAGAGATTCCACACCTTACTGGTTGGGGGGTGGGGAGTGTCTTGGAGCTGTTCTGGTTACCACTTGTCTGTCTTTGGCACTTTTGCACCTTAGAGCTTCTTTGTATGCTGCACACCATCTGTAGTTTGCACATGGACCCCTCCACATTTGGTACATTTGATAGTTGTACCAAGTTTAAAGTGTCGTGCTACATGGTTACCAGTGCATTTGCAGCACTGTGTGCCAGTTCACATCGGGTGCCGCACGGCCAATCTGCTGGCAGTGGTGGCACTGTTGGGGGACACACGGAAGTGTGTATATTTCTACTACGACCATGTGAAGCAGGAGCATCTGCGTCAGAAAGTTGCAGGAGTAAGCTGTGTCGTCCAAATCCACTAAATAGTTTGGCTGCAGTCTGTGTGTCACGAATCCCAGAATTCATCTCATGCTCTCACAGTCCCAGCTGAGAGCTGTGATTATACCATGAAGAATGTCATTGAGGGTTGTGGTGTCAACTCCTTTCATGATGTACATTCGAGTTTTTCCCCCTTGGGTGCTATATTTATGATACTCAATTCCCCCAGCTTTGACGAATTTCAGGAGATTTGTGCAATCTGTTTTGTTGCATACATACAGTGATACATGGTCCCTTGTGAGTTTTGTGTTTGGTATATTGTGGGGAGTGACATTCTACAAATGTCTTTTTTAGCTTGCCGGGGCAAGTGTAATTGTGTATTATGACCAGTGGGAAGCCAGTCGGTGTAGTGTTCTGCGTAGCGGCTGGGTTAGTGTTGTGTAGTTGAGGTGCTGCAAAATTGTTTGTATGGGCGCTCATATTACTGATGCTCAGAACTGGTGTTGGTAAAAGCACGCTGCATTTGCCGTGTGAGTCAGTAGGCTCAGTTGTTCGTGTATGTTGCTGCTGATTCCATTTTGGACCCACCAGCTTCGAAGGTCCATCTTTGTTCCACGGAGCTGTCACTTCCAGCTCGAGGACTACTGCGGTGATATTGAGGGCCTCTCTAGTATATTCACTGGTGGTGTGACTGGTGTTGGTGTTGCTGTTGCTGTTGCGTTGCTTCCACCCATCAGTTGGACAATGAGCTCATGCTGTCTCCGAGCCATTGCTTATTTATTTGTGGCAGCAAAGTCCAGATTTAGCTGGTTCATCACTTACTGATAGGTGGCAAAGCAAGACAGAAACATTGAAGGGAACAGATGGCACTCCTGCCTCTTGTGCTGCAGTCTTGCTACGGGTCGTTGGGTGGGATCTGCTCGGTGGATCTGCCGTCTCCCAGACATAAGGATACTTTTAAGGATAGAATGTGGATATGAGACAATTTTACTTTTTCATCTGAAAAGACGATTTTGCTTTTTTAGTGTACATACAGAAGAGGGGAGTCCTTATGACTCACTTGTGCAAGATGCAATGCACAGTGCAAGAGAGCACGGGTGGTGGACAGCAGGCCTGTACTGGACAGTGTTGTCCAATGTGAACGTGCCCCGGACACTGAAATACCCTATTAAAGAATGGGAGAGTCACACTGGGGAAGTTCCAACCACAGTTGCAGGAACTTTGAGCCAGAACTCTTGGCCACCTAGCACTGTCAAGTGTGTAGCAGCGTGTGCTTATTAGTGACACTCCAAAGAGTGTCCTGTGGCATCTACGCCAGTTTTAGCGTATATGTAACACAAATATCCTCTCGCAGCTACTGCAGGTACAGGGGGAAGGCAGCTGCTCAGCTGCGACTCACCCGTAGTACTGCCCGTAGTTTTCCTTGGTGGGAGGACTGGAACGAGGTGCACCAAGCCTTGTGATGCCCATTGAGGAACTGTTGGACTGAGGCGTAGTGACTCTGAGGTCAAGAAAGCTGGCAGTGACCAGAACAGGGTGTGCTGACTCACCCCCCCCCCCCCTCCCCACGATACTGATTTCAGTGATGCCATTGCAGAGGATTACACTGTGGTTGGTCATCTGGTTTTGATGTGGGCCAGAACATGAAGCTTTCCTTTGCCTTTTTTTGCTAAATTGACTCTTACTTCTTGGCACAAACACCTATACAGAGCAAATGTATTGGCACCCAGGGTTTGGTTATTTGGGGGGGGGGGGGTTGGGGGAGTGATGGTTTGTTATTGTTTCCACCCCCCTCACCCAGCTTCCCTCAAAAATGCAACTCGCTAGCAACCTCACTGTTAGCATACGACAGACATCTACAATTTTAATAACAATAATAAACACACAAAAATATATTAAATTATTCAATATAATAGTAACAATACAAATAGGTGGATCAAAGAAGGAAGAAAACATAGGACAAACAAAAGAACTTCAGAAAGTGTAGAAACTGACATGGACACACTATAATAAAAGAAACATTTCAGTACAAGGCAAACACATGCGCTACAATACAGTTATAGTATCAGAAGCACTCTTCGCATCAGAAATGACCACAATCTGAGGACCAGGCACCACAAAGCAGAAAGAATACAATGCAAAATCCTCAGAAAATTTTTTGGAGCAGTGTACAGAGATGGCATATGGATGAAGAGATCAACCAGAGAATTATAAGAACACAGAGGCAGATTCAGTCACAATCAGAAAACACCGACTAACATTCTGTGGACACATACACACAATGAACAGCGACAGATTCACAAAGGGATTTAGGATGTAGTAAATGCCTAAATCAAAAAAAACCAGTTGGTTTCAAGAAATAGAAGAAGGCTAAAACGAGCAGGAATCAGAATGGAAATGATGAATGAAAGAGACAAATTCAGAATCAAAATTATGAACATAAAACTTGAAGTAAAGGGAAGGAAGAAAACAGAGAAAATATGTACATATCAAAGGAAACAAGAACACAGTCAATGAATGAAACGATTTTGGGAAGAGAAAAGGGAGGAGGAAATAAGGAAAAATCTGAACAATCACGTAACAACCAAGTTGAACTCTGTCAAAGTGTGTGCTCACCATCATCATTTCAATAAACATTATGACTGAACAGAGGTCTGCAAACACATGTGAATGAGGGGAATACTGTTTCTATCAATGATTTCCAACTGTGTTCGGGAAGTCATTCTTTCTGTTGTTGTTGTATCGGATCTGTTGTTGACACCTGGTATGTTCAACCCAGTGGTGTGCAGCTTTACCCGGCTGGAATGTTGTCAATCAGACCAAAAGCATGTCCTTGTGGGCAGACCCTAGCACGAGCAACTGAAAAGTGTCCTTTATTACATGTAGCTTGTCATTGCTGGAAGAACTTGGCATTTTTGACACACTTCTGTTTCCATGCTACCTCCTTCTCCAAAAGTTATGTGTGCATTTGGAAATTGGTGAAGTAAAAAATATAAAGACATCGTGTCGTTCTGCCACATCTGTCTGTGGTGTGCATTTTGGGGTGCGTGTACGATACAAGGCATTTAGGCATGGTGAGGTTACTTAGCCATTAGTGTTCACAATGGCTGGCATAAAGGAAACATGACAAGTATTACATTAGAAAGCAACAGCGATAGCTTTCCGACCGCATAAATTCTACTAGGCAGAGTCAGAAGCAGACACAGTGGCCTGTGCCAGATACGAGGGTTGGAAGTAGCTGAAATGTGAGTCGTGGGACAGAGAGAAAGAGAGAGAGAGAGAGAACACACAGACAGCACCATAAAGCATTCCCCATCTCTTTCTGCACGGAATGAACCACACTGCTGCCTTCTTAAGGGCACCCCAGTATAATATGTTGTTTGGGAAGTGGGTGGTAGTTATCATCATTGCAATGACCTCCCCTTATATCCACTCCTGCAAGATTGTGAAATCTACAGCCACTGAGGAGATTTATGTGAGATGTTCCTATCAACTTTGTGTAATATTCATATTGCACACTTCTGCAGACAAAACAGATTTTCGACATTAGCTTAGGAAAGAAAAGAATCATCACAGATCATTAAGGTCCAAAGAACTTGTCTTGAACACTGTAAGGGATCCGTGATCCCACAAACACAGATTCTAGTATCTGACGCCCAGGTCGATAGCGGACAGGAGTCGATTGTCGAGCGCTGCAGTAGGCAGTGAGACTAGTGCTGAGTGCGCAGTAGTATGGTAGAGTGTCGAGTGAGAAGTAGAGTGGGAAAGACGGCCAAGAATGGTGGTCTAGTGAGTTGTAAACGGTAAAATTCACTGGAGTATGACGAGTGAGCATGTCCCCCTGATCGTCGTGGGGTTGACTCTCACTAATGCCGATTCGCGAGTGATATGAAACAGAAAGTGACAAGTGCCAAATTACGTGTTTCGTGTCAACCGCGTCAGCCAGCAACAACCATGGATTGCAGTGAGGATTGTAGTGAATGTTAACCATCAGCATTGCCTGTGACAAAGTGCTGAAAATCAGCAATCAATAAAAAGAGATAACCACAATTAGACGTGTAAGGCAAAGGTAGCAACAGCCTCAGAATTTGTGTGTTAGTAGGAAATATATATCAGTTGTACATCGCAACCTTTGTGATACTTAATAATAGACAAACTTTCAATCATTAGCTATTCCGTCTCAGAACAGCCGCATTCGGTTGAAATACTCCTGAAACCACAGCAGAACAACGCAGAACAACCAATAGCCTTTCATCCAGTAAGCACACGGTCATATATCATAATAATTAACTGTTTTGTGGCTTTGGTAAATTACCCAAAATCCAGTAAAGGAATTAATCGGGGGTGTTTCAACACGAATGCTTAAAAATTCTTTTGTAGTTAACCTATTTTCAGATTATGAAGAGTTCTTTGTTACAGCTTGTATTTTTGTTCCAGGTGGCCCTGAACTTGATGGCTGTAGTGATGTTGTGAAGGCACAAAGTCGGAAGTTGTTAAACCTTCAGAAACAAGATTTTCAAAAGTACTTCTTCTCAGATACCAATATTTCGCCCCTGTTTGTGTCGGATACACAGATGTCTCAGTTGTTGTCACATAATTTGAGTGTAGTGACTGAATCTAGAAAACAGTTTCTTTTGCTTCCCTGTACCCCAAGCATTATGTGCAATACAGGACTCCTAACAAGACAAACACACAGAGCACAGCCCTCTGTCTTCTCTTGCCGTTTCTGCAGTTTGGGAGCACAGTCCGGAAGTCTGACTCATGTTGACCGGACCGGCAGGGCGAAAATGGTCGACGTGGGTTCGAAGCTGGTGACAGAACGGACTGCTGCAGCACGAGCAAAGGTTTTTGTGGGACCCGAACTGGTGAAACTCGTACGAGAAAATGGCCTGAAGAAAGGTGACGTACTTAGCGTTGCTCGCCTGGCGGGAATTGTGGGGTCCAAGCAGACGTCCAGCCTTATCCCTCTGTGTCATAACATATCTTTATCCTCTGTGGCTGTGGACATTGAACTGGACTCTGCTCTCAACTGTGTGATTGTAACTGGCACGGCAAAGTGTAGAGGGCAGACGGGTGTGGAGATGGAAGCTCTCACTGCTGTATCGGTGTCTGCCTTAACAGTGTACGATATGTGCAAAGCTGTGAGTCATGACATTGTGATATCTGAAATAATGCTTCTGGCCAAAAGTGGGGGAACTAGAGGAGACTTCCACCGGACATGAGCATCTGTGTGGGGCAGTGAAATAAGTTAAGTATACCTGGTGTGATGTAGGCAAATTTCAAAGTCTGTTCATAGTTATCATAAATTATATACACATCGAATTGGCCTGAATATGAGTTTCACCTTTAATTTCGAAAAAGAGAGAAACTTAATTAAAAATAATTTGTCAAGTTGCCCATTTACAAAAGCTTTTCAAAATGTGATTTACCCTTAACCAGTTTTTTTGTAGTACACTGTAGATAAATTACACACAAAAACAAAGCTTTCAGTTGCAGTTTTCATGTAAGACACTCTTAACTTCACTAACATTCATTGTTTTGTCACTGTCAGTATTTTTGTCACTCTCCTCCCAAAGTACAGTGCCGTCGCTACAATCCCGGGCATTGCATGTGCAGCATTTCTTGAACCGTACCTTTAAAAAGCACATCTGTTAGATGAATAACTGTGAGTTTGAAATTTGCAACGTAACTGTACCGAATTCCAAATCTCTCTCTCTCTCTGTGCCCTCCCCCAGCTGTGTGGTAGTGTCCTCTGTGTTGCTCTATTGTCTCAATTTTTGATGGTCCCATGCTGTGAAATTTGAGGTGAAGTGTTCATTCTTAAATAAATAGTGTGTATCAGCTCTTTTCTCCTAGGATCAGGTTGTCATTGCTGTGTTCATTGATGTAAAATGACACTTTTTTAACAGTTCCTAAAAGGTGCACCACTTCATTGACACTTTTGCTCAGGTGTAGAGCATATTGGCCAGACTAATTTACATGTTTCAGCTTTACACTGTATGGTATCCTCTTTTTTAAAGGCCTATTATCTTTCTTGTGTGTGACTTGTCCAGAGATTGAAAATGTTTTATTTTGTAAGTTACCAATCCAGAACAGGTTTCTGTCAATTTAATTCTTCAGGTTTTTCCAGAAGTTTGCTGAAATTCCCGAGTTGTCCTTTGCACAGTCGGACATCATTGTCTTCCTCGCATATTTCGGTGACATTAGTTGTTGCTTTCACAAAGTGCTACTTGAGACTGACCGTCAGATGGAGCAGGTCTGTAATTTGTTCCCTCTGCCTTCGTGCTTCATCTGCAATCTGCTCTGACAGACATCATCCTCGGGTATCCGTGTTGCGTGATATTCCGAGTGTCATCTACACTCACGGGCACGATTCTTGTGTGTTATGTTTTCAGTCCAAGCTGGTTGGTAGAATTCTGTTTGCAGGCTGTCCCCGTTTGGGGACAAGGATCGGCAGGGCATGAAACCCTAATCTTTTATCTTTCAGTTAACTCAAATGTCGAGTGTCACTTTTTTCATGTACTGCAGTTACAAATATAAGAAAATACAAAATGAAAATTTCTCAACATAGTCATGTTTCTTTTCAGTATGTTTCTCAGATCAGTACACTGCAATGTAAATATTCCATTAAAAGAATATATTTTTGATTGTTTCTTCA
The DNA here is from genome assembly GCF_021461395.2 of Schistocerca americana. NCBI lineage: Eukaryota > Metazoa > Arthropoda > Insecta > Orthoptera > Acrididae > Schistocerca > Schistocerca americana. The sequence goes on from NW_025726049.1 coordinate 3,560,634, forward strand.
GTCAGAGATGCATTGCCTTTTTGACTTAACAATCAATGTCAAATCATTGTCCCTCAAACAATCCTGCAGGGGTTTGACAATGTGAGACCATGGCTTTATGGAGCATCACCTAGAATTAGCTGCCGTCTTTTCTGACATGATTTTAAATCAATGCTATCATCACTGTTTCTTTTGCTTAGGGTTTTGAGTCTAGGAATGATGCAAACAATCAGCAGTTTATTTCTTTGTTATGTGATCTTTTTTCTCCTCCCTAGCCCCCTTTCTTCCTTCATTTGGTAGCCTTGAGCAAATTGAATATTCCTGCTTTTGTTTGTATTTATTAATCTGTTTGTGCCTCTAATTCTTAAAAGACTTCATTATGACACTAATAATCTGAAGCAGCAAATTTGGGGAAAAAGAGCTGCATCCATTTATGCTGTTGTAAAATGGAGGAATTGGTTGTAGTTGGAAAAAAAATCTGCCTTTTACAGCTGCTGATTTTTGTCATTTATTTTACGTAGCCCACCCATGATCTACAATCAGGTCTTCTTTTTTATGTTGTATTTTTTATGAGAATGTTGAAACATAGATGATTGTTATGCATCTTTGCAGCACCTAAACTTGAATATTGTACTTAAAAATGTTATTTGTTGTCTTTTTTAAATTAAATTGTTATGTTAAAAAAGTGAATTAAATGATTGTTGCCTGTGACATAATTTTGTAGCAGCTAAAATTAAATGCTGGTCTTCAATATTTTAATTGTTATAGTTTGGGGTATGATTGTTGTAATTAGAAAATGAATATGTGCCTTGTGCACTATGTTGTTACAGTAATTTGGAGTTTATTTTGTACATCATCTGGTGTAAATTATAAGAATTTAAGCAAAAACTTCTGTCTCTCAACAGATTTCTTAATAACACTATTCCAGTAACTGGATATGCATATTGAAATATCTGTGTTGTATATTAGATTCTATGACCTGTACCGAGGCAATATTTTGCGGTTGCAAATTTTCTTGACTATTATTAAGTGTGTGTGTGTGTGTGTGTGTGTGTGTGTGTGTGTGTGTGTTGCTTATGCCCTACATACGAGTCCTCCAAGGTTCTTATGATCTGACCAATGTACGACATGCCAAAATGCTACAGCTGCATGGGGAGATACAATTAAATCCCATCCCCCTCTCTCTCTCTCCCTCTCTCTCTGTCTCTCTCCCTCTCTCTCTCTCTCTCTCAAAGATCGGCAGGTTCAGGAATCTAACACAGAAAGAATTTAATCACAGTTTCTTTTTCATCTCTATCATACAATGTAGTCCAATTTTTTGCTAATACAGATATAACATTTTGTGATTTATGTTGTGTACTCTTCAAAAGATCTAATGATGTCCTCATTCCCTTCTTATAAACAAAACAAAAAGAAACTGACAATAATTGTCATTAAAGTAAAACACAGAACAGTGTCTCCATAGCATCAATGAGCACATCCTTTCAGCACCTTTGACCCAGGCAGTGAACACAGCAGCAGTCAGTCTATGACTTGCAGCAGGTGAATCCCAGTCAGCTGCATTGCTCATGCACCCCACGTAAATAATAATAAACAAAATCTAACAATACACATAACCAAGTCTTGATTTGTGACAGTATACCGCTGATGACGAAAAAAATTAGACCCAAAGATTTTGAGATGTGGTACAATAGAACTTTTGCTCTAGTTGAAGCGGTAAGACACAAATGTTGTATTCACACTTTTAAAAAGCTCAGAAAAGTGTTATAACTTTTTCAGAAGTCTAAATCAAACTATGGAAACTCTCGGTAGGAACTTAGAAATATAGGAAATGATAGAGTGCTACTTACCATAAATACATGTTACGAAGTCTATTTTTTTTTTTTCTTTTAACAAATCTAGCACTGCATATTACTGCCAAATTAGTCATTACCTATGATTGCCCCAGTGGCAGAAGTATGTATAATAATGTCAAAACGTTTGTGACACTACACACTAGGACAAGCTCAAGTTTCAGATACACGTTGATTGCGTTCTGGATGATGCTATCTACATGTTCATCCACACTCTGCAAACCACTATGAAGAGTATGACAGAGGGTACATCTCACTGTACCAGATATTAAAGCTTGTTCATGTTTCAAGACCATTTAAATCTTTCTCTGCATGCTGTAATTAATCTAATATTGTCCTCACGGTCCCTATGGGAGCAATAGTTACAAGGTTGTAACATATTCTAGAGTCGTCTTTTGGTAAGCATACTTTCTTAGGATAGTGTACATCTTATCTTGAGGCATCTGCCAATTCAGTTATTTCAGCATCTCTGTGACACTCTCCTTTGGGTCAAACAAACCTGTGACCATTTGATCTGCCCTTCTCTGCATGCGTTCAAATCACCCATTAATCCATTTTGATATGGGTCCCACACATTTGAGCAATATTCTAGGATGGATTATACAAATGATTTGTAGAATGACTGCATTTCTATGGTATTCTACCAAAAAAAATCTAAGTCTTTCGCCTGCCTTACCCCTGAGTGGGCCTATATGACTGTTCCATTTCATATCCCTACAAAGTGCTCCACCCAGGTAATTGTATGAATAGACTTAATCCAAGCAAGACACCCTGATACTGTAGTCATACCACACTGCGTTTTCTTCATTTTGCAAAATGCACGATTTTACATGTCTGAACATTTAAAAGAAAGTTTGAAATTATCAAGATCTGACGAATGTTTGTACAATTTCTTTCAGACTGTGCTTTATTCTAGATAAATGCACTATCTGTGAAAAGAGTGCTTTACTATTAATATTGTCTGCAAAGTCATTAATGTACATGAACATGAACAGGAATGGTCACAACATACCTCTCTATGACACATCTGAGGTTACTTCTACATCAGATGATGACTCCCCAGCCAAGATAACATGTAAGTCATTCCTACCAAAATATCCTCAATTCCAGTGACATATTTCACCCGATATCCCTCACAGTAGCAATTTTGATAATAAGCATCAATCTGGCACTAAGTCAAAAGCTGTTCAGAAATCGAGAAATACTGCCTGCACCAGTCGAGCCAGGAAGACGAAAGTTTGAAGGTCAGGTTGACAAAACAGATTTTTAATACTCTTGATAACAACCTTTAAGTTTCTGACGTAGTTCAGGGGAATGACAAAGGGATCTTTGACAGGCTGGATTAAATCTAGGCGGCATCTCAGACCAACCAGAGTTACAACTTTAAAGGCTTCTACGCTGAGCAAATACAACGGGCTGTTGGAGGAAGAATGCAAAGGCAGCTTCTAGTAATGTGCAATTGCTATTCTGCATGGTCTTTAATGGCCATTATCAAATTTTAAAAAATTAAGAATAACAATAACACAGTACACAACAGGAAGGGTACAGCAGACTTTCCCTGATTGTTCCTTACATTATCTTTCCTTGATTTTTTTTTTTTTTTAATGATAATGTTTCTAAGTCTTTCCTGGTTTCCATTGAAAGGTTTGGATTGTTTCAAAGATTAATTTACACATTTTTTAATATTTTAATGTATTCTAGGACAGGAACTCAAAGAGCACAAGTATAAAAAAACTGCATGTAGGACATTCATGTAAAGCTTCCCATTTTTAACTGCAAGGTAATGGCAATCTATTTTGTTACAAGAAAATGAATTGGGACTTAGTTCTCCAGAGCTGATACTATTATAAGGAGTTGTGATGGAAGAACATGAGTTCCAAACAATGGATGCCTTGGATCTGTTTGCTGCTGCTTCTTTTTAATCTCTGCTGCTAATCCCATGAGTGAAAGATCTCTACCAATGAAAAAGTAGATTTGAATGACATTAAGTTTCTTCTCTTGTCGATAGTTGTTTCTACTGAAGAGAAATGAGTCTGGTCATCTTTGTCCATTTGCAGTAATTCAAAGGTGTCGTAGCACCTGACATGTATGCTTGAAAATAACAAACGATCAAAAATGTAATTAACAGAAGTATTGACAGCAGTAAGCTGTATTTATCACATTCAAAAAGTTTGTAATAGCTGTGGACCCTTGTTTTATCATGTCAATCCATTTGTGCCAATGGCTAACAGAGTACCATTCACCATCATGTCAAGTGGCAATAACAGTTTGCTTGCATCATAAATATTGAGTGTCAAAAGATAATTCTAACAATATGAAATAGGACAGATTGCTACTCACCAGTTAGAGCAGGCAATGGGCAGCAGACAAGCATACTGAAAAAAAAGAAACTGTCAGATACTATATACTCAAAAAAACACTTAGGTACTGAAGGAATTATCGAAATACCAAATAGGGCTGAAATCAGTAAATGTGACATACATGTGAAGACAGAAAAATAATTACAGTTTCAGAAAAAACTGGATGATTTATTCAAGAGAAAGAACATCACAAATTGGATGAGATGGTCCACCTCTGGCCCTTATACAAGCTTGGCTCTGGCTGATAGAGTTGTTGGATGTCCAACAGAGGGACATCACGCCAAATTCTATTCAAATGTCACTGTAGATAGTCAAAATCCCGAGGTGGTCTAACGGACTTCCCCATAATGCTCCTTACATTCTCAATTGGGGAGAGATCCAGCAACTTTGCTGGCCAAGGTAGGGTTTGGCAAGCATGAGGACAAGCTGTGTGCAGACAGGCATTATCTTGCTGAAATGTAAGCAATGTATGGCTTGCCAAGAAGGGAAACAAAATAGGATGTACAGTATTGTCAACAGACAACTATGCTGTAGGGGTGACATCCATGTCACCCTTACAGCATAGTTGTCTGTTGACCAAAAGTGATCTGTTACGAAAAGAAATCGCACCCCAGATCATCAGTCCTGGTAGTTGGACCATATGGGATGTGGCATTCACGGTGGTATCCCACCGTCTGGGGCGTCTTCAGACGCATCTGTGATGATCATTGAGGCTCAGTTCATAGTGGGACTCATCACTGAAGCCAATTATATTCCAGTCAATGCAATTCCAGACCAGGGACATGCCTGGGGACACACCAGATAGCAGTGCGATACCAACCCGGCTGCTGGCTGCCATACAGCCAAACGAGGACTGATGGTCTACTGTGCCATTTCTTTTCATAACAGGACCTCTTTGGTTGTCATCTGTGTCACCATTACAACACAGACATCTGTTGACGATATTATAAACCCCATTTTGTTTCTCGTCATGACAAGCCATCATTTGCTTACATTTCAGCAAGATAATGCCTGCCCACACGCAATTTGTCTTCATACTTGCCACACCTTATCTTCGCCAGCTAGGTCACGGGATCTCTCCCCAACTGAGTATGTCTGCGGCATTATGGGCAGGGCCACCCAACCAGCTCATGATTTAGACAATACAATGTGCCACTTGGATAGAATTTGGCTTGATGTCCCTCAGTAGGACATCCAACAAATCTATCAATGCCAAACTTGCTCAAGAGTCAGAGGTGGACCAACTTGCTCAATTTGTGAAGCTCTTTCTCTTGAATAAATCATTCAATTTTTCTGACATTGTAATTTTTATTTTATTTTATTTATTTTTTTTTTTTTTTGTCTGTGCACGTACATCACATCTACATATTTCCATCCCACACAGATAATTCTTTCATGCTGCATAATGTTTATTTTCATCTTACGAGTGTAATCTAATGGACAGAGCCCACCTCAGCATAGGGAGTCTCTGCTGGTTGGGAGTGTGGAGGTGGACAGACAGAGAGAAGTGTACTAGGGGGACGTAATAGTGTGTGAGGTTGGAATGGGAGCAGGGGAGGGCATTGAGGTGTGGGGCCACAGGAACGAAGCCTAGAAGCTCTAGCTGCGACATATTCTTCACTCCTGTAAACCCCGTTACCTAAACCTTTGCTAGTCTCTCTGTCTCACATATCTAGGCCTTTACCTGCTCCCACCCCGGCCTCACACCACCACACCTGCTAGATGAGGACTGTCCCATACTTTCTAATATCTAAAAATCTTCCTTCAATGTGCCAGTCTGCCACTCAGTGTCTCCTCTAGGTGGGGAGCAGAAAGCTATCCTATTCCATATTATTGTTATTCCATCCCAGATATCCCAATGCTTAAAAATTAATTTTAGGCTTGCCGTAAAGTATTACACAAACACTAATTGGTTATTTTTTCTGATATTCAAATTATATTTTGCTCTCATTTTTGTCCCTTTATCTAATCAACTTTGCATTGTGACATTTCTGACGAAAGTACGAGTTATTCAGAAATTAGGTAAAAAGTAGTGAATTCTTCCTTTGAATCACTCTCACTTTGTCTCAGGCACGAGCAAATGTGTGTACCTGTATATGCATTTAGTTGTATCAAATTATCTTCCCCAACACACAAAATGGGGGTCATTATTCAATTTATCTTGAAAGTATGTGTGAAATGCACTTTCCACAAAAATGCTCAGATGCATAACTCTCAAAATATGTGTTTGAACAATAGGTCTGGAATTTTTAAAGACAAGGTGAAGAAACCATTGGATTGTATAATTTTTTTATTAATCACAAAGAAACAACATGATTCAAAGACATCAACAACAGCAATGGAAGTTCAAGTGAATTGTCTGCCTCCAATTCTGATCACAGAGAAACACTCCAATAGGAAAGAGGGCACAACATCCTGCTCCATTTTCAAAAGCTGCAATGTCAAATATTACAACCTGTAACAAAAAAAGGTCATGTGATAAATATTGTTTACATATCGATTACAGTAACAGAGGCATATATGGTCTAATAGGAAGGGTGAACACAAGGGCAGGACATGGGGAACAATGAACAGATGAGATGTGAAACCACGGTAAGTTAATAGTGGTGATAATGCCAGTTAATTACATGGGTGGGAAAAGCAACCACTCTTGCAACTCAGAGCTACTCTTGTTTCTGCAACTGATCTTCCGTTCCTTCATTGTTCCTATTTTTCTCATATTAATAATTCTAGTTATAGAAGGTTTTCTAACTAAAAGCTTATTAGCATTTTGTAATGAAACCGATAAACAATACAGTCTCATTCTCTAATGGAAGAACACAGTACATCGCGTTCGTAAATAACTTGATCCAACAAAACAGTGGACATTCATTACATGACATTTAATTTTAAGTATCAATACAAACACTTACATAAAACATTATTTACACTCAAAACCCAATATTCAAAACTGATGTCCATATGTGTAACTGTTTACAGTAGCAATTATTAATATAGTTACTATTGCTAGCTTTAATATGGATTGTTAAAAAGTTTAGAAATGTTAACTTAAAAATGAACTGTAAGCAAAATCTTTTCTGTTAAAAAGTTAATGTTGAAACCACTGGAGAAACATTATAATGTATTATTGTAGTCATCATGTACACTGAAAAAAAAAAAAAAAAAAATTGCAACACCAAAAAGTAATTAACGTAGAGTAATGAAATTTCAGGAACATATATGTCTAAGTAACTTATTTAAGTGATTAACATTGCAAGATCACAGGATAATATAAGTGCGAGATACACCATTGCAAATCTGATACACTAATGCATTGAAATCCAGTGTAACTGCCCGAATGTAAGCATGCAAACGTGCATGCATTGTGCTGGTTATGAGTTTGTGGGATGACGTTCCATGCCTGTTTCACATTGTCATCAAAACAGGGATGGTTAATGCTGTTTTTGGGAGACACTGGAGTTGTTCGATGATGTCCCGTGTGCACTAAATTGGAGCCAGACCTGGTTATCAAACAGGTCAAGGCAACATGTTGACATACTGTAGAGTATACACCCATGCCTCCATCTTTGCTACCCTCCCTGTTTACCTCTACCCTGTTGCTTCATAACCTGGGTTGTGAGTAACTGAATCCACTTTCTCTTCTTCCCCTTCTTTCCCCTCTCTCCTCCCTGACGAAGGAACAAAGTTCCAAAAGCTAGGATACGTAAATTTTCTGTTATGTTTTGTGTATCTATTGGCTGTACTGGCCAACCCCTCTATCTCTTTGTTAGTATTTGTTTCACGTCTTTATATGAGATTTTCCATCATCACAATAATGTTAGTTTATAATTTACGGACAGCCTAATCCATTATTTCCTGTCAAGGTTTGAAACTTTAGAAAATCATAAATTTTGTCTTGGTAAAATAAAGGTGATTAGATGTTTCCCTTATGCACATGTAAAAGACTGTCAGTTCACATCTACGTTTATAATCTGCAATCCACCAGGAGGTGCATGGTACAGGGTAAGTCCCATTGTACCAGTTATCAGGGTTTCTTGCTGTTTCATTCATGTATGGAGCGTGGAAGAATGATTGTCTGAATTTGTCTGAATGCCTCTGTGTGAGCAGTAATCATTCTAATCTTATCTTCACGACCCCTGTGAGAGCAATATGTGGGGGCGGGTGGGGGGGGGGGGGGGGGCGGGGGGGGGGGGGGGTTGTGGTATATCCCTAGAGTAATCATTTAAAGACAGTTCTTGAAACTTTGCTAATACACTTTCTTGGGATAGTTTACACCTGTCTTCAACAGTCTGCATTTCAGTTCCTTCAGTATCTCTGTGACACTCTCCCATGGATTAAGCAAACCTGTGACCATGCTGCGTTTCTTTGTATACATTCAATGTCTCCTGCTAGTCTCATCTGGTACAAGTCCCACACACTTTAGCAATAGTCTAGGGGGGGTGGGAGGGGGGGGGTCACACGAATGACTTGTAAGCATCTCTTTAGTAGACTGATTGCACTTCCCCATTATTATACCAATACACCAAGGTCTACAACCTGCTTTACCCACAACTGAACCTATGTGATCATGCCATTTCATATTCCTACAAAGTGTTACACACACGTATTTGTACGAGTTGGCAGATTCCGACAGTGACTCACCAATATTATAGTCACAGGATACTAAGTTTATACATTTCTAAACATTCAGAGCAAGTTGCCAATCACTGCACCATGTTGAAATCTCATCAAGATCTGACTGAATATTTATGCAGCTTCTCTGAAATAGCACTTCATTACAGATAGCTGCATCATCTGCAAAAATCCTGATTTACAGCAAGGTCATTAATGGACAAGAACTGCAAGGTCCCCAACACACTTCCCTGGGGCACACCTGAAGTTACTTCTACATCTGATGATGACTCTCCATCCAAGGTAACATGCTGTGTCCTTCTTATCAAAAAGTCCTCAATCCAGTCACGTATTTCACTTGATACCCCATATGATCGTACTTTTCACAGTAAGTGTAGGTGTGGAACAGAATCAAAAACTGTTAGGAAATCAAGAAACACAATCTACCTGTTGCCTTGATCCAACGCTTTCAGCAAGTTATGTGAGAAAAGTGAGAGTTGGATTTCATATCATCTATGTTTTTGAAAACCATGCTGGTTGATATTGAGAAGGTAGTTCCGTTCGAGATACCTCATTATGTTTGAGCTCAAAATATTTTCTAAGAATCTACAACAAATTGATGTCATGGCTACTGGATGGTAGTTTTGTCACTCCTACAACCCTTCTTGTAGACGGGTGTGATCTGTAACTTTTTCCAAAAACTAGGTAAGGTTTTTTGGATAGATTACAGTGAGAAGAGAGGATAACTCAGCCACAAATTCAATATAGAATCTGACTGTGATTCCATCGGGGTCTGGAGCTTTGTTTAATGATTTCAACTGTTTCTCAACACAACTGACACTAATACCTATTTCGTTCATTTTTTCAGTGTACGAGGATTGAATTGGGGCAGTTCTCCTGGGTTTTTATTTGCAAAGGAACATTTGAAAATCGAGTTCAGAATTTCAGCTTTTACTTTGCTACCCTCAATTTCAGTTCCTGTCTCACTTGCTAGGGACTGGACACTAACTTTTTTGCCACTAACAGCCCTTACATACGACCAGAATTTATTTGGATTTTGTGAAATGTCATTTGACAATATTCTGCTACAGTAGTCATTGAAGGCTTCATGCATTGCTCTCTTGACAGCCAAACATGTTTCATCCAGCGTCTCTCAATCTATAATCCTACACTTTGTTTTACACCTATTATGCAGTAATCTCTGTTCCTTTAGAAGTTTTCTTTACAGTGACTGTATACCACGGAGGTTCCATCCCATTATGAACTGTTCTACTAGGAACCTATCTACTCAGTGCGTGGTCAACTGTTCTTTTCAAGTAGAGGAAGAGCACCTCTACATGCTCCTGACCTGTGCTGAAAGTTTCAAGTTCCTCACTGAGATAAGATATTACTGATTTCTACTTAGTTAACTGAACGCATAATAAGAGGGAAACATTCCATGCAGGAAAATATATCTAAAAACAAAAATGATGTGACTTACCATACGAAAGCACTGGCAGGTCGATAGACACACAAACAAACACAATCATACACACAAAATTCTAGCTTTCGCAACCAACGGTTGCTTCATCAGGAAAGAGGGAAAGACGAAAGGATGTGGGTTTTAAGGGAGAGGGTAAGGAGTCATTCCAATCCCGGGAGCGGAAAGACTTACCTTAGGGGGAAAAAAGAAAAGGTATACACTTGCACACACACCCATATCCAACCACACATACACAGACACAAGCAGACATTTGTAAAGGCAAAGCGATTCGGCAGAGATGTCAGTCGAGGCAGAAGTACAGAGGCAAAGACGTTGTTGAAAGACAGGTGAGCTATGAGCAGCGGCAACTTGAAATTAGCAGAGGTTGAGGCCTGGCGGATAACGAGAAGAGAGAATATACTGAAGGGCAAGTTCCCATCTCCGGAGTTCTGCCAACGCAGAAAATCTTTTTGGTTTCGATGCCTTTCGCGTTTTTGGGTTCTCCATAGTTGACTCTGTCAATATTGTCTCTGACGCTATTCCTTATGCTCAACTGGATTCCTTGTCGACTACATTTTCGTCCCTTTTTTCTCCCGGTTTAGGCTGTGCGAACAACTTTGAAGCTCATATCATGCTCAAACCCACGGCTCGGCCTAAGTTTTTTCGGGCTCTGCCCATTCCTGTGGCCCTTCAAGATTGGGTAAAACGGGAGTTGGATCGTCTCACTGCGTCAGGGGTCTTACTTCTTGTCACTTCCAGTGAGTGGTCCTCTCCTGTTGTTGTAGTTGCTAAGGCCAATGGTGATATTTGTCTCTGTGGCGATTTCAAAGCCACTGTAAATGCTCAATGCCTCATTGACACTTACCCTATGCCCCGTCCTGAAGAACTGTTCACTAAACTCGCTGGAGGACAGTATTTTTCTAAAATTGACCTGTCAGAAGCTTATCATCAACTTCCTCTCGATGCTGCTTCCTGGCAGTTTCTGGTCCTTAACACGCCTTTCGGCCTCTATCAATACCAACGCTTGCCATTCGGGGTTGCTAGTGCCCCTGCTCTCTTTCAGCGATTCTTGGAACAATTATTGCTCCCTGTCCCTGGGTGTATCAATTACACGGACGACATTGTTGTCACTGCCTCCACCACTGACGAACATCTTCAAAATCTCCGCACACTTTTTAATGTCTTACAGACTGCCAGTCTTAAATGTAATCTTCAGAAATCACAATTTTTTCAGGCATCTATAACGTACTTTGGGTTCCAACTCTCTCGCGATGGTATTCAACTGTTTCAACACACTGTTGCTGTGATCGATGCCCTTCCTCGCCCTACATCTGTTAAGGAACTGCAGGCCTTCTTGGGGAAAATAGCATACTATCACAAGTTTTTACCATCTGCGGCGTCGGTGGCTCAGCCGTTGCATCCCCTGTTGCATAAAAACGTGCCTTTTCACTGGTCCGCGTCATGTGACGCGGCTTTCCAGAAATTAAAGACTATGCCTGGCTACTTATCGACCTGGCCAACATCTTGTTCTTGCCACAGATGCCTCTCAATACAGGGTCGGTGCAGTCCTTGCACACCATTTTTCTGACGGTTCAGAACAACCCATCGCTTATGCCTCCAAAACGCTCACGGATGCCCAACAAAGGTATTCCCAAATTGAGAAAGAAGCTTTGGCCATTATTTATGCTCTTCATAAGTTTGGTGTTTTTCTCTATGGCTCAAAATTTCATCTTGTTACGGATCACAAACCACTTGTTTCCTTGTTCCATCCATCAACGTCACTTCCCGACAAGGCTGCACACCGCCTCCAGCGTTGGGCTCTTTACTTGTCCCGTTTCAATTATGAGATTCATTTCTGGCCAATGGCTCAACATGCGAATGCTCATGCTTTGTCTCGCCTTCCCATGGGTCCTGATCAGGCATTCAATAGGGACGAACTTTGGTGTTTCCACCTGGATGTTGCCGAGCAGTGGGTTGTGGACGGGTTCCCCATCACTGCGGACAGGCTGGCAGCTGCTACGGGTTCTGACCCTACCCTCTCCCGGGTTTTATGCTGTATTCAGGAGGGTTGGCCAGATCGCCCGTCCGCTAAGACTTCTGATCCGTTGCGGAACTACTACACTTTGCGCTACCGCCTTACGGCTAGGGATGGTATTATCCTCCTCTCCACTGACAATGCTTCACCGCGTGTAGTGGTACCTGCATCTATGCGTGTTGCGGTCTTGCGCCTCCTTCACCAGGGGCACTGGGGTGTGTCTCGCACAAAATCTCTGGCGCACCGTCATGTGTACTGGCCTGGCGCTGACTCTGAAATTGCACACATGGTGGCTGCCTGCGGCCCTTGTGCGTCACAGGCCGCTGCCCCGAAGTCATCTTTGTCACCGTGGCCTTCGCCTGAGAAGCCCTGGGAGTGCATTCTTGCTGACTTTGCGGGACCTTTTTTAGGTACTTATTGGCTCCTTGTAATTGACGCCTACTCTAACTTTCCTTTCATTGTCCGTTGCACGTCACCTACCACCGCGGCAACCACCAGTGCTCTCACCCGCATTTTTTCTTTGGAAGGCCTCCCCTCTACTCTTGTTACTGATAATGGTCCGCAATTTGCCTCTTCCGACTTTGCAGATTTTTGTGCTCGTCACGGCGTTACTCATGTCACAGCCCCGCCGTTCCATCCACAATCCAACGGTGAGGCTGAACGGCTGGTCCGCACATTTAAGGCTCAGATGCGGAAACTTCTGACTTCTTCTGCTGATGATGATGCGCTTCTCCAGTTCCTGGCGTCTTACCGTTTCACCCCCATGGGCGATCACAGCCTGGCTGAGCTCTTACATGGCGACAGCCCCGCACGCTACTTCATCTTCTGCGGCCTCCCTCCTCATGGCCGCGGGTGCCTTCCCTTGGCCGGTTCACCGCCGCCGACCTCGTCTGGGTACGCGGATATGGCAGGCGGCCAAAAAGGAGCCCGGGCCGCATCTTACGACACCGTGGTAGACGCCTGTATGAAATCCAGATGGACACGGGTGTTGCAGTGCGTCATTCGGACCAGCTTCGGCCTCAGGTGCCAGCAACGCCTGTTCCGAATGCTGCCACACCACTTTTGGCTCTACCTGATGCCCAGGATCTTGGCATCTCTCAATACTCACAACGCAGCCCTCTCACCGTCATCGCGATGCCAGCACCAGAACGGACGCCACCAGGAGACGTGCCCATGCAGGAACCGGAGGATCATCCTCTGTCAGAGTACATCTACTCGCCTCCTCCTTCAATGGATGCCGACACATCACCCACGTCTCCTGTCATCTCGACCCGTTATCATCGGGGACACTTCCGTCCGTACGGGAAGCCTCCTCCTCGAGACTTTACATTAGCCATCTCCAGGACACCTCCATCAAGACCAGTGCAACAATTTCAAAGGGGGGAAAAATGTTGTGACTCGCCGATTATTCAAAGTGCTGCCGCGCAATTACACGCGTCCTCTACGTGCGGCGCTGTCTGCCAGCCATGCAGCAGCTGCGCCACCTAAGCGGCCAGCCGAGCAGCGGCCGCTAGACTGAGACTCAGTGTTGAATCGAATGCCGACTTGTACACAGGTCAACTTACTCAGTGACTTATATGTGTTGTTGTGTTGTTCCTAAATATATGTGTTAAACTTGAAGTTCTAACACTTCTCTTTGGCAGTAATCTTTTATACAATTCTATTCTACTAGAACGATCCTGCAGTTAATGAGGTCCCAAATGTTTCATTGTATCCTCAATTGACTGCTCTCTTTCTTGATTTTAGTTTCAATATTACATTTCTCCCCCCCCCCCCCCCCCTCTCCACCTCACCACCCTTACTCCATCATTTTCTATGCCGATCACTTCTGCTTTGCAGTCAATATTAGAGGCGAAACTGGTGACAGAAGACATGCAGAAAATGCAAGTCTTTATGTCTGTCAGTTTCAATATTTTACAATAAAATACGAGCCTAAAGTATGCTTTGTGAGAAAAAGCTGTCAGAAACATAATAGTATGTAAAATAACTACCTCTATGTTATTTATATGAAATCAAATAACAACACCAAAACATTTGATGATGAGCACTGTAAACAGAAATTGTAAATGGAAACCACTGAAATTGTAAGGTACCAAAAATGTTGTCTTACACTTGGGACTAAGAGAACTATGTCTACTCTAAGTGACGTTAAAAGGGCAATATCACAGCCCTTGACAATTTGGTACCTCAAAGATTTCCAGTTCTTTGCCCACATTCTCTGCCAACTGAGAACATGAAGGGTGGATTTCACTTCATGGTCTTCTTTCCTGCATTTAGCTTCCAAACATCAACTCTCACATATAATTTCAAATCAACAGTACAGGATGTCAACAGCATAGAAACAAAACCAAATACACACAATTATAATGTTGTTTCCAGACTTAGGCCTGTAAGTTCAATATTATATTCTCTTACTTTTTTGTTCTTTTCGAGGGTTTTGAATGGATTTAAGAACACTAGAAACACACGATTCTATGCCTTTAGCAAACTCAAGTGGTCCACTTTTAACTAAATTTGAGTTTTCTTTTACACTGAATAAGATGCTGCACATTGTTCCCAATTTATTTCTTGGGTTGGTAATAAAATATTTAACCAATGGTGGTCCAAAATTTCTATACAGTTATTTTCTAGTTTCTGTTTTTAGGACTTTTCCAATTTAGGAACACAATAAGGATCTGTTGAACCACATGCTGAAAACTATAAATTTCTACATCAATTCTTTAAGTCTGAAGACAACATAACCATACCATTAAACAGAGACTCACATTACACAGGACTGAAAGAATATGCACATAAAAACACACATCACTAAAAATAAAAATAAAATTATATTTATACACAGGTACTACTCAGGACAGTAAAATGTTATCATAAATGAATCAACCAAAAAGAAGACATCAGGGGTAACATGAGAAACTAAAAAGGTTTTCAGCTAGTGAAGGAGGCAAGTTGAAAGTATATTTTACAACAACAAGCATTTTTGGTTACATTCAAAACATTAGTGGTACATTCAAAACATAAATAAATAATGAAGCTAGTTGTTTATCTCACCATTTTTTCAAGTTGTGTGAAAATTGCACAAAAGTAGGGAACACCATTTGTGCCGTAACAAAGAGCAGAACAGCATTAAATGAAATATAAAATAATCCATTCACTGTTCAATAAAAGATATTAGATATTTATGGCAACTGAGTTTAAATTCACACTAACCACAAAAGCAAATCAGAGTAGTTAGAAACAGGATAAGTTTAAGGAAGAAAAGTTGAAGTACAAGATGGAGGAAAGGAAACATGAACAAGCTTTAATATCTGGTACAGTGAGATGTACCCTCTGTCATACTCTTCATAGTGGTTTGCAGAGTGTGGATGAACATGTAGATAGCATCATCAAGAACGCAATCAACGTGTATCTGAAACTTGAGCTTCTCCTAGTGAGTAGTGTCACAAACGTTTTGACATTATTATACATACTTCTGCCACTGGGGCAATCATAGGTAATCACTAATTTGGCAGTAATATGCAGTGCTAGATTTGTTAAAAGAAAAAAAATAGACTTCTTAACATGTATTTATGGTAAGTAGCACTTTATCATTTCCTATATTTCTAAGTTCCTACCGAGAGTTTCCATAGTTTGATTTAGACTTCTGAAAAAGTTATAACACTTTTCTGAGCTTTTTAACAGTGTGAATACAACATTTGTATGTTACCACTTCAACTAGAGCAAAAGTTCTATTCTATCACATCTCAAAATCTTTGGGTCTAATTTTTTTTGTCATCAGCGGTATACTGTCACAAATCAAGACTTGGTTATATGTATTGTTAGATTTTGTTTATTATTATTTATGTGGGGTGTATGAGCAATGCAGCTGACTGGGATTCACCTGCTGCAAGTCATAGACTGACCGTTGCTGTGTTCACTGCCTGGGTCAAAGGTGCTGAAAGGATGTGCTCATTGATGCTATGGAGACACTGTTCTGTGTTTTATTTTAATGACAATTATTGTCAGTTTCTTCTTGTTTTGTTTATAAGAAAGGAATGAGGACATCATTAGATCTTTTGAAGAGTACACTACATAAATCACAAAATGTTATTTCTGTATTAGCAAAAAATTGGACTACATTGTATGATAGAGATGAAAAAGAAACCGTGATTAAATTCTTTCTGTGTTAGATTCCTGAACCTGCTGATCTTTGAGAGAGAGAGAGAGAGAGAGAGAGTGAGAGAGAGAGAGAGAGAGAGAGAGAGAGAGAGGGGGGGGGGGGGGGGGGATGGGATTTAATTGTATCTCCCCATGCAGCCGTAGCATTTTGGCATGTCGTACATTGGTCAGATCATCAGTAGCTTGGAGGACTCGTATGTAGGGCATAAGCAACACACACACACACACACACACACACACACACACACACTTAATAATAGTCAAGAAAATTTGCAACCGCAAAATATTGCCTCGGTACAGGTCATAGAATCTAATATACAACACAGATATTTCAATATGCATATCCAGTTACTGGAATAGTGTTATTAAGAAAGCTGTTGAGAGACAGAAGTTTTTGCTTAAATTCTTATAATTTACACCAGATGATATACAAAATAAACTCCAAATTACTGTAACAACATAGTGCACAAAGCACACATTCATTTTCTAATTACAACAATCATACCCCAAACTATAAAAATTAAAATATTGAAGACCAGCATCTAAGTTTAGCTGCTACAAAATTATGTCACAGGTAACAATTATTTAATTCACTTCTTAAACATAACAATTTAATTTAAAAAAGACAACAAATAACATTTTTAAGTACAATATTCAAGTTTAGGTGCTGCAAAGATGCATAACAATCATCTATGTTTCAACATTCTTATAAAAAATACAACATAAAAAGGAAGACCTGATTGTAGATCATGGGTGGGCTATGTAAAATAAATGACAAAAATCAGCAGCTGTAAAAGGCAGATTTTTTTCCAACTACAACCAATTCCTCCATTTTACAACAGCATAAATGAATGCAGCTCTTTTTCCCCCAAATTTGCTGCTTCAGATTATTAGTGTCATAATGAAGTCTTTTAAGAATTAGAGGCACAAACAGATTAATAAATACAAACAAAAGCAGGAATATTCAATTTGCTCGAGGCTACCAAATGAAAGAAGAAAGGGGGCTAGGGAGGAGAAAACAAGATCACGTAAGAAAGAAATAAACTGCTGATTGTTTGCATCATTCCTAGACTCAAAACCCTAAGCAAAAGAAACAGTGATGATAGCATCGATTTAAAATCATGTCAGAAAAGACGGCAGCTAATTCTAGGTGATCCTCCATAAAGCCATGGTCTCACGTTGTCAAACCCCTGCAGGATTGTTTGAGGGACAATGATTTGACATTGATTGTTAAGTCAAAAAGGCAATGCATCTTTGACTGAAGAAACAATCAAAAATATATTCTTTTAACGGAATATTTACATTGCAGTGTACTGATCTGAGAAACATACTGAAAAGAAACATGACTATGTTGAGAAATTTTCATTTTGTATTTTCTTATATTTGTAACCGCAGTACATGAAAAAAGTGACACTCGACATTTGAGTTAACTGAAAGATGAAAGATTAGGGTTTCATGCCCTGCCGATCCTTGTCCCCAAACGGGGACAGCCCGCAAACAGAATTCTACCAACCAGCTTGGACTGAAAACATAACACACAAGAATCGTGCCCGTGAGTGTAGATGACACTCGGAATATCACGCAACACGGATACCCGAGGATGATGTCTGTCAGAGCAGATTGCAAATGAAGCACGAAGGCAGAGGGAACAAATTACAGACCTGCTCCATCTGACGGTCAGTCTCAAGTAGCACTTTGTAAAAGCAACAACTAATGTCACCGAAATATGCGAGGAAGACAATGATGTCCAACTGTGCAAAGGACAACTCAGGAATTTCAGCAAACTTCTGGAAAAACCTGAAGAATTAAATTGACAGAAACCTGTTCTGGATTGGTAACTTACAAAATAAAACATTTTCAATCTCTGGACTAGTCACACACAAGAAAGATAACAGGCCTTTAAAAAAGAGGATACCATACAGTGTAAAGCTGAAACATGTAAATTAGTCTGGCCAATATGCTCTACACCTGAGCACAAGTGTCAATGAAGTGGTGCACCTTTTAGGAACTGTTAAAAAAGTGTCATTTTACATCAATGAACACAGCAATGACAACCTGATCCTAGGAGAAAAGAGCTGATACACACTATTTATTTAAGAATGAACACTTCACCTCAACTTTTCACAGCACGGGACCATCAAAAATTGAAACAATAGAGCAACACAGAGGACACTACCACACAGCTGGGGGAGGGCACAGAGAGAGAGAGAGAGTTTAATGACCTACTTACTCACTTTTTACTGGCAACAAGATAAGAGTGCAGGTGGTGTCATATCAAAATTGTAGAGAACATGCACGAGAAAAAGTTTTAACAATAGCAAATTAACGTACTTGCTAGTGCTTATTTTTTTTTTTTTTAAATATCTCTCTCAAACTGATCAGGTATTGGAAAAAGAAAGATAAATATTTTGAATTAAGACTTAAAACAGAATGGAAACGGGTACCATATTGGCCTGAATATAAGATACACCATTTCTACAAAAAATCTCCCATAAAAACTGGGACTTTTATGAATCATAGAAACCTCAACTGTAGTGCTTTTTCTTAAGTTTGAAATGAAACAAAAATATCACTACAGTTTGTAAATCAATTGTTGTGTATGAGGTAGCAATGCAAACATTCTCTTTGTTGCTATCCCATTTAGGTAGTGACTACAGAGGGATCCAGAAAAATGTAGACATTCTCTGATAGTTATTACCTTTGGAACAAAGTGTTATATGGCTGCAATTTTGAGTGGTAGCATAAACCACTGTTTTCCCAACAGATCTTGTCGTGTGGGTTTCCAGCAGATGACAATGCAGCACTGGATGAAGTACAACTATTGTTTGAGCAATGCAAGGCTGTACTGAAACAACAATTTATTGTATTTGGTATAAATTTTAAGCCGACAATGCTGTTTAAAATGTGCACAAGGAAAGGTCCTCTGAACAACAACATCAACCTCCAGGTTCCAGCACTGCTGTATTGCAACATTTTTCTAGATCATCTCAAAAATCTATGAAGCATTGTGTATGGGGAAGTGGGATAAGCTGATCAAGTGCATGATAAATTCTGAAGACTGCAAAGTGGAAAGTGTACATTCCAAGATTGTTTCACACTATGAATGAGGACAACTCGAATCGAAGGATGGAGCACTACGAGTGGTCTGAAGGCATGCTTCACGAAGATGAATGGTTTGCAGGGAAGGTTATCTGGCCTAATGAGGCACAATTCAACCTGAATGGTAATGTAAACTGTCATAGCTGCGTGTATTGGGCTGCTGAAAATCCTCATGTTCACATGGACAAACATGTTACTTCACTTGGTGTTAATGTGTGGTGTGGTCCGTCATAGTATTGTTTCTCTGACCCATTCTTCTTTGAAGGTACATAACTGGTGAGGTGTATCATATACGGCAAACATTGATTTTATTAGCCATCCAAGTGGTGTTTGGAAACAAAAGATTTTTACCTACA